>NC_138779.1:15787427-16154927 GCF_965119305.1 Pelophylax lessonae | reverse complement strand
AATTTACAAATGGAACCAGTCACATTTCAAGCCAAACGTGCAGATTCTATCGAGAGAGTCTGACTGTTGATCATTCTTAATGACCTGACTCAATCTAATAAACCGCTAAATACTGAAATAGCCATACAAAGGAGTTTATATATCAACGGTGTAACTTTTCAAGTCTAGACAGCTGCGATTTTGCCTTTTTTACAGGTCGCTCTCTGAGTGTGATTTCTATTTTTTTTCTCTATTGAAAAATGACCCAGTCAATAGAAACATTTGGGACATTTGATTTTTTCTGCCATGAACTCAGGGCCAGATGTGCATTTGGTTTGCTGAAATGTCAGCAGTATGTAAGACTCTGGAATAAATGTAGCGCGTGCTTCGAAAATAATAAAAATTTTGGGTGGCTGCCATGGAAATCCGAACCCACGGGAACGTTTATTGGCAAGTTTGTGCAGTTTTTTCTCTTGCTTTAATAAGCGGCAATCAATGGAAATGAAAGGGGCTAATACAATGTTTGTACACAGTAAGATTTTAATCTTTCTTGAGCTAATCTCTTGGGTTGGAAGTAAAGTGAACCTGTCATGTGCAAATTTATTGGATAAGGCTGTCAGAGACCCATCTATTGTTCCTTTAGACAAATAGGTCTTTATGCCTTGTGGTGGGCCCTTTATGTTTGCAGCTGCGCCCATGGGTCAGCGTGCCAGTGCTCTAGACTCCTAGTGATTGGTCCGCTATTTAAACTAAAGTGGCCCTGCAAAATAAAATAATAAATGGCAAATAGGCATACCTGTACAAAAAAGTGAAAGCTTACCTTTCCCTCTTTCATCGCCACAAGGACACTACTCTGTTCTTTAAAGATCCTTCATTGAATTTTGTTAGGAACTTCTAAGAATGTTGATTAGTACATCTGTCGCAAAAGATTGACATTGGGCAGTCAAAGCAATGTGGAGGAATGTAGGGGAGCAGAGAAGTGAGGGGAAGGAGGACTTGAGTTGGTCAAACTGGACAGTGAGGGAGTGGAGTGAGGGGCGTGTGAGGGGAAGAGAGGCAATAGGGGGTTAATCACCCCAACCAAGCTTGGGCTCAATCTGATTGAATAAGGAAGGAGAGGGTCAAAGAGACATTAGACCTGCTGGGTTAATGAAGCCAAGGGTCCCACGTCTTGAGGAATTTAAGCTGGGTGTCGTTGAGGATACTAGAAATATTTTCATGTATTAGCATGAGGGTCATGCGGTCCTTAACCGCATGCATAGTGACTGAGGACTTCTTCTAGGTCTTGGCTATAGTTTGCCAGAAAGAGAAGCATGGCCAGCTGTTGTTGGTGAGCATGGAGGCCAGCATATGGCAGTGAACTAGTGCATATCTGGTTTCTTTGGGAATAATCAAATAAAAAAGCATGTGTAGGAGGCTGAAGACCAGAGACCAGAAGAAAAGTAGTTTAGGGCATGAACATCCTTTCTGAACCTTTTTTTTAACACAGAGGAGAGGAACCCTTGAAATAGTTTCCAGGCCCAGGGAACCCCTGCTCATAAATACTATATCAAAACTTCACAGTACACTAATGTGGTGGTCACTTAGCTTAGATGTGTGGTCATTGGGAAGATCCCCCCTCCTACCCCTTTCCCCCTATACAGATAGCTAAAAATATAACTGCTGAGAGTGGTTACTCATCTGAGGGGCAAAAATTACTCATTGCTCAAGGAACACTTAACAACATCTGGGTGAACCCTAGGATTTTACAGAACCCTAATCGAGAAAGGCTGATCTAGAGTCTGAAGGTATTTATTCCATCAAATGTATATAATATAAAATATTTAAGCATTTTCATATATATATATATATATATATATATATATATATATATAATAGTATAAAAAAACATAAAAAAAGAATAGAAAATGCAAAATTGTTGACCTTGCTGGACCTACATTCTTGCTTGACTAGTCTAACAAGGAACCTCTTTCAAGATCTGGAGGAACCTTAGGATTCCACCTAACCCTGGTTGAGAAAGGCTGATCTAGAGTCTGAAGATATTTATTCCATCAAATGTATCCAAAGCAATAAGCAAACATGTTTTAGGGGTCAACCTGTACCCCCTTTCTAATACTGTTATTTTTTTTAAATCATTATTATTTTTATTAAATATTTATGCATTTAATGGTTCAAAAAAAAAAAAAACATAGAAAATACCTATCAGTGCCCATCAGTGCCGTCTTATCAGTGCCCATCAGTGCCGTCTTATCAGTGCCCATCAGTGCAGCCTATCAGTGCCCATCAGTGCAGCCTCATCAGCACACATCAATGAGAGAAAAATTACCTGTTTAGAAAATTTGATAACAAACTATGAAAACTGTTTTTTATTTTTTAATTTTCCATCTCTTTTTGCTTCTTTAGCAAAAAAAAAATAACCCAGAGGTGATTAAATACCACCAAAAGAAAGCTCTATTTGTGTAAATAAGAATGATAAAAAATATAATTTGGGTACAGTGTAGCATGACCGCGCAATTCAAAGTGTGACAGTGTTAAGAGCTGAAAATTGACCTGGGCAGGAAGGGGGGTATATGTGCCCATTAAGCAAGTGGTTAAGGACTCAGAAGCTACTGAAGCCATTGGATCAGCACAACAGGCAGCCACCTAGCACTCTACTAAATTATGCCAGGCTTTATGTAATCTGAAGTCTCCAATTAAAAAAAAAAAAGTAGCCTCTGTTTCTATAGCCTCCTGCCTGGACTTATTCTATAAGATCACTGGGTGCCTTATAGCATTTTAATTATGCCTGATACTCCATCTCCAGTCCTCCTTCTGCTGGTTTACATCTAAACAGCGCCTGGGTTTTTTGTCACGTTGTTTTAACAAATATATGTAATCCAAGAAATCATAAAGTGCAGCTGACACGGGGAAAATTGGCTCGGTCCACATAATCATCTTTATGATGTTTGCAGAGCCAGTCTTGTGATTATAGGCTGTATTTCCCCAATCAGTTTTGGAAAATGCAGAAAAATAAAAACGACAAGGCAGCCCTTTTTTCCTGCGAGGGAAGAAATGAGACATATATAAAACAATGTGGCTGATTAATTCCGGCACAAACAAGGGCAAACTCCGGATTATTTTACCGAGGTCACGAACGGCTTTCTAGAACAAAGCGGGAGCGAATTAAAAAGAGAAGCCGACTGTGTGCTTTTTACTGAGCGCAGGCGGTACGCTTAGTTTGGACTCCTGTAAATTGCCTTGGCTATTTTTGAGTTTTCAGTTCACCAATTGGGGCGTATAACTTTTACGGAAAGTTTTTTTTTTATACCTAGCACACTTAAAAAACACTAATTTACTAAACCCAGAACTGGGTCTGTACTTCCTGCTACAATAGGCCAACTGCCGTACCAACTCTTCTCCTACCAAGGTTAAGTGTAACAATGAGAAAAATTTTGAGTTTTTTTTATTTTGGAGAAAAATCAGGACATTTCACCAAAATTTTGGTGGTTCGGTAAATGCAAAAGAGAAAAAAATAACTGTGCACTATGCCACAAATAACAAAATAATATTTAAAGCTGCAAACACATCCTAATCAACATATACACTCACTAGCAGTGGCGGCTGGTACTCCATGGGCCGGGGGGGGGGGGGGTTTGGGCAGAAGACGGACCACACCAGCCCGCACACCATACCCCCCCCCCCCCGGTCGCTGGCTCACTCACCCTCCTGAACATGTGGAGGGCAGGCAGGCAGCAGCGGCCTCCTGCGGTCTCCTGCGTCTCCTCCCTCCACCTCCTCCTTGGCCAATGGCGTGGCTTCTCCTCTCGGCCAATCGGGAAACGGGTCTCAGGACCCGCTTTCTGATTGGCCAGGAGGAGTATCCGTGTGACAATAGCGAATATTCATTCGCTATTGTCACACAGCTAGGTGGGCTCTGGACAGTGCTCTGCGCCCCGAGCCCTCCCTTTTTTGAAGCCTATTAGAGCCTCTGGCTCTAATAGCGTGCTTCAAAAAAAAAAACCCACATTGGAATCCAGGCCTCCGGCACCCTGCATGTAGATTAGCGGGCCAGAGGCATGGATAGGGGGGGCAGCGCCCATGCGCCGCCAGTGGACAGGCCGCCCCTGCTCACTAGCCACTTTATTAGGTACACCTTGCTAGCACAGGGTTGGACCCCCTTTTGCCTTCATTCTTGGTGGCATAGATACAACAAGGTGTTGGAAATATTCCTCAGAGATTTCCCTCCATAGTGACATGATAGCATCACGCAGTTGTTGCAGATTTGTTGGCTCCACATCCGTGATGCCAATCTTCCATTCCACCACATCACAAAGGTGCTCTATTGGATGAGATGTGGTGAGTGTGGAGGCCATTGGAGGACAGTGACCTCATTGTCATGGTGAAGAAACCAGTGGTGAGATGATTGGAGCTTTGTGACATGGTGCATTATCCTGCTGGAAGGAGCCATCAGAAGATGGGGACACTGTAGTCATAAAGGGATGGACATGGTCAGCAACAATACTCAGGTAGGCCAAGTATTTCTCAGTTGGTACTAAGTGGCCCAAAGGATGCCAAGAAAATATCCCACACACCATTACACCACCAGCCTGAACCGTTGATACAAGGCAGGATGGATCCATGCACCAAATTCTGACCCTACCATCTGAATGTCGCAGCTAAAATCGAGACTCATCAGACCAGGCAACGTTTTTCCATCCTTCTATTGTCCAAATTTGGTGAGCCTGTGCGAACTGTAGACTCACTTTCCTGTTTTTAGCTGACAGGATTGGCTCCCGGTGTGGTCTTCTACTGCTGTAGCCCGTCTGCTTCAAGGTTTGATGTGTTGTGTATTCAGAGATGGTATTCTGCATACCTTAGTTCTAATGAGTGGCTATTTCAGTTACTGTTGCCTTTCTATCATCTGGAACCAGTCTACCCATTCTCCTCTGACCTCTGACATCAACAAGGCATTTTCCTCCACACAACTGCCATTCACTGGATATTTTCTCTTTTCGAACCATTTTCTGTACACCCAAGAGATGGTTGTGTGTGAAAACCCCAGTAGATCAGCAATTTTTGAAATACTCAGACCAGCCTGACTGGCACCAACAATCAGGCCACATTCGAAGTCACTTAAATTCCCTTTCTTTCCTATTCTGATGCTCAGTTTGAACTTCAGTAAGTCGTCTTCACCACGTCTAGATGCCTAAATGCATTGAGTTGCTGCCATGTGATTGGCTGATTAGAAATTTGTGTTACTAAGCAATTGAACAGGTGTACCTAACAAAGTGTATATAAAACAGTATTGCGCTATGGCCAAATATGTTAAATAACAGTGAATTGTAACAACATTAACAACATAAACAAAATTTAAATGTAAGAAATTTAAAGTCCAAGTAAAGTCCCAATAATTAGAACCAATATATCCGTGATGTAGAGCTCCTTAACTGAATTTAACACCAAACAAGTATCACCAGCCGCCCACCACCATAACCCAAACCGTGACATGGTACCTGCTTACCAGATCTCCATGACTCTCTTTCTCAAGAGAAGTCAACTCATGTTACCTATATAGGATCACTCAAAAAGCCGTCACTTTTTTTCCTCAATGATCTTTGATTACCTGGAAGTCCACCAATGAACAAACCAGCCAAAGCTCCACACAGGAGTATTCATGCAAAAAAAGAAGATAAATGCCTCTTCATAGTGCAGTAAAAGACTTATAAAATATTAATTTAACTAAGCTCATATGATCACATTGGTTTAAAAAAACATATGCATGTAAAATCAAATCACCAAGCCTTTAATGACCTCTGGTTCTGGGTCCTGGGTACGCAATGAAATCAGCATGAGGCTCCGCCCATTGCGTATCGTTATCAGAGGACGTCCTTCAAGGGCTAAGAACGCCATGCCGCATCACCGTGTATAAATAAGAAGTCGAGCAACCAAGCCTTGCTTTCATTGCAGGCCTCAGGTGATCTCAAATAGAGCTATGATTCCAAAACATTCAAGCCTCGATTTGAATGTCATCACACAGAGAGAAGAACGGTCGGATGTGTTTACAACAGCTGACCGTTCTTCCCTCTCAGCGGGGAGCGATCGCAGGTACCCCGGCAGCAATTGGGCCACCGGCCCCATGGATCGGCATTCCCACTGCCTAGTGGGGGCAGATGCACGCCTCCGGTGGCGCGCTTGCCCCCCAGCACCGCTCCCATGAACCGACGTACCCATAAGTCGATTTGCGCAGCCGGGCCAGCCTGCCGCAGTATATCTGCGGCAGGCAGTTGGCAAGTAGTTAACCATTTTTTGAATGTTTACTTTTCTTGTTATTTTTGTAAATGTGTTATTTTTATTATTTGAATTATTAATATTATTATTATTGTTATTATTATTATTTTAAAACAGTGACTGTCTAGGCCAAATAAATATGAAAAATTTTAATTTTTCAAATTTACATTTTTAGTTAAATTTTTAGCTGTTCTGTTAATCTCTTACTGTCCATGTAATGCATATGTGCAGCAGCAAAGAGGTTGGGTTTTAATGCCCATGCTCCTCACATATGCATCCATAGGCAGCTGGAATTTCTGTACTGAAAGCACACTCACAGCACAGTAAGCTCCTGGTCTATAGTAATGATCAGGAGCCATTGGGATCATGTGACCACGGTGACAGCCACGTGATTGGCCAGTCATTTGTGCTCCCCAGGCATTAAGACTCTGATTGAGGGTTGCTGTGGCTGGACGGGAAGGGGTTAGGAAAAGCCTGTATACAGATCTCAGTAGCTTAAGTTCAAATTTTCACAGACAACTGAATGAGTCATATGAGTGTCTTATCCCCTTCATTCTCCTCTTTCTGCCTGCTATGTTCAGAAAGGAAATTTGCTAAAGGCAAATAGGCCCTTTACTTTGCAAGCTAAGTTGGTCTTAAGGGCCATACACACTATAAGATTTTCTGAAGACTTTTTCCTTCAGATTTACCTTTGCTATGTAGTGCAAGGGCCTGCCAGATTGCATACAAATTGAAAGTGTTTAGGTTTGACTTCATATTATCTGGTTTTGGTAAGTCTAAAGGAAAAAGTCTTCAGAAAATCTTATAGTGTGTACGGTCCATTAGCAAGGGAATTTGCCCCAGAGCTTAGTGAATGTGGTGATCTCTAAAAAAATACCCAATCATGCGCAAAAAAAAATTTTGCTTGCACATGCTTGTTTGATGTAAGAGCATCACCTCATCCACCAAGCTTTAGGGAAAACTCCCTTGGAAAGTTAAACTTCCCTCCCAAAGTGAACATTTGATTTGCCTTTAGCAAATTAATCCCATCAACCCCACGAAGTTTCAATTAGAAAGGGAAAGTCTGATAGCAAACAGCCTTTGCCATACATTCTCTTTCAGAAACCGATAACGATCTGTGACTTCTCCTGTGTATTGGGTGCGCACTGCTTAAATGCTTATTTGTAAAATTAAAAATAATTACATAGCAAAAAAAAAAAATTGATAACTGTTCAAATATGTAAAAACTTTAAACACATTGAAGCCAAAAGCATCCTAACCTCCTTTTGAAGCAAGACATGTTTTTTGTTTTCTTTTTTTTTTTGTTTTTTTTTTAATGTTGGAAACTTTCTATTGCAACCAGGAAAAAAAAAAAAAAAGTAAAAAAAAAAAAAACCCAAATATCTCAATTCCACAGATAGTTGAGAGATCACGAAATTCCTCCTTGGCACAGGGTGACTGCCTTTCATTTCTCGGTATTATATGCTAAATAGCTGAATCATTGAATATTAAATTTTAATTAATGTCTGCAAGACGGGATTTATTCCAGCATTTTGAATATTTTTAGAAATATTGATACATTTCTATTACCTGCCATGAAGTTTCCCCCACATACAAATGACAACACTTTTGCCTGTCAGCTTTTGACAGACGTCGGTACATTGTGGAGGATATTCTAAGCACTTTGTAATACCAGATAAATTCCAGGAATTAATGAATTCTTTACTTTGCAGGCAAGGCGATACGCGATGAAAAGGCGTATATACCGAGAGATCATTTCATTACCCTGTTGGCGACTTCAGATCGCCTTTCCACCAGGATAATCGTGAAAAAATAATAAATAGATGACAGACTCTTTTAACTGAACCCTGATATATAATCAATATTTTCCTCGAGTGATTTTTCTTTTTATATTTGTTACCGGCAAAGCATAAAAAATAGGGGGAAAAAAATTATTTAAAAGAACAGAAAAAATAGAAAAATAATGAAATAGGAAAGAAGTAGTAATGATATATATATATAAGCGCATTTTTTCAGGTTCCCCAAGGTATACAAAGAATGAGAAAGTTGACATTTATGCAACTTTACTGTGCGGTGCATTGCTCGGTGTAAAATGTTATTTTAAGCTAAAGGAGCCTTAAAGTGGTATTAAACCCAAAAGTATACATTTATTGTATTGCAGCTTACCAATTCTTACATGTGATGGCTGCATTAGTTTTCTTTTTTAGGCCTTCTTTCTTCTATTTTGATGATCCAGCCAACAAGTCTATTCTGATTTCATAAACTCTCTAGCAGAATGTATCAGTTTACATGGATTCGAAAAAACAACTTAAGTCCAGGTTCACACTTCTGCGATGCGGGAACGCTGCGAATATGCAGCGTGTTACCGCATCGCATCCGCGCCCCTGGCAGTTCACACTGCCATATGCGATACGCAGGGGGTGTCAAATAAAAGTTAACGACACCCCCAGTTGAGATCGCATATCGCAGAGCGATCTGCAAGTTTGCACAGAATCCGATCGCACTAGTGTGTACCACCATACGATCCGATTCTGCTGCGGATAAAAAAAAAGGGTCATGTGCGAGTTTAGTGCGATTGCGGTGCAAATTCAGCCATACAAACTATTTTTAACGTAAACCGTTAGACAGGTAAGAAATAAATAAAATGAACACTTTGAAAATACATCAGATCTCAATGGGGAAAAATCTCATGCTGGATATCTATACTGATATGGACTGGGTAATGTGTTAGGATATATACTGGTATGGACTGGGTAATGTGTTAGGATATATACTGGTATGGACTGGGTAATGTGTTAGGATCTATACTGGTATGGACTGGGTAATGTGTTAGGATCTATACTGGTACGGACTGGGTAATGTGTTAGGCTCTATACCGGTATGGACTGGGTAATGTGTTAGGATCTATACTGGTATGGACTGGGTAATGTGTTAGGATCTATACTGGTATGGACTGGGTAATGGGTTAGGATCTATACTGGTATGGACTGGGTAATGGGTTAGGATCTATACTGGTATGGACTGGGTAATGTGTTAGGATCTATACTGGTATGGACTGGGTAATGTGTTAGGATCTATACTGGTATGGACTGGGTAATGTGTAAAGATCTATACTGGTATGGACTGGGTAATGTGTTAGGATCTATACTGGTATGGACTGGGTAATGTGTTAGGATCTATACTGGTACGGACTGGGTAATGTGTTAGGATCTATCCTGGTATGGTCTGGATAATGTGTTAGGATCTATACTAGTATGGATTGGGTAATGTGTTAGGATCTATACTGATATGGACTGGGTAATGTGTAAGGATCTATACTGGTATGGACTGGGTAATGTGTAAGGATCTATACTGGTATGGACTGGGTAATGTGTTAGGATCTATACTGGTATGGACAGGGTAATGTGTTAGGATCTATACTGATATGGACTGGGTAATGTGTAAGGATCTATACTGGTATGGACTGGGTAATGTGTAAGGATCTATACTGGTATGGACTGGGTAATGTGTTAGGATCTATACTGGTATGGACTGGGTAATGTGCTGGAATCTACAGTATACTGGTATGGACTGGGTAATGTGTTAGGAAGGAAAGGATGCCAGATCATTTGATGGAAATTAAAATTATCACCCTACAGAGGGCTGAATTCAAAGACACCCCAAAAATCAAAGTGAAAAAATGATGCAGCAGACTAGTCCATTTTGCTGAAATTTCATTGCAGCAACTCAGAACGGTCCTCAGTAGTTGGTATGGCCCCCATGTGCTTGTATGCATGCCTGACAACGTCGGGGCATACTCCTTTTGAGACAACGGATGGTGTCCTAGGGTATTTCCTCCCAGATCTGGACCAGGGCATCACTGAGCTCCTGAACAGACTGAGGTGCAACCTGGCGGTGTCAGATGGACCAAAACATAATGTGCCAGAGGTGTTCTATTGCATTTAGGTTAGGCGAGCGTGGGGGTCATGCAATGGTATTAATTCCTTCAACCTCCAGGAACTGACTGCATACTCTCGCCACATGAGGCCGGGCATTGTGGTGTACCAGGAGGAACCCAGGACCCACTGCACCAGCGTAGGGTCTGACAATGGGTCCAAAGATTTCATCCCAATACCTAATGGCAGTCAGGGTTTCATTGTCTAGCCTGTAGAGGTCTGTGTGTCCCTCCATTTATATGCCTTCCCAGACCATCACTGACCCACCACCAAACCGGTCATGCTGAATGATGTTACAGGCAGCATAATGTTCTCCATGGCTTTTCCAGACCATTTCACATCTGTCAGGGGGAACCTGCTCTCATCTGTGAAAAGCACAGGGAACCAGTGGCAGATCTGCCAAGTCTGGTCTTCAATGGCAAATGTCAATCGAGCTCCACGGTGCCGGGCAGTGAGCACAGGGCTTACTAGAGGACGCCGGGCCCTCAGACCACCATCCTGAAGTTTGTTTCTGATTGTTTGGTCAGAGACATTCACACCAGTGGCCTGCTGGAGGTCATTTTGTAGGGCTCTGGCAGTGCTCATCCTGTTCCTCCTTGCACAAAGGAGCAGATACCGGTCCTGCTAATAATTAAGGACCTTCTTTGGCCCTTTCCAGCTCTCCTAGAGTAACTGCCTCTCCCCTGGAATCCCCTCCATGCCTTGAGACTGTGGTGGGAGACACAGCAAACCTCCTGGCAATGGCACGTATTGATGTGCCACCCTGGAGGAGATGGACTGCCTATGCAACCTCTATAGGGTCCAGGCATCGCCTCATGCTACCAGTAGTGACACTGACCCTAGCCAAATGCAAAACTAGTAAAAAACAGTCAGAAATGTCAAAAATGAGTAGGGGAAAAAATGTCAGGGACCTCCATCTGTAAAACCATTCTGTTTTGGAGGTCTCATTGTTGCCCATCTGGTGCCCCTAATTTCTTAACACCAAAGCAGCTGAAATTGATTAATATCCCTTAATTGATTTGATGCTATACTCTGAATTAAAAGTGTTCCTTTAATTTTTTTGAGCAGTGTATGTATATATATATATATATATATATATATATATATATATATATATATATATATATATACACATGCTACACATTTTTCAGTTTATTTAAGTGTAAAGCACAATTTTTGCCATTCCCAGGCAGAATTCAAAGTATTCATGGCCAGTTGCATGGCATCACCAGCTCAGTCCTTAGGTTTATTGCCTAGGGAGTTTCATCCTTACCAGACATAACCTTTCAGGAAATGACTGCCTCTTTAAATGCAGAGTTTCATGTGTGACTACCAGATGGGAGAAGAGGGCGGTGCAGCCCCATTTTTTTTCTGCGTCGTCATGTCTATTCCCCTAATCTCATTTTCATACTTCCACTCCACTTGTTCTACAGCGCAGAACTGTGGCTCCGGCACAAGAAAGACGCGGCGTACGCGGAGGAACGAATCAAATACGTATAGGCTTCCTATCTATCAATTTGCAATTTGTGTAATATTTTTCTTCATATCTCTCAGGCTCGTTGGAGCATGTAATTGCAAACAAAGGCAGGGAAAATAGAACAACTTCCTAAGAGGCGAAAACAAGGCTGTTGCATATCCATGAATTCCAGGGCATTCAGACATGTAATACATGATAGAAATGTTTCTGGTGCCAAAGTGTATTTATCAAGATTGAGCAAGGCTTAAAGCAGGAAGAACGCGGGTGTCAGGCTGTTAATCTGTGACACAGAGCGCCTTCACTTCCCGTAAGAGAACAGTGAGAAATACGCCTTTTCCTGGTCATAGTAATGATTAAACAATACCAATAATAATGCACCCTTACAATGTTACAAGAGAACACTTTGAAATGTTCCTGTACCTACGTCAAAGGTTGGAAATTACCATTAGATGTGAGCAGGGGGTGCCTAGTCCTACATGCAACATTTGCTTTTCGCTAAAGCCTCCCCCTGGTGGCCAAAACTTGCAGCACCTTTTTTTAATGCAAATCTTAAATTTAGAAAGCTGAGAGCTAATGTAATGAAGGATGGAGTCACGTCAGTGTAAGGAAACCAGTGCAGGCCTGTGCATGTGCACATAACTTTGCCCATACCTCTATTCATAGGGTAAATGCATTAGCAAGTCGGTGAGCACATTAGCGTGCATTTGCACAAAAATGAATGTGCATGTATGGCACTGGTCTTGGAAGGAAGTTGCTGAATGGTGTTCAGCTTGCTCCTATTTACCTAAGACCTGATCTGCTGATTCTGGCTTATGACCCGACTTGCCTTCCAAATTTCCTCTGGACATTTGCTTCGTCGCTGTGACCTTGGCCTTTCTTCTGTTCTCTGCCTTCTACCTTTTACTTTGTTTGCCCAACTGTTACTGACTTCAGTTTGTTTTCTGGATTCTGTTTTTGCCTTCTGATTTGGTACTACACAACTAGGTTGTTTCCGACCTTGGTTTGTGTCCCGACTCTGCCTCTGTCTCCTGAACCACAATGCCTGACTATGTCTACTCTCAATAAGGGTTTTCCACTTAGTAGTCCCTGTAACTTGCTCTGGTACCACAATGTTCCTGTGCTTGGTGATCCTCAGTTTCCTGCTCCATGCATCTGGCTGCAACACAGATCAGGTAGAGTCTGCAACTCCGGCCACTCCATGCCCTCACACTCCCTGTCACCTATTCTTCACTGTGACCTTGACCTTTCTTCTGTTCTTTGCTTTCTACCTTTTATTTTGTTTGCCCAACTGTTACTGACTTCAGTTTGTTTTCTGGATTCTGTTTTTGCCTTCGGATTTGGTACTACACAACTAGGTTGTTTCTGACCTTGGTTTGTGTTTCCCGACTCTGCCTCTGTCTCCTGAACCCCGATGCCGGACTATGTCTACTCTCAATAAGGGTTTTCCACTTAGTAGTCCCTGTAACTTTCTCTGGTACCACAATGTTCCTGTGCTTGGTGATCCTTAGTCTGCTCCATGCATCTGGCTGCAAAACAGATCAAGTACAGTCTGCAACTCCGGCCACTCCATGCCCTCACACTCCCTGTCACCACCTTCTGATGTGTTGGGCAGAGAAGCCCTCTCATCCACTCAGTTTTTACCAGGTATGTGATAGCTGGCCAGTACCCTCCCAGCTTATGACACTTGGACAATTTCCCCCTCAGGATCCCTTAAATATTACTATTTACATATGCACTTTGTTAAAAGTACCAAGCCCTGATGAAGGGGGGATCCTTTGAACCTCGAAAATGTGTTGCTTTTTTATGATCTAAGAGCCTAAAATAGAATCTGGACTTTATACATTTTGCTTTTGCCGCTTTCTTACTTGCACACTAAATCCCTACTCAAGCAAAAAGCTGACCTATGGCCACCACTCCTGGGCGTGCTGCCTAAGAATTTTCACCTAGAGATCTTGCTGGTAGCACACATCCTGTCCTAGGAAGACAACCTTCACTCACTATTCCGCATCTTTGAAGGATCAGCATTGTCACTCCAGGCCAATGGTCTCCAAACTGGCCCTTTGCTTGCCTCTATCCAGCCCTTAGGGCACTATTCCTTTCACAGTTGACACTATTGATGGGGCACTATTCCTCCCACAGACACCAATGATTGGGTGCTATTGCTCCCACTGATACTAACAATAGGAACTATTCCTCCCACTGTTACCAACAATAGGGAACTATTCCTTCCACCAAAACCAATGAGAGGGCATTTTCTACTCCCTATGGGCACAATCTGGCCCCCTAAAATCTGAAGGATAGTAAACTGGCCCTTTGTTTAGAAAGTTTGGAGACCCCTGCTCCAGGCTTTTCCTCTGATTTGTACTACAAGCATTGCTCCCTCTCCTCATTTCCATTACATAGGTTGGAGTTGGTCGTAAACAACAGCTCGGATAGCTAATAACATTGTTTGAGGTATCAGTTCAGTACATAGGAATTTACAAGGAGTTTTGAATTTTGAAAGGTTTTATCAAGTATGTTTCTGTATTTGCTGAAAATGTACGTAGCCTAAAAAATCTAAAAGATTATCATATCTAAGGGCTGGTAATCCGCAATATTATACATTATGGGTAGATATCCTTTAACTCTTCCCTGATTTACCCAAAAACGATTAAAAATAAGCTATTTGGGCACCAGTTGGGCTGCCAGCGCTGTAACTATTGCAACTTTTTTTTCTCTGAGTTGACATCCTTTATTACACCTGTTGTAAATGCCATACATAAACAAGCAGATTTTGTTTGAAAAACTTCTAAAACAGTTAAATCAATTTACAAAAGGATGCTAAGCCTGTCTGGTCACCGAGAAGATTAGCAATGTTTGCTGTATGTTCAGAAATTAATTACAATTGTGATTTGATTTTTTTGGGAGTAAGCTCCCCCATGGGTACATAAACTATATTTGCAGTAATAAATATATCAGCGCAGGACCAAAAATCAAAACAACGATATATATTTGCAATAAACACAGCAGAGCTCTGCACAGAGGCTTCCAATCAAGGTAATATAATTTAATGCGGCATTTGTAGATTTGCCTGGAATAGCGAGCGTGGGCTAGAACAGAGTGTAAGTCATGGAAAAGTGTCTGTGTTGTTCACAGGAGCCAATCAAATTGTAGCTGTTAGTTTTCAAGAGTGGGTGAAAATTTAACTTATGGCAGACTGATTGCCTCTTGGTTTTGACATTAACATTTTGGCACCAAGGCCAGTACCAAAAATGTGTTTGTAGTATGCTCACATAAGAGACGAGGAAAGGAACTTCCCACCATTTATCTGGGGTTAAGTAACTGCCGCTATCATCGCAGGATTTCAGGGTCTTTATCTACCAAAACCAAAGTAGAAAAAACCCACATCTCTGGGGGCCTTCAGGATGTGGACACAGTCTCTTCCGAACCTTGGCCAAGGGAGTCACACATCGTAGGATTTCAGGGCCTTTATCTAACGAAACCATAGTAGAAAATACCGGCATCTCTGGGGGACCTTCAGGATGTGGACACAGTCTCTTCCGAACCTTGGCCAAGGGAGTCACACATCGTAAGATTTCAGGGTCTTCATCTAACGAAACCATAGTAGAAAATACCGGCATCTCTGGGGGCCTTCAGGATGTGGACACAGTCTCTTCCGAACCTTGGCCAAGGGAGTCACACATCGTAAGATTTCAGGGTCTTCATCTAACGAAACCATAGTAGAAAATACCGGCATCTTTGGGGGCCTTCAGGATGTGGACACAGTCTCTTTCCCGAACCTTGGCCAAGGGAGTCACACATCGTAGGATTTCAGGGTCTTTATCTAACGAAACCATAGTAGAAAATACCGGCATCTTTGGGGGCCTTCAGGATGTGGACACAGTCTCTTTCCCGAACCTTGGCCAAGGGAGTCACACATCGTAAGATTTCAGGGTCTTCATCTAACGAAACCATAGTAGAAAATACCGGCATCTTTGGGGGCCTTCAGGATGTGGACACAGTCTCTTTCCCGAACCTTGGCCAAGGGAGTCACACATCGTAAGATTTCAGGGTCTTCATCTACCAAAACCATAGTAGAAAATACTGGCATCTCTGGGGGCATTCAGGATGTGGACACAGTCTCTTCCGAACCTTAGCCAAGGGAGTCACACATCGTAGGATTTCAGGGTCTTTATCTAGCGAAACCATAGTAGAAAATACGGGCATCTCTGGGGGACCTTCAGGATGTGGACACAGTCTCTTCTGAACCTTGGCCAAGGGAGTCACACATCGTAGGATTTCAGGGTCTTTATCTACTAAAACCATAGTAGAAAATACGGGCATCTGTGGGGGACCTTGGAGGGTGTATTGGCCTTTTGTCTCTGATTTGTTTTGCCTGTTACATTTTATGGCACAGCAATATGGCTGGTACCAGTATTGATGGGCTGGTATACACTTCCCCCTGCTAACATTACTAGAGTCATGGCTGAACTTTAGATATAAAGGTGAAAATCCAACTACTGTAATGTTACAGAAAATGGACATTGTACTAACCTTAACTTTTTAGTCTTTCTTCCAGTTCCTCCTAAATCCATGGCGCAGTGAAGTTGATTTACTATAGGCAAATAGGCTGTTAAATTTTACGGGGAAGTTGCACTTTCCAAGGGAATTTGCCCCAGAGCTTCGTGAATATAGTGAAGTTTCACTTTGCAAAGAATACTTAATCATGTCCAAGGAAAAACAGAAAACAAAACAAAAGGTATTTTGCTTGCATATGATTGGATGAAGGATGTCAACAGACCTTCACCTCATTCACTTCCACAGTTAACAGTCTGTGTGCCTTTAGTAAATCAAGCCCAGTGTGTCAAAATGTTAATGTGCAAGCACAAGAGATTGACTACTGTGCCCACTGGTCAGACACGCCCCCTATCTTCTTCAACACTAACAGAATGTGCATGGATGTTTATGATGAGAGGTGTGGCCATTACTCAGCTCTGCAAGCTAAGAGCACTGGAAGGGGAGTTCACAGAGAGCATTTCAAGTGAGAGAAATTAGAGAGAAGTAATTGCAAGTGCAAATCAGTCACAAACCATACCACACAGCTATACAGGACTATATAAAGTTTAAAGATTTTAACGTTTAGGAAGTCAGCTAATTTTCATATTTGCATAGTTATTAGGGCATATTCTGACATGAGAAACTTAAAAAAAAAAAGTTTTGTTTTAACTGAAGACTGAAACTTTTCTTAATGATTTTCTGTGAAAATTTAGGTCAGAATAGAGAAATAGACATATAAATATATAGGGAGATAGGTAGATAGATAGATAGATAGATAGATAGATAGATAGATAGATAGATAGATAGATAGATAGATAGATAGATAGATAGATAGATAGATAGATAGATAGATAGATAGATAGATAGATAGATAGATAGATAGATAGATAGATAGATAGATAGATAGATAGTTTTATATCATCTCCACAACCAATCATAAATAATATATATGTATAACCGCCACTCCATTTTTCATGCATGTATCTCATCTTGGCGATGTGTAGGACAACCTTGGATATCTCCAATATATCACCCTAACAAATAAAATTGCAGTGACAGAGAAAAACATTTCCATCTCAAGGTTTTATTGACATTTTAAACCACTCTGGCTTTTTCTTTTGAGGTTTATGACTCCTCCTCAGTGGAAATATTTTCTCGTAATTCACGGCTCCTCCGCTCTTACTGTGCCCGTTACCTGTTCGCCGAGCCCCCGCCAACAGCTGTGCTCCGGAAAATTCCACCAGCTGTCTGAGACTGAGGAGCTCCCTCATGGAAGGTAGTTACATAGAACATTTGTCTGAAAGATGACTCTGGGACTTCTGCACAAGGCCTGCAGACAAGTGCATTGTGGCATCAATTAACACAAGCTACAACGAGATGCATTCAGTTGTAATGGCCAATGGTGGGGCTGTGAAAAGGAACGCCATCTGAATTGTAATGTGAATATTTAAGACTATAAATGAGGAAGCTGAGCTCGCTATTGGTTTTATATTGCATTTAACCCTACTTCTCACCCCAATGATTACATGAGATATCTCATCAATATAATTTCAGAAAAAAAAAAACCTTTAGGGAAAATCATGGCCTCTGGTTTGCATGCTGCTGGTCATTCAGTGTTTAGCTCTTCTAGTGCTGATAGGTATAGTGAAGTAGACCCTAGAAAACTCCCTGTTCATCCTTGATGTCATGCCATCCCTAATGAAGTTTATAGATACACTTTATGGCCAAAAATAAGTAATTACCCCTCCAAATGATTGAGCTTATGTGTTTCCAGTGAAGGAAACTGTTAATATTACATCATACAAAGACTTTTTAGATGGTTGTGCACTTCCAACCTTGTGATAATAGCTTGGGCAAGCCCCATTTATGTCCCAGCATGACTGTGCCCATTTGTAGAATGCCAGCTCTATAAACATGTGGTGATCTTCACAGAGCACTGACCTCAACCCTAGTGTAGAAGAACTTGAGTGACCTTCACCCTGACCTCAACCCTATTGAACAGGTTTTTTATAAAAATTCAAGGCTGATTCTCATCCAACATCAATACCTCTTTTGGGTGAATGGGCACAAATTCCCAAAGCCAACCAAAAAATTGTGAAAAGCATTGCCAGATGAGTGGAGACTGCCATAGTCTCACAGGGGGAAGGGGGCAATTCAATATGAATGCCCATGATTTTGGAATGGATTGTCCAACATAAAGTCATGTTTAACTAACACCCATATGGTCCCTTTGGATTTTTCTTCAGATCAAATTCACATACAGCAACAGGCGTCAAATGTATACTTTTCCCAGTTCTGGGGGCTATGGCATGCCCACTTTGCAAGGCAATGAGGCAGGAAGGCCATTCATTTTTTTTGGCTAGTGGATGGCCTGAAGATGGTAGACATTGCATGGTCATGGGCATATTAGTATACAACTAGTAAAGATGCAACACCTGATCTACTTAGGTTTACCCTTTTAATGACTCAAAAAGTACAAGAATCAGAAATTCCACAACTGGTTCCACAACCAAATAACAACTTTTAATGGGTTTGCAATGACAGCCTATGTTTTTACATCATGATAGCCCTCTCATAAGACCAATTCAAAGGCTCATACTTCGTCAAGATGTTGCACATTCTTGGGCAGCTCTAAACAATATGTCTAAAATCTATTGTATTATGAAGCAAAAAAGTATCACTGACTGAAATGTGCCTTGAAACAAAAAGAATCTTTTTATTTCCGGCCAAAAAGCTTCCATCTGTTGAAAAATGTACCCCTTTAATGAGAGCTAAAGGCGCAAGATTAGACATCAACATTAAAAATCTTCGAGGGTCAGCAATTTTATGATCCTGTCCTATGACTGTCATAGCAGTAGCATATTCTCAGTGCAAGACACAAAGTGAGAAATGTTAATCTAATTCATTTTTTTTGTACACCTGAGCTATGTGATTTCGACCGCAGAATAGAAATTGAATTTCTTAGGCAACGTCCGCGCTGTATATTTCCGTCACTGCACTGAGAAGGTTTCAAACAATCCAGATTGTAATCTTGGAAAGTACCTTTTTTTTAGGATTGCACTCTACATAAAACTTGAATTACTGTCTCTATCCAAGTTCCCCTTTTCCTTCTTTCTTTAAGTCTAGCATTAAAATATATCCTCTTATTAATTTTCTCTGTAGTATCTTCAGAAATCAATTTGAGTAAACCATTTTTTGCTTCTGGAGCTGCAGATTCTTTCTCTCTCTCTCTCTTTTTGTCTCTTCCAGGAGTACACGGTTTCATTCTTCAACAAAGGCGTGAAAATTACATACACATTCAGGAGGGATCTTTTTTTATTTTCAGATGCCTAGCGTCCTAAAAATAGGCAATGATATTGTACTAGTAGTACAAGGTTTTTTTTTTTTTTTTTAGAGTGAAATAAAAATGCTACAAGGGGAATTCTAGGCACAAGTAGTGCTTGGCAGAGTTTCAACTATACCAATATTCAGTAGGTTACAACTTACAATATTCACTTGTTTTCATATAAATAATTTATTAAAGAGACCCTGTCAGCCAAGTACTGTCTAATGGTGGACATCAAAAGGTGTCTGCTACTATATCTATAGCCCCAAAAAAGTTTATTTTGTGTTACCTTTTGGTCTGATCTCTTTTATAGTTCAATGTTCCAGATTTTTGTGGTGCACCTTCAACCCCTTACCCAGTTCCACCACCTCACTCTAATCCCCCTTCTTTTTCACTATTGTACATTTTTTTTGGGGAGCCCTCTCTGCTTTTTCTGGATTCTCACTTAGATGAGAATGACAAGTTTAGTTGCCCGTAGCCTTATGGGATACTCACGTCACGCATCCTTGGAGGCCATGGGGTACTATAGAGCAATGTTCCCCAACCCCCGGGCCGCGGACCGGTACCAGTCCGTGGACCAAACTGTACCGGGCCGCCCGAGGAACTTTAAACTATTTTACTGTGGCGGCCGGGGCCTAGAGCACTCTGCGCCCGAGCCCGCCCATTGTGTGACAATAGCGAATGAAAATTCGCTGTTGTCACACGGATCCTCCTCCTGGCCAATCAGGGAGCGGGTCCTCCCGGTTCCTGATTGGCCGAAAGGCAAAACTCATGCCAGTGGCCGAGGAGGAGGCGGGAGGACTGAGGACTCGAGGACACCCGGGGACTGAAGAGAAGCTGCCGTGAGGTAAGTGCACTGGTCTCGCGGGGGGGGGGGAACGCTGGCATCTCTGCATTGAAAGTGGGGAACGCTGGTCTCTCTGCATTGAATGGGGGCACGCTGGCATCTCTGCATTGATTGGGGGCATGCTGTGGGCACTGTGCATTAATTGGGGGCATGCTGTGGGAACTGTGCATTGATTGGGGGCACGCTGTGGGCACTCTTCATTGACTTCGCCCCCCCCTCAGCGGGCCACAGAAAAATTATCAAACGTTGACCGGTCCGCATCGATAAAATGGTTGGGGAGCACTGCTATAGAGCACATGTGCTGCTGCATGTCACCATGGTGAAGGCTGTCACTTTCGGTTCTTGCAACCGGTCCCCTGATGACACATTTTGGTGCACGTGCATTGTAAGTGGGCTGGCTGCAAAAGCTCAGAAGAGACAGCCAGCTCCCGATGAAGTAAAACAAAAAGGTGATGGCACTGTACCGGTGTGCAGCAGTGGATTGGTACATCCCTTCAGAACACCATTGGATTCATTGGGTGTGCATGTTTTGTGTAGATAATCCATTAAAAAATGTAAGAGAAACAAATAGGGGGCGAGGAAGTAAGTTTCCATTTTTTAAGTTCGGCACTAGTGCCTCGGTTCTATCCACCCACCATCTTTCCTCATTCAACCAGGGTCTCTTAGGTGTCCAAATAAGTGATTTTATTGGACAAAGGAATGGCTGCAAGGTGGGGCTTAATATCAAAGCCAGGAAAGCCGAGAAACAACATTAAACCAGGGTGCCCAGATGAGGCATTTCTGAATGAAAATAGCAAAAGCTGGCACCTTTTGGCATTGGCAGGACTTTTACTTCTTGAAGTTTGAAAATGCTGCCCTAAAGTGAAAGTTCATCCAAAAAGGGAAACTTAAAGTGGATGTACACTCTCACAAAATTTTTACATGCATATCTGCTGTCTTCAGCTTATATTATATATATATATATATATATATATATATATATATATATATATATATATATATACAGTATATTCTTTGGAAAGTGCACATCGTGTTAGAGATTTTCTCTTCCTGTTCAGCACTGGGAATGTTGTGTTGGTATACACTGTGTGACAGCTGATTGGAGGAAAGGCATGCACCCCCACTCCACATAGGCAGAGGAAGGAAGGAATGTGCTGTAAATAGACCAGCTCTCTGCTAATCCATTTATAGCACCCACCCCACAGAATTCAGCCTGGTTTTATCTCAGTTGAAGGTTAGGAGAAGTTGTCATGCTGATAACAGAAGAATGGAGCAGGAGAAAGCCACAGGACTTAGAGCTTTGTAGGGAGATAAGAAAACACTGCAGATATATGTGCCTAGGTCAAATTTCTTGAATCAGGTTTATATCCAATTTAATTGAGTTTAATTACTGCTTTGTAACAGCTAACAAATGGAAAGGTAACCTAAGAGCATCACCTAGTAGGCAAGGACAAGCCCAATCCATAAATGTTCAGGCAGGGAGGGGATGTCCCATCGTTGTTAAATGAACAAAACGGCAGAAATACTGACAGTAGGTTGAGGTTCACCCAGAGAAGAAGGCAAAACATGGAACAGAACCAAAGCACTGACCGTAACCAGCAAAGATCTTTGTCGAGTGCATGAGAACTTGCTACCCAGTGATGTCACCGATAAGCTAGAGTGGGCCTGCTCTGTAATATATCATCCCTAATCAGTAGACAAGATGTCCATGCATCCAACAGTGAACCTCAAAGAAATGTGGATATGCCAGTGTGGCTGCTGGGCACAACAATGGAAGACCAGCGGCTTCACATACAAGGGGAACAGAGGCCACCAAATCTATGCAATATTTGGCGTTGATAATTCCTGGAATCTGTAAAGAACGGGCGATTTCTTGCAAAATGGGAGGAATGTATTGTTCTGCAGCACCATGTATATATATTTTTTTTTGGTGGTGGTTTTTCTTGGGGTTTTTTTTTTTGGGTGGTCGGTCGTGGCACCATGCATTTTTGCCTTCGCGAGCCCGTCAGCAGGTCCATGGGGGTTCCATTAAGAATTAATGGCACTGCTGGGAGTCTGGTAAAGGGCAGTTTCAGTGCAGGTGAGGAAAACACGCAATTTTAAATGCGTTCCTGACACGGCCCGGGTGTGAACGCAGCCTTATGGCCAGACAGGTGTCCCTCTTTACATCGGGAATGTTTTGCAGACTGAAAAGTTCTGGGAGGGGAAATCAGGCAAAGGCACAACAAATAAACAATTACACGGGTTAAGATATATCGGTTATGCCGCATTTATTTTCAAAAACGCACTCTGAGGTGGAATTACACTTTAAACAAATCCACAGCGTTCCATTTTCCGAGTACTGACATGCAGCTAATCTCTATTTTGTATCCAGCAAGATTCCTCTACCAATTTTCCCATGATAACTCTCTCTCCTCTGACAGTACGCACATCAAAACCCATTCCATCTAATGAAGACAAATCTTCCTAGTTTCTTTCTACTTAACATGTAATTAATTCACATTCAGAAAATCTATTTCTTGCCGAAATCAACAGTCAGTTAAAGAGGAACTCTGCTGAGTGCTAATTGGAAATAAATGACTTCAGAATATAAGCCGTTGATACTTTATTTTAATTTTGAAAGCAGATAGGAAAGACACAAATTACTTCAAATGTGTAACAATGTTACATTGTTACATTTTTGTAAATTAAATCAGTAACTGGATGTAACCTTTTTCCAGTTTCTTAACCCATTGCCGTTGCCACCCCTTGCCCTTTAAGAAGATCCAAATTCTGGGAGGTGGAGGCAGGCTTTCCGATCCTGTGATCACTGTAATTGGCTGGCACAGCAGTCACATTGTTAGAAGCTTCCAATCACAAGTATGCATCTGGAGATGCTTTGCTATTGTGCTGAGAGCGTGCAGTGACCCATCCCCACCGCAAGAGAGAATTTTTAGGTTTCCTGGTGTTGGTCTTGTAGAACTCCTTCAAGTTAGTTGCTAGACTGCTAGGTAAATTTAGTTCTAATTGGACTCTTCTATAATCAGTGGAGCAGCTGCCTTCTGGAAGGTCCAAGAACATAGGAGTGGAGCAGGTCAAATGAGTAACACGAATAGTTATGGGGACCCGGCCAATCCTTTGAAGGTGTGCCCAGAAGGTGGCTGCGGAGCACATAAAAATTATTTGATCTGGAGCAGTCTGGTTCTTGTCCAGGAGGAGAAGTTCCAAGCCTGGAGGGCTACTGCCTTCACAGGCAGCCCAGCTAAAATTTACCTGAGCTATGCTAAAGCTGGAGGACCTGCTTCAAAGAATATCTGAAGCTAAACAAGGGGATTTCACCAAGGATCCAGTCTGGAGAGTTCACTAGGGAAATGTCTGTCTGATACTGGAAGGAGGCATCCAAGTATCCAGGGACCTTGTGTGTACAGACCTGAGTGCAGGATCTGGGCGACTGTTGCTGCTGCTAGCCCTTGTGCACTAATACTAAGTCTTGCCTGGCCTGGTACATTCCATATGCTTTCTATTTCCTGGGCTAATCCTAAAGGAACTGTTCTAAAAAGTAGCTGCAAAGTGAAAAGTGCCATTTTATTTCTTGCTCAGCATTTCTAAAGTATCCTACCGCTCCCTGTGCCCCATTCAATTTGATCCAATATAAAAAAGGCAACCCCCTAGACTGTTCATTGAGCTGGCAGTGTGAATGTTGCTGTTTGCCTGGCTGCCATTGCAGAAGTGGGGAGAGGAAAATGGCAAATCAGCAGTCCCTTGCAGGGGTAAATGCTACAGTCTTTAAAAGTCAAGTCCCACTTGGAAAAAAATCTCAATCCTTGGCAAAAAAACTACAGCTGCAATAAATCTCCTGTGCTGCCCCTTGCTGGCTCACCACTACTCTTCTAGGTTGAATGACACCTGATGCCAAGTATCATTCAACCCACTTCCTGTAACCCAGGGTGGCATGGCTCCGCCCCCTGCAGTGGATTCAAAAGGAATCTTAATCCCCAGCAAAAGAACTCTAGCTTCTGTACCCACTTCATCTCTTGTGCTGCCCCTCCCTGGCTCACCAATGCTCTTCTTGGTTGAATGACACCTGACGCCCAGCATCATTCAACCCACTTCCTGTAACCCAGGGTGGCATGGCTCCGCCCCTGCAGTGGATTCAAAAGGAATCTTAATCCCCAGCAAAAGAACTCTAGCTTCTGTACCCATTCCATCTCTTGCGCTGCCCCTCCCTGGCTCACCAATGCTCTTCTTGGTTGAATGACACCTGACACCCAGCATCATTCAACCCACTTCCTGTAACCACATGGTGTCATGCCTCTGCCCCCTGCAGTGGAGTCACAGGAATATACTGCAGTATTTAGGAGCCACCCACTGCTGGAGGAAGAAGGCTCATGATGTCACATGACCAGACTTAAGGCACATATACAGTTTTTTAAAAGAGTTTGAGGGTGTTCCCATGAAGGGGGGGGGGGGGGGTCCCGATCATCAAGGCACAGCAGTACACCAGCCTATTACAGCCCTTCTGATCTGACCTACATCCCATACGTTTCTCCTGCTGAAGGGTGTATATATAAGACACACAGAGCACAAGGAAATCTTATATATACAAGCTTATAAATGTCTCCCCGAACACAGATACACAGTATGGCCCCAGGCCAAGTGTTTATGAGTTGGAGAATATCTTTATTTTATTCTGAATTCACAAGCTCCCTGTGTGTCCTGTTTATTCCATATCACTGACGTCTTCATATTTTACATGCTCCCTGGGAGAGAGAAAAGTATTGCTAGCGCAATGTAGTGAATTTTCAAACTGGTTAAGTGCAGGACTTGGCTACAGCCGGGCAGCGTGGACTGCTGATTGCAGGTATGCCGAACGCATTTATAGTTTGCAATTTAATATTTAACATTTAATTATTCATAAACACATTGAAGATACAGAAGAAAAGATAGAGAAAAAAACAAAAAACAAAGACTACCTACTGTTTCTGAATTTTTAGAACGCTCCTATGTCATGCTGGCATTTTTAGGTAGGTCTCCCGGGAATAAATGTGTTTGGTTATAATAGAGGAGATCTGAAAGTAGCAAGGTCTCAAGTTGTGAGTTTATTTAAAGCTCGCATTTATTAAAGTAATACATTTTGGAAAAGTATACGCTCAAGAATCAGAAAAACCTATCCTAGCGAAGATATGGCCAAAGGTTTGATGACACCTGACCACCACACCTATAGAAGTTTGTTGGACATCCCATTCCAAGTTGTAAGTTTATTTAAAGCTCACATTTATTAAAGTAATACATTATGGAAAAGTATACGCTCAAGAATCAGAAAAACCTATCCTAGCGAAGATATGGCCAAAGGTTTGATGATACCTGACCACCACACCTATAGAAGTTTGTTGGACATCCCATTCCAAAGTCATGGGTATTGATATAGAGTTGGCCCACCTTAGTGGCTTTAACAACCCCCACTCCTCTGAGAAGGCTTCCCACAAGAATTTGGAATATGTCTGTAGGGCAAAAGAACATTTGTCAGGTCAGGTACTGGTTTTGGATGAGAAAAACTGACTCACATTGGGCGTTCCAATTTATCCCAAAGATGTCCAGTAGGGCTGGGGTTTGGGGCTCTGTGCAGGGCACTCCGGTTCCCCCACATCAACAAAGAATACTTATGGTCTTGGAATTTTTTTTGAACACTCTTACGTCATGTTGGCATTTTTAGGTAGGTCCCCAGGGAAGAAATGTGTTTGGTTATAATAGCAGAGATCCAGAAGTAGTGAGACCTCAGTTTGTGAGTTTATTTAAAGCTCACATTTATTAAAGTAATACATTATGGAAAAGTATACGCTCAAGAATCAGAAAAACCTATCCTAGCAAAGATATACCATATGGACAAAGGTTTGATGACACCTGACCACCACACCTATAGAAGCTTGTTTGACATCCCATTCCAAAGTCATGGGTATTGATATAGAGTTGGCCCACCTTATTGGCTTTAACAACCCCCACTCCTCTGAGAAGGCTTCCCACAAGATTTTGGAATATGTCTGTAGGACAAAAGAACATTTGTGAGGTCAGGTACTGGTTTTGCATGAGAAGAACTGACTCACATTGGGCGTTCCAATTTATCCCAAAGATGTCCAGTAGGGCTGGGGGTTGGGGCTCTGTGCAGGACACTCCGGTTCCCCCACATCAATAAAGAACCCTTATGGTCTCTGAATTTGTAGAACACTCTTACGTCATGTTAGCATTTTTAGGTAGGTCCCCGGGGAAGAAATGTGTTTGGTTATAATAACAGAGATCCAGAAGTAGCGACACCTCAGTTTGTGAGTTTATTTGAAGTTTGCATTTAATGAAGTAATAATTTATGGAGATGTATATAGTTGAAGAATTAGAAAAACCTACCTCAGAAAAGATACACCAAATGACCAAAACTTCACGGGCATCTGACCATCACACCCATATGAGGTTGTTGGACATCCTTTTCCAAAGCCATGGCCATTGATGTGGAGTTAGTCCAACTTTGTGGCTAAAACAACCATCACTGTGATAACCGTCAAGTGTTTTTACATCGTAATCAGCTGTGATTGGACACAGCTAATCACGTGGTAAAGGGCCACTGTGATTGGCCCTTTACAATGATCTGTGATCAGCTGTGTCTGAAGAAAACAGCAATCACAGAGCATGCCGGGTGCGTGTCGCAGCGAGCGCGGTTCTGGAAGGATGTCAATAGACGCCCTCCCAGAACTGAACGACCGTGCTGTAGCTGTCATTCGCCTATAGCACAGTCAGCAAGTAGTTAATGGGCTCTGTACCCCCCCAGGAACTATTAGCGAACATGTGATCACTGTGATTGCTCATCAAAGTTGTCACATGAACAAGAACTGGTCCCCTTGGCTACCGATCATTAGTGGGGACCAAGAGCGCACAACAATGGCTGCTCAAGGACACATATGTGCAGCACATGTGCATTAAAGCCCACCCTTTTGCTGCCACACTTATGTGTTACATGGGTGGCAACAGATTAAAGGTGGAGTTGGCTTTTGATCACAACACATGAAACAACAACCGTAATGAAAAAAAAAAATAATTACAACAATGTAACAGCAATGCCGGATGTCACCTCCTCCACTCTATAACGCTCGGCCATGTTTCCTTTTATGAAAATTACAATATCACCTTCTTATCTTCATAGGAATTGGAGATCTGAAGGCCCAGAAATTGTTGATTCCATGCAAGATAAATTGAGCAAAGCGCCATAAAATGGGCAGAAATCTCGCGGCGTGAAATCGGTGACTTAAATTGAATAAGCTGAAAAATTACAATATCAAAATCAACAGGAAACCCCTAATACGCTCACTCCTTCTGACAATTGCAATATCTTCAAAGCTGAGAATTATCATATTCCACAAATGCATTTTTTTTTCCCTAGGAATACATTATTTTGGGTTTGTGTTTGAAGGTCAATTATGTATTCTGCACCGTGTAAAATGAAACAATCCTCTGAGGCGAAGAGCTAACAAAACAGCTTCCGTGGGCTGGAGGACCGGGCCGGCTCTGTGCGCAGCAAACACACATTAGGGTTCATATGAGAGAACTGCAGAGAAGGAGACAGGCCTGTGCAGCACAAAGCAACCAATCATGTGTCAGTTTGTAAATCGAGTCAGCACCTGTATGGAAGTGGTAATAAAGGAGGACTTTAAAAAAAAAAAAGAGGAAAAAGCAGCAAAAAAGAGCCAATCAGTTCATGTGCTGAGAAGAAGCATGCTGATGGAAGGACAGAACAGAGTGACAGAGAGATTAACTCATCAGTGTACAGCTTCTCCTTTCACAGGCTGGGGGTGGGCTCAGGACAAACCAGGGCTCAGAGAACGTGGACTGAATAAAGCTGGCCATCAGACTGACATCTAGTGGTGGAAAAGAAGTACTGCAGGGTAGAGCTCTTGATTTAACTACTTGTCTACTGGGCACTTTTACTTACTTCCTGCCCAGGCCAATTTTCAACTTTCAGCGCCATCACACTTTGAATCACAATTGCGTGGTCATGCTACACTGTACCCAAATGACATTTTTATCATTTTTTTCACACAAATAGAGCTTTCTTTTGGTGGCATTTGATCACTACTGGGTTTATTTTTTGCTAAACAAACAAAAAAATAAGATTTTTTTTTTTCATAGTTTGTTATATAATTTTTCTCCTTCACTGATATGTACTGATAAGGCAGCACTAATGAGCACTGATAGGCTGCACTGGTGGGCACTAATGAGGAGGCACTGATGGGCACTGATAGGTGGCACTGATGGCCACTAATAAGGTGACACTGAAGGGCACTGATAGGTGCCACTGATAGGCAGCACTGATAGGGGGCACTGATAGGTGGCACTGATGGGCACTGATAGGAGGCACTAATGGGAATTGATAGGGGGCATTGATGGGCACAGATTGGCATCACTAATCGCACTAATAGGGAGCACTGATAGGTGGCACTGATAGGCAGCACTATTGGACACTAATAGGGGGCACTGATGGGCACTGATAGGTGGCACTGATTGACAGCATTGGTGAGCACTGATAGGCAGTACTGGTGGGCACTGATTGGCAGCACTGGCGGGCATTGTTGGGACTGCACTGATAATCAGGGCACTGATTATGAATCCCGATGTCCCTTTAACACAATCCGGTTTCAGCTTTCTTTTTTTCCCCTTACGCTGACCACAGGGGGCACGCGGGAAGCACAATCACGGGAGGACGTCAATAGACACCCTCACGGCAATGTAAGCACGCGTGATTTGGCTATAGTGCAGGCAGCAACAGGTTAAAGTGCATTTTGGCATCCCTGGTGGGCCCCTCCCACAGCTCCGCCTTCTCTCCCTGCGCAGGGTGACAGGTCTCATCTCCGCCCCCTCCTATAGTTTTCTGCAAGCATCCTGTGGTTGGGGGAGCCTGCATGGCCCTCCCCAAAGCTTTGCTCTCTGCACAGGCCTATGTACAGCACAAGAAAACAACAAGAGAAGGGCGCACCGACCTTGTGCATTACCACTTAAAAGTTTATTAAAATCAAAGAAGGGTAGCGTACAATATACTCACAAACGTAGCATATGAACAAGCATATAGGAAATGGGCACCGCTCGCTTCCAGGACACTTCTCTACTGCTGGATAGCGTGATGGCGTCCTCAAAACCTGATGTGGCTTACGCGTTTCGAGGGAGGACCCTCTTCCTCAGAGCCAAAATCGCAAATGTACAGCACAGTGATGATGTCACTGCTACTATATACTTTGTATTGTAATATCGGGGTTTGTAAAGGCATTTGGTGCACACAAAGTGGATTTAAATCTTTGTGGCTATTGAGGAATATATATATAAAATATAATGTTCCGTGCCTGGACTCCAGCTTTTAGTAAACATGTACTAGAAATAAGTCAAAGCTCTGGATTTCTATCCTTTCTGGCTATTGAGAAATATGTTTCAAAGCAAGTTTTTGTGTCTGGAGTTCATCTTTAAAGCTTATATGAGATTTTAGCCACTTGGTTTGCATTTCCTTTACGTGACACATAGACAAGTAGGTTTCATTACCTCCAGAGTTCTAGTTTGGCTTCTTATACGTATTCCCCTATATACAATAGTAAACAATGTATAGATTATGTTGCATTTAATAATAAATTCATGTTTATGTAATGTATGATTTAATCAATGTGCTGAGAGTTCTGTCTATAAAAGCTCTTGGATGACAGCTAGCCAAGCCTTTAGCTGTACGCTGCCTTTGGGAAATAAAGCTACTTTAAGGACGTCAGCTCTGTAGACCGTGACCATGTAAGGGGAAACCAAGGAGCATTTTCCGAGTTCTAACAGCTACCTACAAATATTTTTTTTTTTATTTCACTTTCATACATCTACTTACTTGCTGTAACCATATTTATAGTTTTTATATTTCATATGTAGATTGTAAATGCTCCATCTAGTGGCCATTTTCAGGTATCATGGGTGATGATTATCATCTGAGCACCACAAACCAAGAAACACCACTTACGGTAATTCATTTTTAACATTCAAAGCAAACTCCCCTATTTATCCATGTCTCCATGCTTTATTTTGCAGGGAAATCACTTTGAAAGACACCCCCAGATCATTTCTGGCAGTGGCCATCTTGAGTAATGGCAGGTGATTCATGTAGCATTTACTTCCTAAAACCGTCTGCCCTTAGCTCAGCAATGCAGGCAGGAAGGTGTGCTTAGCTATCTTTGACAGTAGAGGTCCTCCTTAAGGTTCAGTATCCAGCCCCCACCCCCCCCCCCCCATGGTGGCCTCATACCAGGGCATTGATGAAAACAGCACAGATGTAAACAGGGGAGGACTGGGCCAGGGGGCAATTGCCCCCTGAGCGCCTCTTATGCCCCGTAAAAAGGCTGCACTGCTACTGCCACAGACATGCCTAAAGGATTCCTGGCGAAGAGAAGTAAAAAGTTCCCGCCACTAACCTACTGAGTGCGGTTTGAAGACAAACACAGCGTGCAGGCCTCCCTCCCCAGCATGGATGGTGCAAACTGTGTCTGATCAGAGGCCGGTTCCATGCCCCACTGGAGACTCTCCTCCCCGGCCAGCCCCAACCGAGCTGTCCCAGCTCCCTCCAACTGCCCCCTGCTGGCCAGATTGGGAACCCGGATTCAGTCGCTGAGTAGAGAGTATCTGGAGCAGGGCTTCAGCCTGGAATGGGGGTCAGAAGGAGAACGGAAAAAAGGAGAGTGGGAGGGGGGCTGAGTCGCTACACCATGGGCATCTAGTTTGTACTTGCCGAAAGTTGCCAGTCTACCACGGGATGTAAAGGAAACCCATGTGTAGTAAAGTGATTGTGTTACAGATGCTTAACGTAGCCCAGAAGAACCCACCCTGAGGTAGGCCTCCAATGTGACCCACAATTGGCACCCAACGAGGAAGGGAGCAAGGAGAAAGTGTCACCTCATCCCCTTACAGGCTATGTACAGCACAATGATGATGTAACTGGGTTTGGTTATGCCAAGGTATTTTGTGCACCCAAAGTGGATTTAAATCCATTATGGCTCCTGTGGGATATATTTATTTAAATATTTTTTGTGCCCAGAGTTCAACATTAAATGAAACCTTTCTAAAAATATGAAAACAGGTGCTCTTGCTGACCTCTCTATGCCTGGCAGTCATGCTGATCCAATGGGTTCAATACTTCCGGAGTTGCTGATCCCCAACAAGAGGTTGAGACTCCAGATTATGACTTTCCCTTGACATATTGGTGTATAACCAAGAAGGCAACTAGCATTTTTCCTTTGTGTTGGGCGTACTTGAACTCACAGCCTCCCTATGACAGGTACACTTTACTTGGCTGAGCTATAACCAGAAACTTCTATTCAGCCGTTCTGTTTCTCAGGTACAAAAAAAAAAAAAAAAAACCACAATAAATGCAGATTTCCTGAGCAGGCAACTCTTGACAAATGACACAAAACAATAAAAAAAGAATAAAAGGAAAACAAATTATGTCTCAAACAAAGAAAAAAAAAGAGAGAGAGAGAGGTTCTGGGAAGACAAGATCATAGCTCGCAGGCATCCAATTGTAAAGCAGACATCAATGTTGCCTCTACCTCACAAAACAGAGCCGCCAAACAATGTTTCGGTTTGTCTGCATAAACCAATAACGCTCTTAATAATGTTCCTTATTGATGTCCCACAAGGAAGCCGAAAGTGGTTCTCAAAAACGGACAAAAAAGAAAAAAATGGAAAAACACAAAACAAAATAAAAGTGCGCTTAGTGGACCCGTCAGTCACTTTCCGAGCGTCTCCTGTCATCATAAAAATCACAATGGAAAATTAAATAAACAAACCTAATAAACTAAGAGGGAAAAAAAGGACAATTTTCTTATATCTGCTAGTTTTAAAGTTTTAGTTACAGTTTTAAAGTTCAACTTACGATTTATTTATTTGTATTTGTTTTTTAGTTTTGGATAGATTGTAAGGGCCGGTTCACACTGGGGCGACTTGTCAGGCGACTTGGTCGCCTGACAAGTCGCCGTGGGTCGCCTGCCATAGATTAGCACAGGACCCGTTCTAATAGGAGTGACACAAGTCGCTCCGACTTAGAAAAAGGGTCCTGTACTACTTTGGGGCGACCTGGAGCGACCTGCATTGACTTCAATGATATGAAGTCCGTGCATGTCGCTCCGAGGTCGCGGTGCGCGCTGTGCACCGCGACTTCACAGGTCGCCCCGGCAAGTCGGGTAGCCTGTATGTGAACCGGCTCTGAAGATGTCTTCCTTGGGGAGATTTTTCTACACTTCCTGTCCTGGTGACACCCTGACAAGCAGGATGTCCCCAATGGGGAAGCATGATAGAGTTCTAACTTTTCCATTCTTTATTTATTACAGGTACTTAGAACCATCAATTTACGCAGTGCTTTACATATATACAGTATAAACGGTATATAATGTACATTCACAATGAGTTTACAATCTAAGGCACAATCCTAAATCACAATTATACACACACTAGGGCCAAATTTAGACCAGATTCAATTAACCTACCAGCATATCTTTGAAGTATGGGAGGAAACCCAAGAACCCAGAGGAAACCCATGATGCAGGCACAGGGTGAACATTATTTTATTTCTTTGAGATAGATATAAACCCACTCCCAAAAAAAAATTAAATTCTTATTTTTTTTTTAGGACTTTTGTACGGCAACCAATCTGCTACATTTGTTGCATAAAAATACAAATGTTATTTTTGTTGACAGTTTAAAAAAGAAAGAAAACCTCCATGAGGCTCCAATATATGAAACATATCAATTGACCATACAACATTGTAGCACAACATTATCTTTCAATGGTGGTGATACCCAATACCATATGTTATTGTAAGTCATGTATGATTCAATGACAGTTTAACACGGAAAGGGACACCCAACGCGTTTCAAACGTATCTTCATCAGGGATGTTTATCGCTACCAAACAATTTGACTGTGCCAATGCTTAAGAGTCTGCCTAGGAACCATTTTCTCCCAGGAAGCCACTAAACAGGACCGCAAAAAAATAGAAAACTTGGGCCAGCTGGACACAAGATAGGTATCCCTGAAAACTGGTTAACGATGTAAGGTCTCCCCCAATAGTTCAGCACTAGCCTGTTCAAAAGATAGGGGTAGTGTCTCACTCCATGTCCTGAACCCTCCAGGACCCCCAGTTGGTTGCCGTAAATAAGTCCTAAAAAAAAGAGGAATTTCAATTTTTTTTGGGGGATTAAATGATCAGGATGATGGCAACCTTTGCCCAAAACTGAGTGAACGTATTTTTCTAGATGCAAACCCAGTTGCTAAAATCTCATTGAAGTTTTAAACTTTCAAAAGCTATTGGCAAATGAAAGGTCTGCTTTTTTGATAGCCCCCTGCTGCCTAAAGCAAACTCCTCCCAGCGACAGAACATTGTCACCCCATAATTGGAATTTGCTAGAACAAGGTTAGAAAAGTGGTGTCCAAAGGGATGTGATAAATAACGTGTGCTCAGACTGGTCTAGAGTGGTAAACGGGGTACCCCAAGGCTCTGTCTTGGGACCAATTCTGTTTCATTTCTTCATTAATGATATAGAGGATGGGATAAATAGCTCAATTTCAGTTTTTGCGGACAACACAAAAATAAACAGGGCAATAACTTCACATCAGAATATAGAAATTTTAAAGAAAGACCTGAAAAAAATAATAGGGTGGGCAACTACACGGCAAATGAGGTTTAATGTGGAGGAATGGAAAGTAATACACTTGGGGGGCTAAAAACAGAAATACAAACTACTCACTAGTGGGAGAACCTCTTGGGGAATCAAGGATGGAGAAAGATCTGGGGGTCCTAGTAGAAGACCAACTGGGCAATGGCATGCAATGTCAAGCTGCAGCTACCAAGGCTGGCAGACTTTTAACATACATAAAAAAGGGGATATATACTCCAGAGATAAAAATATAATCCTTCCAGTTTATAAAACTCCAGTTCGGCCACAACTAGAGTATTCCGTCCAGTTCTGGTCACCACTCACCAGTCCTCAGAAGGGATGTGCTGGAGCTGGAGAGGGTCCAAAGAAGGGCAACTAAATTAATAAGTGAACTGGAGGACCTCAATTACGAGGAATGACTACAAGCACTAAATGTATTCTCTCTGGAGGAGAGACGCTTGAGAGGGGACATGATAGCAGTATGCAAATACCTCAATGGTGATCCCAGCATAGGAAAAAAACTACTTAGTCTCAGGGAGTGTAAGAGGACACTGGACCACACAATGAGATTTGAGGAGAAGCGGTTTAACCTTAAGCTGTGCAGGGGGCTTTTCACTGTCAATGATAAGGATGTGGAATTGTCTTTCACAATTGGTGGTGTCAGCGGAGAGTATTGATGATTTTTAAAGACATGCATCCTAAAGAACATAACATACAGGGATATGGGAAATGGTTATAGACACTGACACACGTACACCTACACAGGTTGGATGGACTATTGTCTTAATTCAACCTTACCTACTATGTATGTAACTATGTAAAGACCTTCATAACAGGTTTACCAGTATTGATGAGGTAAGGTTTGGGCCAAAAGCACAGGAAGTTGTCACACAATAGCATTCTGATGAAGGGGGATTGTGTGGCCCCCAAAACGCATTCGCTGTCTTTTGCCCTGCTTGTTTTAACCATTTAAACAATAAAGACATTTGTAATTTTCATTTGGCATGATCTTTAACCTATTACACTTGGATTTTTCAACTCAGGTAAATGTCCTCTCCTTGTGGGTCCCCCTCTTTGTGGTGAGCTGCTGAATACCGACCAAATGCTCCCAATTAATGAACCCAATTGCTAAAATATAATAGAATTTTGAACATTTCAAAAGCTGTTTTCTTTAAAGTGGGCTGTCCATGGCAAATGAAAGATCTGCTTTTTTGACAGCTCCCTTCCACTCAACAGAAATGCCCCCCAGTGACATAGTGATATCACCCCGCAACAAGAAGGTGCTTGAACAAGGTGGGGTCACCAAGCTGTGATGAGCTCAGATGAAGTTAGGGTCACCAAGCTGTGAGGAGCTCAGATGAAGGTAGGATCACCAAAGCTGTGATGAGCTCAGATGATAGCAGGCCACTGGCCCAATTAATTATGGGTAGGGAATTATTCACTCTGCAGCCACATGTAACAAAGGTGTGGGGCTGCTGGTGACATCATTGACCTATTATGGTCATTTTTGGGCAATGTAATATTAGGTCAATGATGACACCAGTATGCTGGTCCCTTTGTTACCAGGGAAATCCTTGGCTGTAGCTAATTGAGCTGGTGGCCTGCTACCATGAGGCCATATTAGGTCAATGAGGCTACCAGCATCCCCCTGTCCTTTGTTCCTGGGGAATTCTCCGGCTGCAGCTATTTAAGCTTGTGGCTTGCTATCATGTCCAAGAGGTAGTTGTAAAGGAATGCTGAGCCTTGATTTTCAAAGGTTATCAAGACATGGACAAAGTCAATATGGTATCCTGCTTGGCCTGTATGTGGTGGCCTATCACAAAGACAGAGCCCCCCCCCCCAGAGAGAACATTTACCCAAATTGAGAAACTCAAGTGTAAGAGAGCACCAAATGAAGAATCCTTAGAAGTCCAAAGTCTTTATTGTTCAACTGCTTACAACAAGTAGGACAAAAGACATCCAACTCATTTCAGGGGCCACACAATCCACCTTCATCAGAGTGCTATCATGTGACAGCTTCCCATGGGTTTGGCCTGAACCTTAGTTCATCACTGTTGGTGATCCTGTCATATAGGTCCTTGTTCAGGCAATGTCCAGTTATGGGGGGCATCTGTGTTGGGCAATAAAGGGCTATCAAAAAAGTGGACTTTTCATTTACCATGGATTGCCCACTATAAAAAGTCTGAAAACAGCTTCCAGTAGAATTTAGTGGTTGAGTTACCAACTACTTCAATGAAATATACAAAAAAAATAAATGTTTTCACTAATGAAGTCAAGGAATCAACAATTAAGCCAAGTAACGAGCATTTTCACCTTTTTGTATCGCACTAGTTAAGGCCAAAAAGGCCCATTTTCTCTTCCTTTGAGTCTTGAAGTGCTAAACTTTAGCAGCTAACATCTAGGTCAAAGAGCTTCGCGAATTCAATTAAACATTTAGCGTTGGGATTTACGAATTCTGTTTCAGGTCTCCCTGCTTCTTCACTACAATGCCCACAATGTACAGTTTAGCGGCCTATGTATTACTTTCTATCAATTACCTACAAGGGCCCTTCTTTTTTTTTTTTTCTGTCAGGCGGAATATTTTCATTATTAAAAGCGTCTTATCAGTCATCTGATAAAGCGGTACACAGCTTTCAGAATTTAAATTAAAATTTTATGAAGCTCTTAAATTGATACCTTAATTAATATGAATAAAACAACATTTAATCATCTTTGGCTCAGACTGGGTGACGCTGAGGTCTGATATGGGGGGGAAAAAAGTTCTCCGGATCATTTATATTCACGGGATCAACAAGCAAACTGTTTTTACTCATTGTGTTATTTTTTTAATTAAATAAATCTGCTGACCCACATTGTTTAAAATTCAATGATGTTTCTGTCACATTGAATTATCTGTCATTGGCCGCGTTGGAACGGCGTGATAAAACACAGTCAAAGGAAATTTTGAAAATTGAAATTGATTGTAATTTTTGATTGATGTCCATAAGAATATAATTAGAGTAACACTTTGGAGCTTGTTTTGGAAAGAATGTAATCTTTTTAAGGGCAATTGTCCACCTACACGTTTCATTGATGATTTGTTAAAATAGACACCTGTGTTTTAGCGGTGGCAGGATATTTTAGGGATCCCTCTTTGTAAATTGTAAGTATAAAAATATTAAGGAAGTCTCCTAAAGTGCAACTGCTGTGTAACTCTCTCTTCCATGCTGACTTCCGTGTGTCCGCTGGTCATATTTGCTAGGCTCCATGTAGAACCTGTCTCCTTCCTTCAACTACATACAAACAAAAGTTCAAGCTTCACAGCACTTTGTTTTTTCTTTAGTTTCAATAAACTTTATTGACACCACTGCATGGCCATTCTTGCATCATTACTCCTACCAGATCATAGAAATCTCTATGATTAAGCCCTAATTTGGGCGAAACGAGTCAGGGTCATGTCAGGTGGGAGCAATGATTCAAGAATGGCCATGCAGTAGTGTCAATAAAGTTTATTAAAACTTTGACACCACTGCATGGCAATTCTTGCATCATTATTCCCACCAAATCATAGGGATCCCTATAATTAAGCCCCAATTTAGGGTGAAATGAGTCAGTGGAGGAGTCATGTCCGGTGGGAGTAATGATTAAGAATAGCAGTGCATTGGTGTCAATAAAGTTTAAATAAACCATGCAGTGGTGTTAATAAACTTTATTGAAACTGTACAACTTTTCCTAAATTGAAATCACATTCATGGATAGAACTTGTTTTACATTTGGTAAGAAACAAGAATAGTTTTCCATACGGGTCCTTTGATTTTTCTTATCACAACGGTCAAAAAAGATCGTCATTTGACCCCAAGCATTATTAGAAAACTGAACAAATGTTCTGAAAGCAAAAAAAATGTTACCAATCTTTTATTGGTGTTTAGCCAGCCTAAGGCACAATGCTTCACATGACCATTGAAAGGCAGCTAGAAGCCTGGTGCATGCTGGGAAAGTCTGCCAAGAAGATACTCACCTGTATATAAAGCAGCTCTGTGTTTAGCTTAATTAAATGTTCTTTGTAAAAAATTTTGTGTATATTTGGTCATTATTCATGTTTTTTTACATTTTTTATTTTACTTTACTTTTTTAATTTCCTTTTTCAACTACCTGTTTTAATTTCTACCTGTGAAAAAAAAATGGAAAAAAATTAGGCTAACAGGGGGGTGTTTTTTTACACATGAACAAGTCCATTTAAAGCCCATTGCAAAATTTAAGACCACCAGAAAACCACTATAAACCACATTACAATGGACCAAAAAAAAAAAATATATATATATATATATATTTTTTTTTTTTTTTTTTGGAATATCCCCCCCCAGTGTAAAAGCTGACTCTTTTGTGAGTGTTTTTTTTACATTCTCGCCTAGTCAAAAATTATGTAAGCCTTGCTGCTTGAGCCTACTGAGATATCTGCGTCACATATTCCAGGTGGCTTCAGCTTCAGTGTTGGAGCTGAAGCTGGAGGAGGAAGGAACTGCACATGTCCTAATGAGGTGGCTGCAAAACCAGGAAGAGATGTTCAGCTCCTGATGACATCAGAAGAAGATGGCAGCATGTGGCAGACCCAGCATGTGGCAGCAGAAGGGTGGACTACAGGAGGACAACCTGGATTCGCTGGGCAGGCGAGTATGTCAATTTAGGATGAACGCTCAGAACATTTGGGGGAAAAAAGGGGAACACAAGAAGGTGAGGTACCTCTTTATCTCTCTTTCCCCCAATGCATTTCACTAAAATAGCTAGATTTTGCTAAAATACTATTATTTTTTTTTAATTTAGAGAAATGAAAACTGTCAATTTCACTCATTCCTGGAAAGGATGTTGGAAATTCATATTGTATCTGTAAAGGTTGTAGTTGTGTAGATGTATAGATAAACTTGTATAGCCGCCACTTGGATGGTTATTTAATCATCAGCCTAAAACACTACCTGAAAAGTTATCTTATACATGACCCATCTTTATTTTCTGGAGAGAAGGAGATGACTATTTTTATGGTTACAACCACAGCTTTCCCCATCAGAATTATACACAAGCTATTGTATAATGAGACCAAGGGAAAACTGAAGACTTAGCGATCAGGTACAATGTGCAAAGCACCTACCCATTAAGATCTAGCATGGCTAATATCCTTCTCTCCTTCATTGCTGACTGCACATTTCTTCTCAAGTCATTTACATTTGCAATGAGATTTCGCAGCAATCGCGTTTTACTACCAAATTTGTGATTTAAAAAACATCCATAAGCTACTTGTTAACGGGGGGAGAAAAAATGTACAGAACATTATTTAATCAAATCTCAGTGGGGGATGTGTGGTTTATGTTTTTAATTCCAGTGCTAGCTTGAGATCTCAAGACATTTTACCAAGAATTTTGCCCAAGGGTGGTGCATGCTCCAAAAAACTGGGCAAGGTAATATCTGTCAAGGCATAGAGAAGCCCAGAGCTTTTGACCCCACGCAGATTTCGGGTAACATTCGGAGATTTAAGGTGAAATTCCAGGCAAAAAAGTAAAATTATTCAGCGAGCTTCTAATTCAATCTGGCATACACTGCAGCTGTGTTAAAAAAAGAAAGTTCACTTTGCTTACCTTAAATTAGATCTCATGAAAATGGAAGGTTAACTTTGCTTACAGCCCCCAAATACATGGAAAATAATAACTTAGGCCAGGCTTCTGACATTTCTGGAAGGAGCAGGTGATGTCCTCATGTCTCATCGCTTCCTATCTCAGGAGCCCATATTTGGGGGATCTTGAGTGCTCAGCTCTTTTAGGAAACATGGTGAATTTTTTCGCCTTTGAACAGTATGACTTCCTTCTCCTCCTAGCACAGCGTTGGACCTTGGCAACTGGCCGTTTAGGTCCAAGCACTATGTCCTGGAAAAAAAGGAGAAGGTCACATGCTACCCCCCAACCAGAAGTTCTGGGCATTTCCCAAGGGCTTCAATTTGGAAACAGAATGACAGGGGAATATGATGGAGGTAGGTATAAGCTTATGGTGGGTTGTTCTTTCAAGGAAACCTCTTGTGTCTGAAAGATAGGTTTGAGCCTAATTGGTGCTGATAGGAAAGTCCCTCTTGGGACAGTGTCTGACCTTGACAACTGGTCGTTTAGGTCCAAGCACTACGCAATGGGAAAAAGCAGAGAAGGTAACATGCTGCTACCCCTAAACCAGAAGTTCTGCCATTTCCCAAGGGCTCCAATTTGGCAACAGAATGACAGGGGAGTATGATTGAGGTAGGTATAAGCTTATGGTGGGTTGTTCTTTCAAGCAAAATTCTTGTGTCTGAAAGATAGGTTTGAACTTAATTGGAGCTGATAGGAAAGTCTCTCTTGGGACAGTGTTTTACCTTGGCAACTGGCCGTTTAGGTCCAAGCACTACGCAATGGGAAAAAACAGAAAAGGTAACATGCTACCCCTCAACCAGAAGTTCTGGGCATTTCCTAAGGGCTCCAATTTGGCAACAAAATGACAGGGGAGTATGATGGAGGTAGGTATAAGCTTATGATGGGTTGTTCTGTCATGGAAACCTCTTGTGTCCGAAAGATAGGCTTGAACTTAATTGGTGCACATGGAAAGTCCCTCTAAGGACAATGTAAGACCTTAGCAACTGGCCGTTTAGGTCCAAGCTCTACATCCTGGGAAAAAGGGAGAAGGTCACATACTACCCCTCAACCAGAAGTTTTGGGTATTTCCCAAGGCCTCCAATTTGGCAACAGAATGGCAGAGAAGCCTGGTGGAGGTGGATATAAGCAAATCAAGGGGATTGTTCTTTCAAGGGAACCTCTTGTGTCTGAAAGATACATTTGAATACAAAAGGTGCCCTTAAGAACGTTATTTAAACTTTTGCATGCAAGGGACAGCAAGGTGTTCTCTGGGAGTGGGGTGGACCAGTGTATTACAGCAATGGATGAAATATTGAATCCTTGAGCGGATCATGAATCTCAAGATTACATTTTCCATTTTGACCAGAGAGTGCCTTTAAATTATAACTTCCCAAACAGTTGATTTCTAACTAGGTCTGTAATGACAGCTAAACATTATAATTACCAAGTTGCTATAAACACTTTAACAATCTTGTGGCCTCTGACTTTGACGAAATTGCCATTATCCTTTGAACTGCGATATGAAGCTTTCTGTTCCGATTTTCATTAAAATGTTTTTCGTGATAGTGACAAATAAACATCCCTCCTTAGTCTAATATGAATTTTGTTTCATTGCCCCTAAAGATCTATCTGTCTTTAAACTGCATGCAGCGTGTCACCTATCTCACCCGTTCCAGTAAGACAAAGCATCTGATGAGAGCCAGTACATGCATTTGCTGCTACATGTACTTGATAAGCAATTCAATCATTCAGTGAGGCTCTAGCTGAGTCGTATTTCCAAATGTCACCTTCTCTTTCCTGGACTGTCCAACATGTCTCAGAAATTCTTCCTGATGTCACAGTTATTCTCGACTTTGCTAGACTGTTTTATTAAAATGCTCTTCTGAAATCCACATTAAGGGAAACTATAGGCAAAGGCAGATAAGGGAACCTTTTTAAGCAGCTATAATGGTCACATAGACTAAGGCCAAATGTTTGTGGACATCAGACCATCATGGGTTTGTTGGTCGTCCCAGAACAAAACCATGGGCATTAATATGGAGTTGGCTCCCTCTTTGCAGCTATATCATCCTCCACTCTTCTAGGATAGCCTTTCACAAGATTATGGAGTAGATCTGTAGGAATATGGACCCATTCAGCCAAAAAAACATCTGTGAGGTCAGATACTGATGTTGGGATGAGAAGACCTTGCTTGCAATAAATGTTCCAGTTCAGCCCAAATGTGTTCAGTAGGACTGAGGCCAGGACTCTGACCTCAACCCAGTTACACTTACATGAGCTTGTTGATCATCCTTCTACAAAACTATGGCCATTAACAAGGAGTTGGCCAACCTTTGTGGCTATAACAGTCTCTACTCTTATGGAAAGGCTTTTCACAAGATTTTAGAGAGTGACTTGGGGTGTTTGTGTTCATTCACCAAACAAGCATTCGTGAGGTCAAGTACTGATGTTGGATAAGAAGACCTGGCTCACACTTGGTGTTCCAATGCATCCAAGGGTGGAGGTCAGGGTTCTGTGTAGGCCATTGCATTCCTCCACACCAAAATAAGCCCTCAGTGGGTGTGTTTGAGAAAAGAAATCTTATATCACAAGCCGATAAAATTAAAATTGTATGAAAAGCCTTCCTAGAAGAGTAGAAAAGGTTGACCAACTTTTTATTAATGGCCATGGTTTTGAAACAAGATGTCAAACAAGCTACAATATATGTGTGTTGGTCAGATGTTCACAAATGTTTGGCCTTAGTGTATGTGACCATTATAGCTGCTTAAAAAAGTTCCATCGTTTTTTGACCCAATTTGACCTGCAAGTTGGTTTCTTTGTACCCCTGACATACACAAAAAATATTGAAAGTAATATTGTTCGAGATAAGAGAGCAGAGTGCCCAGGACACAGGACAGCAATGGATTTCTGGCAGGAACAACAGTTTTTTTTTCACTTATCTTAGAGTTTATTCAAAACAATTACAATGATAAACACTCAAATTGTATTGGCATTTTTCTTGGCATACATAAAACTTGTCCAACTATGTCCATTTTTAACTGTAAAGGGTTTGAAGCATTTTTTAAATAAAATCTATTTTTCTGCAAAGACTCTTTGTCAGGTGTCAACTCCAAGTGAGCTGTGAGGTGTAATTTTTCATTCCTTGTATAGTAATTATGAAGCGTTCATAAATCAAGTCCACGATGCTAAAGACATGCATCATTACACAAGGAAATGTTACCCCAGGTAAGAAGAAAAAAACTGCCCCCCTCCCCCTGCCAGTCTTTACTATAAAATTATTGAGATGTCCATTTCTTAGGTCATTTTTATCTAAGCATTAGCGCGTTATCAGTGATGGTCTAGCCATTTCATGAGCAGAAAGAGAGAGCTCAGAAAGCAAGGCTGAGTCTATGTTAATGCGTTCCGCTCTGGTGTAAATGGTATAAAAAGACATTCAATAAAAAAATAAGCTGTATTTTAAAGGCTAACCGTAGTTGTGGATAAAGTGTGATAAAGAGATAAATTTTATTAAAGTTTTTATTGCCGGTGCCTTTTTATTTTTAATGTAGCACCCTCATAGTTAGGTTGCTAAGACATAGGAAAACTTAGTTCTTTTTGGCTCCTCTGTAATCAGTCAAGCAGTTGTTGATTGCTTCTGGCTGCTCTGGATCCCACAGACTACAGGTTTGATTGCTTACCCCTGTCTTCCAGAGGCTTCTGGAACATAGAGAGTTGAACAAGACAAATCTCAGCCTGATATTTTATTGTGCTCCAGCCAATCCCCCCTACGTTACTACAGGACATACAGTAGCATTGACAAATGGGTTTGAGGGATGGAACCAGAGACAGGAGACATAGGCAAAATACATTCCTGAAATGTTGAATACCAAGGACACTGGCAGCCATTGTGCCGGAGAGGTGAATATGATATTTCTTTAATTACAGGGTCATGCTAAATAACATTTCTGATATACTTATGACACCAGCTCTGCTTGTATAAGGTTAGCTGCAAAATAAGTGGGTTGTACAATGTACAAGGCAACACCGAGATGGTCAGCTACAATTTCTAAACATGAATGTGGTGTAAAATGGAACAAAACCTACAAAGAAAAAAAAATGTGGTTGCAGGTGGAAGAGACCTTATAGGAATATTAGCAGATGATTAATATTCAGGGATCTCCAAACTTTCCAAGCAAAGGGCCAGTTTACTGGGGGGTGGACTGTGGCCAGTGTGAGTAGAAAATGCCCTGGGAGTAAACAATCCCCCATCATTGGTATCAGTAGGAGGAAAAGTGCCCCATTATTGGTATCAGTGGGAGGAATAGTGCCCCATTGTTAGGATCAAGGTAAGGAATAGTGCCCCATCATTGGCAAAAGTGGGAAGAGTATTGCCTTATCATTGTAATCAGGGGGATGAGTAGTGCCCCATCATTGGCATCATTGGGAGGAATAGTGCCTCAATATTGTCATTAGTTGGAGGAATAGTGCCCCATCATTGTCATCAGGGGGATGAATAGTGCCCCATCATTGGTATCAGTGGGAGAAATAGTGCCCCATCATTGGCATCAGGGGGATGAGTAGTGCCCCAACATTGGTATCAGTGGGAGGAATAGTGCCCCACCATTGACATCAGTGGGAGGAATAGTGCCTCATTATTGTCATCAGTGGGATGAATAGTGCCTCATCATTGGCATCAATGAAAGGAATAGTGCCTCGTTATTGTCATTAGGGGGATGAATAGTGCCCCATCATTGGTATCAGTAGGAGGAATAATGCCCCATCATTGGCATTAGGGGGAGAAATAGTGCCTCATTATTGTCATCAGTGGGATAAATTGCGCCCCATCATTGGCATTAGTAGGAGGAATAATGCCTCATAAATGGCATCAATGGGAGGAATAGTGCCTCATTATTGTCATCAGTGGGATGAATAGTGCCTTATCTTTGGTATCAATGGGAGGAATTGTGCCCCATTATTGTCCAGTGGGAGGAATAGTGCCTCATCACTGTCACCAGTGGAAGGAAAGTGCCCCATCGCTGGTGTTAGAGGGAGGGAAAGTGCCCCATTTTTGGTGTCTGTGGGAGGAATAGTGCCTTGTATCAGTGGCAGAAATAGTGCCTCAAGAGCTATATAAAGGTAAGCAAAGGTAAGCAAAGGGCTCCATCTTGCCCACAGCCACAGTTTGGAGACCACTGCTCTAGGACAATATAAGACTATTAGTGATTGATATTTTATGCTAGTCAGTGAAATAGCCTTAAATTCTCTAATCTATATCAATGGAGAAGTTCAAAAGACCACCAAATGTCAGAAATCATACAGCTTTCTGAAGCTCCTTTTTAACCCTTCCTATTTAGTACCTTTCGGAAATTAGCAGATTTCCTTGGAAAGTTCGGGAAACTTTGAAAGGAACAGCTATGAATCACAGAAAATCAGCAAAGGCTCCCTTTATAGAATTGTCCAAGTCATTAAAAGGAATCTATCTCTGGTAATGTTTTTATGTCTTGCTCATTCCCTTACTCTACCATTCCTCAACGCAATAATGTTTCACATTTTCACAGAACTGTCCTTTCAGCATGTTTTTGCATTACGCTTAATTTTATCAGGCTTTTTTGAGCGCCACATAATGACACAGTTCAATGCAAAAATCAGATCGAAATCCATCTTAAGAACTGCTCAACATGAATTAATTTGGAAACTGAAGACGCTTTTGACTTTAACTGTGATCATCCACTGAAGTCTCATTGCCACAATGAAGGCACGTTTGGAATGAAAATGAAAAGAACTGTTGTAATTAAAGGGGTTTTCCACTTATACAGTTGGGCTAACGAAGGGGTCCTCACATTTGAACCCTCAGGCCTGGTTTTTTTTTTTTTTTATCTATTAAAAAGCAGCTTGGTCTATTTAGTAGGGTGCAGGTCTGGTCCCATGCTTTAAGATTACAAGATTACAACTAGTATTTTCTGTATGTAGCACTACTCCCATGGGAGATGCTGAAAGTGGGTTCCCCTGGGTTACCCATAGCAACGACTTGTAAATCCTTATTACTTTAAGTGCTTGGCTCAGTCAGTAAACAGTCCAGGGGATTTGGTTTTTGTTGTTTTTATTTTAACTTGGAATGGGAGAAGGGATGAGTGGGATATTCCAACTTTAGCAAACTATGCACAGACTCGAGGACTTCTATCTATGCTTAATGCGGCAAGGCCGCTGCCTTACCCTGCCACTGAAGTGAAGTACTTGAAAGGCGAACTGCATGGTAGATTACTTTTCAGGGTTCTACTTGGCACTTCCTTTACTCACTGACTGTGTGCGCTGACCTCCTGTCCACTGACCTCACTTGAGTGGTCCCCTTTCCTGGGCAGACCCCTTGGCAAGCCCCCTGGAACTCATGGACACTGTTTTTCCCACATCAGAGTCTCCCCTTACATCAGAGTTCCCATTGAGACTCCCTCCATACATTAGGTTTACATCAGAGTTCCCATTGAGACTCCCTCAATACATTAGGTTCCCCATCAGAACCCCCTCCTTACATCACAGTCCCCACCAGAGTAACCCTTTACATAACAGTCCTCATCAGAGTCTCACTTTACATCAGAGTTCCCATTGAGACTCCCCCCATACATTAGGTTCCCCATCAGAATCCCCTCCTTACATCACTGTCCCCACCAGAGTATCCCTTTACATCACAGTCCTCATCAGAGTCTTCCTTTACATCAGAGTCCCCATCAAGTCCCCACATACATCAGCTTCTTTATCACAATCCTCTCCTTACCTCACAGTCCCCATCAGAGTCTCCCTTTACATCAAAGTCTACCCTTACATCAGAGTCCCCATCAGGCCCCCCCCCCCCACATCAGGTTCTTCATCACATTCCCCTCCTTACCTCACAGTCCCCATCAGAGTCTCCCTTTACATCAGAGTCCCCATAAGGGTTCCTCCTTACGTCAGAGTCCCCCCATACATCACCTTCTATACCCCATTCTCCTCCGCTTACCTCACAGTCCCCATCAGAGTCTCCCTTTACATCAAAGTCTACCCTTACATCAGAGTCCCCATCAGGTCCCCCCCCCCTACATCAGGTTCTTCATCACGTTCCCCTCCTTATCTCACAGTCCCCATCAGAGTCTCCCTTTACATCAGAGTCTCCCCTTACATCAGAGTCCCCATTGAGGGCTCCCCCTCCCCATACTTCAGGTTCCCCATCAGAACCCCCTCCTTACCTCACAGTCCCCATCAGAGTTTCCCTTTACATCAGAGTCCTCATCAGAGTCTCCCCTTACATCCGAGTCCCCATCAGGGCCCCCCATACATCAGTTTCTTCATCACAGTTCCCTCCTTACCTCACAGTACCCATCAGTGTTTCCCTTTACATCAGAGTCTCCCCTACATCAGAGTCTCCACCAGGGTCCCCCCTTACATCAGAGTCCCCACTGAGCAACCCCCCCCCCCCGTACATCAGATTTCCCATCAGAACCCCCTCCTTACATCACAGTCCCCACTAGAGTCTCCCTTTACCTCAGAATCTCTCATTACATCAGAGTCCTCATCAGGGTCCCTCCTTACATAAGGATCCCCATCTGGGCCCCCCATACATCAGGTTCTTCGTCACATTGCATGTTATCAGGTATCCTTTGCAAAGTGTATTTTCACCTCATTCACCAAGCTAAAAGAAAATTTGCTTGCAAAGTGAACAGCGTATTTGCCTGTAATAAATCAACCCCACTGGCAAATGTGTGTTAATGCAGGGATTTAATTTTACTTTAAATTAATTCTAAAAAGCCCCATATCAATATACAGTATATTAAAACCTAACTCCATCCATTTTTTTTTTTTGGATCGAATGTGGAAGGATTGAGGTGATTGTAGCCATATTAGTGCACTTGTTACAAAAACAATTGCGTACTGTCCATGATACTTTTTATTTCCACAGCTTTCACGGTGTATCCCCTTCTTCAAGGTTCAAGCAGTACTCCTTGGACCTTAAAGAAAGCTTGTCCTGAAAATTTGGATGTTAGCACAAAAAAAAAAAAGGTATCACGGACAGTACGCAATTGTTAATATTGAAGGGTTAAACTAACAAAAATCTTTATTCATTTTTTTTATTGACCTTCAATCAAAAGAAACTGGGGTGTTTTTATTTTAAATTTTTTTATATATTATTATTATTTTTATTTTTTTTATGCACTTCTAATACAATCTTTTGTTTGCCATTTCTAACATTTCTAACCTTCGATAAAAAACTGAACTCCATCTTGGGCAAAGATGTGTGCTATATTCACTGCTATATTCACCTCCTCTCCTACATTGGATTATGTTTATTCAGAATAGAAAAAAAATATTCCATATCCATCAAACATAGCTCCCTCTAGGTCTGTGGGTATTTTAGTAACAACTGTTGCTTGGTAGCAGCTAGAAGATGTAGAGAAATACAGAGATTTGCTGGTTTTTTTTTTTTTTTTTTTTTTAACTTTAACTTCTAGTTTTTACTGCTGAAAAGTAAATTTAAGTTTTTTTTTTCCCTATAGATACCTAGCACTTGAAGAAAATAAAAAAATAAAAAAGAGAGAAACTCGTTGGAGGAAACCCTGTCTTCAGAATTCAATATTAGTATGGGATTTTTCAATAAAGCTTGAGGTATTACAACCATATATACAAAAAAAAAAAAGAAGAGTACAAAAATCTTTATTTCTTATTACAAAAGATATTCTTCTACTTGTAGCCAAAACAAAGATCACCTTGGATTAAAAAAAAAAAAAAAACACTTAGAACAGTGATTTAAAATTCCCTTGGTAGCCCTGAATGTGAGTTTTTTTTTACATCATACTTACTTCAACATACTTGCCTGTGGACAATAAAAGAAATCTCTTTTAAGTGTTTTTTTTTTTTTTTTCCAAGGTGGTCTTTTTGGCTACAAGTAGAAGAATTTTTTTTTTTTTTTTTTGGTTTTCTACTCTCTTTTACAAACTTGTAATGCCTTGAACTTTTTAGAAACAAAAAAAAAAAAAATACTAATATTAAATTCTGAATACATGGTATCCTCCAACCAGTTTTCTTTCTTTTTTTTTTTCTTTTATTATTATTTATTTAGTTAAAGTGATTAATAATAATTAATAATAATGATGGTAATAATATTACAATCAACAACAATAATAATAATAATAATAACAGCAATAATAATAATATTAATAATATAATAATAATATGCATAATAATAATGATAATAATGATAATAATAATAATAATAATAATAATATTAATAATAATAATAATAATATTAATAACAATAATAATAATAATAATATTAAAAATAATAATAATAAAAATAAAATCGTCACTTCACATGATGCTGAGTTTCTCTACATCTTCTGTCTGTTACCAAGCAGAAATTGACACTAGAGTACACACAGACTTAGAGGGAGCTAAATTTGATGGATATAGAGTTTTTTTAAATTTTATTTTAAACCTACTTGAAGTCCAGAGAATGGCTTTTCTATTTTGTACCCCTGGCAGGGACTCACACTTTTTAAATCTGTGCCCAAGCTAAAGCTGAGCTTTCAGGAAAGGTTAGCAATGGCAAACAAGAGAATGTATTAAAAATGCATAAAAATAATAATAATAAAAAAAAAAAAAAAAACACCCCGGTGTCTGTCGATTAAAGGTCAATGGAAAAACAAATCAAATGAGGCAAAAGCGTCACCGTTTTCAGACCCCAGGCCACTTGCAATGTCTGTTATCCCGTTGTTAAGATGATTAAACAAAAAACATTTAATGTGGCGTGCTTATTAAAAGTGATCTTAAAAGCTATCGGGCTTCTATTAATATTCGGCTTTTCATCAGGAATCGCAGCAGTTAAAGTATTGTCTGATTCCATTAGCGGTTTCCACTCCAGAGTTACCCGTTTCAGAAGGCCTAATAATCTGCTTCAAAATCAAAAAACAAAGACAATAGCTTTTGAGAATAGTTTGTGGTTCAAAGTCATAATTAATGCATGCCATTCTGGGCGGACTTCCTTTGTCCTTTAGAAATATTGACCCTGGAGTAAGCCTTCCTCTGATGCTGTTCCAAGAACTCAGAATCTTCAAGGACTGCGATGTCTGACAACTCGTCTAGTGGCTCTGACTCCATGTTGAAAATAACAGGAGGCTGTGAGAGGGATGGAAACCATACTTCCCACCCCCTCCTCCCTAAAATGCTTCATCATGTACCTATGGAGAAGGAGAGGAATATACACTATATTGTCAAAAGTATTGGGACACCTGCCTTTACACGCACATGAATTTAATGGCATTCTTAAGTCTACAGGGTTCAATATTGAGTTGGCCCACCCTTGCAGCTATAACAACTCCAACTCTTCTGGGAAGGCTGTCCACAAGGTTTAGGAGTGTGTCTATGGGAATGTTTGACCATTCTTCCAGAAGAGCACTTGTTAGGTCAGGCACTGATGTCGGACAAGAAGGCCTGGCTTGCATTCTCTGCTCTTATTCATCCCAAAGGTGTTCTATTAGGTTGACGGCAGGCCAGTCAAGTTCCTCCACCCAAACTCGCTCATCCATGTCTTTATGAACCTTGCTTAGTGCACTGGTGCGCAGTTATGTTTGAACAGTAAGGGGTCATCCCCATAATGGACACAGGGTTGCAGATCTAGGAAGTCAAAGCAGAGATCTCACCAATAGAGACTCCAAGAGACAGAATATGCTATCAGCTGGTTTAACTCTATAGCATCAATTGCAATAAAACCAGAATGAATTATAGAAGGTGTGATTGGTCAAGATTAGAGTAAATAAAATCAGGACAAATACCAAAAATTACCAATCACGAATGAGTCCCCGCAAAAAAATGAAATAATTTTTTTTGCCATGGTCATGGTGCAATTTCCCTGTGCTCTTTAACCACTTGCCAACTGCCTAACGCCGATCTACGTCGGCAGTCAGCCCCTCACAGGCAAAGCGACGTAGGTCTACGTCGCTAGCCTGTGAGGGTCTAGGGAGCGAGCGCCGCCGGAGGCGCGCTCCCGCGCGGTCACGCACCCCTCCGCGTGTGTGACCGGCGGACCCGATGTCCGCCGATCACTCGGCGATCGTCGGGGGAGAGGGAGAAAGTCAGGCGGCTTGTGTAAACAAGCTGCCTGTCATTCCCCCCTGTGTATGAAGGATGATCATACGGTTCTACTATGTAGAACCGTTGATCACTGTTCATACATCTGAAGCCACAGCCAATCACAGTAGAAAGCACGCCCCTAGGGACACACATAGCCCCTCCCTTTCAAAAAAAGTTAACCCCTTCACTGCCAGTGTATTTTTACAGTAACAGTGCATATGTATAGCACTGATTACTGTAGAAATGTCACTGGTAACCCCAAAAGTGTCAAAAATGTCAGTCAAGGGTCCGATCTGTCTGCCGCAATGTCACAGTCCCGCAAAAAAAAAATCGCAGATCGCCGCCATTACGCGTTAAAAAAAAAACAACAAAAATGACAAAAATCTTTCCCTTTGTTAGTAAACGCGATAACTTTTGCGCAAACCAATCAAAATACGCTTTTTGCGATTTTTTTTACCAAACATAGGTAGCATAAAACAAATTGTCCGAAAATGTTAAAAAATTTTGATTTTTACATTTTTTTTGGGGGGAATTTCATATAAAAAAATGTGAAAAATATTGCTATTTTTGCAAAATTTACTGTTTTTGTTTATAGCGCATGATCAAAAAATCGCACAGGTGATCAAATACCACCAAAAGAAAGCTCTGTTTGTGGGAAAAAAAGGACGCCAAATTTGTTTAGATACAGCGTTGCACGACCACGCAATTGTTAAATTCACGCAGTGCCGAATCGCAAAATACCCCCTGGTCAGGAAGGGGGTAAAATCTTCCGGGGCTTAAGTGGTTAAATCTATCACACATCTGTATGTACACATAACAAACCAAACTTTATTAACAAATTACAAATTTACAATATTGTCTTTAGCTCTGGAGGCTTAAAGTTTTATTGCAGATTCAACAAACGACAAAATCCAGTTGATAATAAGAAACCATTACCATTGATATTAGCATGATAGATACAGCACTGGGCCAGTATAATCTTTGCTTTTCGCTCCTATAAACAATTGCCATTTCTTTTCCGTTTAGTCTCTCCCATTCAAAATTAGTCTGCCAACTGGCTTGAGTGGAAATTTCACTCACCGCCTGAATGATTTCATTTTTAGAGAGGAAAGTAAACCATATAAAGCCACAAGAACTTAAGGGATCTATAAATCCTGTGAAAGTTATTTGGAGAGCCGAGAAAAGAGATTTATTTATTTTTTTACAGGCCCGGGCAAAGTTTGCTGGCTCCCTGCTTTCTCCTGTTTACAATGGAGGACAAGGTTCCGTACGGTGTCAGGATGACTGGGACAATTATTTGCCTCATCAGGAAAGTTAATTTTAGAATTACCTGCCTGGAGCTTTCATTCTTTTCCTTTATGGCACTGAGCCCTCAAGAAGCATAAAAATGATTACACATAAAATGAGCGGCACGGATTTCAAGGGCTAATCCACCCCAAAAAAATCATCTTGCTTCTTTTTTTTTTTTGCAATTTGCATTGCTTTACTGAAAATATACCATCCAATATACTGTATATGTGTCCATGATAAAACAATCCAATAGTTTATTCGTTGTTACAACAGTCCAGTGTAGACAAAGTCCACTTCTTCAGGAGCTATGGAGGCCATACATTCTGAAACATATAAACATGTCTAATGGGCCATACACACTATACAATTCTCTTTAGATTTTTTCCTTTAGATTTACCAAAACCATATAATATGAGGTCAAACCTAAACACTTTTAATTTTTATGCAATCAGGCAGGCCCTTCCACTACATAGTTGAAGGTAAATCCTAAAGGCAATCTAACAACAAAAGTTGTATAGTGTGTATCCAGCTTTAGGCACAGTTCACACACACACACACACTATATAATGACTGCACACTTGTGTCCTCATACAGGCATTCAGGGCCGGCCTTAGGTGTTCAGGCGCCCTGTGCGAGCTAATCCTGTGGCGCCCCCCCACCGCGCACGTGACCCCCTCCTGCACATTTTCTTGCACTTTTTTTGACTTTTCTTTTAACTTAGCCCCCTTACATTAGAGACCCTTCACAGAGCCCCCCTTACATCACAGACCCCCTTACATTAGAGACCCCCACAGAGCCCCCTCCTTACATCAGAGACTCCCCCCCACAGAGCCCCCCTTACATCAGAGACCCCCCCACACAGAGCCCCCCTTACATCAGAGACCCCCCACACAGAGCTCCCCTTACATCAGAGACACCCCCACACAGAGCCCCCCTTACATCAGAGACCCCCACATTGAACCTCCAGGCCGCGGTCGCCGCCTACCTCCCGCTGTGCGGCCTGATCATCTGCGAGCTGTGATGGCCGCACGGCGCCCCTGTTGCCCATGGTGCCCTGTGCGGCCGCACAGCTCGCACACCCCAAAGGCCGGCCCTGCAGGCATTTAAGCATGCAGTAAAATCCGGACACAGGATTGAAGGTTCCATCCCATCCAAGACACTATGGAACCTTGAAGTTACAGGCCACAATCCAACACTACAGAATCCAGAGAGAACTCAAAACACAGCTTTCTCCACTCAGAAATGATAGTCTGGAACTTTGCATTAAGCCTTAATGCGAATCCTGTGTCATTTTCTTCCACATTTTAACAGTAGCAAGGCTTCGCACTGTCACACCTTGTATTAACAACCAATGAGGCCTGCACTGTGACCAATGCTGAGAGCCTTGGGTGTTCTATATTCTACCTCTTGGTACTATGTATAGCATTTACCAGCTCCTTCCTTTTCTGAATGGACAGAGTCATAGTCAGCGACATTGTAAAAAAATAAAATAAAATGATAAAAAAATAATACAATTAAAATTCCAAAAAATAAAAACTACTGACACCAGTGGGTGAACTTCCAGGATCTCAAAGGTCACACTTGCGACCGGGCCCTGGCATTCCACCACCGTGGGGGGGGCCCCAACATGGCAGGAAGGGGGCCCACTGCAGAACTTGTGAAAGGGTCCTGTTGTCGGACTGTAATAAAGGGCCCCGCAACGAGAGTAAAGGGCCCCAGGATCAGTGGGAAGAGCCCCAGGCTCGAAGGGAAGGGCCTCAGCCAGGGGTCTGGGGGGGCGTGTTCTTCCCACGACCATCAAACCAATATACCAGGGATATGCAAACTGTGGCCCTCCAGCTGTTGCAAAACTACAAGCCCCATAATGCCTCTGACTCTAGGTGTCATGCTTGTGGCTGCCAGTATTGCTATGCCTCATGGGACTTGTAGTTCTGCAACATCTGGAGGGCCACAGTTTGCATATCCCTGCAATATACCATGAGTTGTAGAATAGTAATTTCTAGCAGGGGTGTCCTGAGACCGGAAAGTTATTTTAAGGGTTCTCTGTGTTAAAAACATTGGGAAAGGTTGGGTTAGAACTTTCACCAGATTTTTGTTGCTGTAAGGAAGTGAAAGGAAATCTTTCTACAGTGGGGACAAACCCTCTTAGAGAGTCACCTGAACAAGTATCCCCATTAAAAGATTGACCTTATGCCTCCTGTTCTGGGGGCACCATTCAAATTTTGGTCTTCTCATTACTTTTTGGTCCCCAGATTATATAGAGGAGAGGATATATTTCCTCAACAAGGACACAGATAGCAATCTATCTCCTCCCTACTTTATCCCAATCTATATCCTCCCTACTTTATCCCAAGGCAGAAAAACTAAAGTTATTAAACTTTAAATTTGCAGATTCTATCATTTCCTATGACATGCTGCTGTGCTATACATTTACGAAGACTGGACAAAAAAAAAAAACCTTGTGTAGCCTCATTAGAGTTGGATCCCAAGGAACAATAGAAGAAGTGACAAGGTCTGTAACTTCTCTGTGATAGATATGCTGAATCAGCTTTTTAATGGCCCCAGAGCAAGTCAACGGCTTGCAACAGGAGGCAAGGAGAAGTTTGTCAAGGAACTTTGCGGGAAATAGCGCTTGAAATAACTCATAAGAAACCCATCAATGTTTATGGTATAGAAATGTGATCACATTGCTAGGTCACTGTCAGACATTGCCACGCTTGTCTAAGTATTGGGCAATAACTCCAAGTGTCCCGTTTTTAAAGCCAGCTGTTGACACAGCATAAATATGCCGGGCTAATGGCATCCATAATGCTTCACTGCAAAGTGTCTGCCAAGCTTATAATGGCAGGGTTATCAACGGTTTACTTTTTATGTCAAATAAACGCCTAAAGCCAACCTATTGTACGTTTCGAGTTCTGATGTTGGAAACAGGCACTCAGAAGGACCTAAACGTACCCCTTTACTTAACAATGAGAAAATACCAACAGGCTGGCACTGACCTCCTGCAGTGTGCCTCTCTATTGGTCTCAAGGGCACATTGCATTGAGGGATGCACAGGCCAGAAGGGGGCTGGGAGTGCCAGAGTACCAACTCTAAAGCTGGAAGTCACCAGATGGTATGAAGGCAACTCCAGCACTCTAGGAGATGAAGACAGAAACCCTATAACAGTGTTTCTCAATCTCTTTTCAGTCAAGGCACCCTTTAAAAGAATGCAAAATCTCAAGGCCCCCCCTGGTCTCAAATGTAAAAAGCAAAAATAATAAGATTGGGATGATGTACAACCGCTTTGATGAAATGAGCTTCACATCAGAAGTCCACCTTTACATCAGAGGCTCCCCATAACATCAGAAGTCCACCTTTACATCAGAGGCTCCCCATAACATAAGAAGCCCCCCCATCACATCAAAGATCCCACTTCATATCAGAGACCCACCATCATGTAAGAAGCCCCTCTTTACATTAGAGGGTACCCCATCACATCAGATGTCCCCCTATCACAGCAGAGGCCCCCTATCACATCAGAGGTTTCTCTATCACAGCAGAGGCCCCCATCACATCAGAGGTTTCTCTATCACAGCAGAGCCCCCCATCACATCAGAAGTCCACCTTTACATCAGAGGCTCCCCATAACATAAGAAGCCCCCCCCATCACATCAAAGATCCCACTTCATATCAGAGACCCACCATCATATAAGAAGCCCCTCTTTACATTAGAGGGTACCCCATCACATCAGATGTCCCCCTATCACAGCAAAGGCCCCCTATCACATCAGAGGTTTCCCTATCACAGCAGAGGCCCCCATCACATCAGAGGTTTCTCTATCACAGCAGAGGCCCCCCACCACATCAAAGTTTTTCCTTCACATCACAGGCTCCCTATCATGTTGAAGGTTCCCCATAACATCAGAGTCCACCGTTTGCATTACTGTCACCCATTTACAACAGAGGGAGCCCAAAAGATCAGATTTCCCCCCTATACATTTGGGACCCCCCTATATATGAGAGCCCCTTATCACATCAAAGCTAGCCCTATACATCAAGCCCCCTAGTTCTCCCATGACATCTGAATCCCCCCATCACCACCACCATCACAGAGCTCCTCAGGAACACAGGCCACTCCCATCACAGAGTCAGTGGTCGTTATGGTGCTGGCAGTCACCCCGCCTGCAACATGGCAACTCATGATGCTGATCCAGGGCAAACTGAGTTCCCATGCTCCCTGTACCCAGAGGGAACCCAGACAACCCCCTGTTTGAGAAACACTGCCCCATAACATCTTTGGTTGGGTTCTGTAACTAGAAATATCAAATGGGTTTGCTATAAAGGTTACTTCCACCTTTCACAGCATATTTCATGTCATACCCATGCTTAGGGTGCAACATGGCGCCATTGTTCTGCTTCCTATTTGTTTACAGTAAATTGATCAGATATATGTTTATATAGATATAGCACTACTCCCTTGGGAGCTGCTGGTGACAGGTTCCCCTGGGTTACCCATAGCAACAACATAACAGTTTGACATCTTCAAAGTGCTTGGCTCAGTCAAGAAACAGTCTAGGGGGTTTGGTTTTTGTTGTTTTATTGAGAACTTGGATAGGAGAAGGGATGAGTGGGATACTCCAACTTGAATGAACTATGCACAATTGCTGAGACGTTTAACTATTGCTGAATGCGGCAAGGCCGCTGCTTCACCTTGTCAATAGCAGTGAAGAAGAATTACTGAACTTGTGTCACTCTGTGAATCACTCTTCAGGGCCCTTCCTTGCACCCCCTCCCTATTCTTCAGGGTTTCTCTACACGGCACCCCCTTTACTGTAATCCTCTCTGTGTGAGCTGGCTCCTTGATCCCCTGACTTCACTGCAGTGGTCCCGTTTCCTGGGCAGACCCTTTGGCAAATCTCCTGGTACTCACGACACTGACACTGTTTTTCCCGAGAGACTCTGCCAGCAGCTCCACTGTCAGAACTCTGGATCCTCTGCAGCTCAGCTCCACACCCGGTTCACTAGGCTGACCGCCTGAACCACCTTCCTCACCCTCAGCAGGAGGAGAGACAGCCGTCAGCCTCCTCCTGGGACTCTGCTTCCCGCCCCCTGTCACATGTCTCCCCAGCTTTTATGGTCAATCCCAGGATGCACTACGGTGGTGCTCTCCCACTGGGACTGCCATAAAAAGTAATGTGTCACTGGCTGGGTTTCCTCCACTGTCCAACAAGCTCCCTCATTGGACACAGTGGGGACACTCCCTCAGACTCAGTGAATCAAACCTGGAAACATGTGACCGGCAAACTAATGGATCAGTCTCCCCTGATAAGCAGAATGAGCAACCAATGCCTTTGCCTAGCACCTATCTAGAAGGGTGCTACATAGATAAACCATACGTGTATAGTTCCATTAGGCTGACCATATTCTATACAATCTGATTGTACAATTTTCTTTGAATCTACCATCATCAATGCAAGGGCTGGTCTGATTTGAGTACTACATAGTTGTAGATTATGCAGCAATCAGATTGTATAACGTATGAGTCCCTCTCACATCATGGTCCCCAACAGAGTTCCCCCTTATATAAGGGTCTCCATAAAAGCTCCTCTTACATCAGGATCCCCATCAGAGTCTCCCCTTATATCAGGATCCCCATCAGAGTCCTCTCTTACATCAGGGTTCACATCAGAGTCCTCCCTTACATCAGGGTCCCCCCACATCAGGGTCTTCATCAGAGTCTCCCCTTATATCAGGATCCCAATCAGAGTCCTCTCTTACATCAGGGTCCACATCAGAGTCCCCCTTTACATAAGGGTCTCTATCAGAATCCCGCTTACAACAGGGTCCCCATCAGAGTCCTCTATGAATCAGGATCCCCATCAGAGCTGTCCTTACATCAGGGTTCCTATCAGAGTCCTCCTTAATTTAGGATCCCCATCAGAGTCCCCTCTTAAATCAGGCTCCCCATTAGAGTCCTCCTTATATCAGAGCCCACCTTCATCAGGGTTCCTATCAGAGTCCCCCTTACATCAGGATCCCTATCAGAGCCCCCCTTACATCAGGGTTCCCATTAGAGTCCTCCTTACTCAGGATCCCTATCATAGCCACCCTTACATCAGGGTTCCCATCAAAGTCCCACTTAATTTGAGATCCCCATCAGAGTCCTATACATCAAGGTACCCCCTTACATCAGGGACCCCATCAGAGTCCCTTTTTCAGAGCCTCTGCTAACCTGAATCCTTAATCTGTGCACACTGAGGATACCTCATTGTCCCTGACCGCGGTCCGTATAAAATATCGTAGAGGGCCTGATCTGGCCCACGGGCCATGGTTTGAAGAGCTGACAGAGTCCTGTAAAACATTGGGCTTTGTTGAAAGTTGTAGTTCATCAAAGAAATACAATGACACTACGCAAAATGGCACTGACCCTGGCAACCAATCACAGTTCACTTAACTGCAGTCAGATCAGCGAGTGATCATTTCTGATTGGTGGCTGTCATTCCCTTCTAAAACCCTTAAAAAAAAAAAAAAAAAAAAAAAGGCAGTTATTTTCAGTTGCTGCTTTGTAACACATTCCGCCGTCATCCTTGCCTTTCGTCCCCCTTAGAAAATGGATTTCTGATTGCCAGGTGGCAAATAAATAAATAAATAACGGTAATTAAGTAGGGACGGCCCGCGGCGTTGCCCGGACAAGGCTGAAGTGCCGTGCCTAGATGGAATGAGACAGTGATTTAAAGGCTGAGTGTTTGTGAAACACACTTGATGTTCCGGGCCGATCGGCTGTCAGTCTGCGGCACGTAGCGATGCCGGTGACACGCTCCCATGTCAAGATGGCAAGCTGATTACAAAGCCTGCAATTGAACTTCATCATTTGCGCTTTGCCATATCGCAATGCTTTCTATGAGACTGTCAAATCACCCCGAGGAGGCATGAAAACAATGAACGGCGAGCCGGGGCGAAGGGGAGATTACGGGAGGTGGCGGGCTAATTATCCAAAGTGAGATCTGGAAATCTGCAAATATTGTGAGGCCGGCCTAACCCCTCATCCAAAAAAAAAAAAAAAAAGGTAATTTCAAACCTTGCGCCCATTTTTATCAAGGCAGAGGCATAACTAGAACCTTCAGGGCCACTGTGCAAGAAACCATGAAGGGCCCCCCGGACCCCTGGCCGGGCCCTTCCCTTCAAGCCTGGGGCTCTTCTCACTGATCCTGGGGCCCTTTACTCTCGTTGCGGGGCCCTTTATTACGGTCCCGCAACGGGACCCTTTCACAAGTTCTGCAGTGGGCCCCCTTCCTGCCATCTTGGGGCCTCCCCACGGTGGTGGAATGCCAGGGCCCGGTCGCAAGTGTGACCTTTGAGATCCTGGAAGTTCACCCACTGGTGTCAGTAGTTTTTATTTTTTGGAATTTTCTTTGTATTATTTTTTATCATTTTATTTTATTTTTTTACAATGTCACTGACTATGACTCTGTCCATTCAGTCAATTACATATTTACCGTCCCCTTCCTGGTTCTCTATTGTGACACATCCCCTGCAGCAGGCGGCAGGAGAGGGAAGGGAGCACATAGGGAGGGGGGGGGGGGGACCAGGGAAGCACACAGGGGCCCATTTTTTTTAAGTGTACGAAAATATCGGCCCATATCAGCTGATACCAATACGCGATGACCAAAATATCGGTATCGGCAATGAAAAAACAATATCAGCTGATCACTAGTACAGAGCCTTGGGGGCACTCTGCACATGCTCAGTTTGGTGTGTATTGCTAGAGAGAGAGTTTTTATTTTTTTCTTGGGAGGGTGCATGTGATCAGCACAGGGCCAATCAGCACTGTCCAGAAAGAGAGTCAGGGGTTCTGCAGCCTCATAGGAGTAGAATTAAAACTCCTCCTACAAGCTTTAACTAGACACTGATAAAAGGTACAAGACTGCTATATACTGCTGATGAGAAAAGGTATTTAGCAGTTTATATTTACTAAAATAATTGCACTTCCATGTTCTGTGTACTGTGGGAGAGCAGATATGGTTAATGCAGGCTCCTGGTTTTAGTAAAACTTTAAGTTTGACTCTTCAGCCAGTCAGGGGGTTACCAGTCACCTAAAGTCTAATAGTTGCTATGCAGAAATATAGCAGCTTCCCATGTATTATAGACAAAGTATTTTTGGGATGTGCGTCCTCCTCTGTTCTGGAAGAACTGTATAGCACCCCACCGGACCCTCCTCCCACAAGCCATGCATTGCATAGAGAAGCACAGAGACCCGATGACTAGGTCTAAGATAAGGTATGTAATGACAATGGAAAGGTTTTATTTCATATTTTTAGTGTAATGATTAAAAAGAGAGGAGGAAGGAACCAGAGAAGGCAAAATATATGCAAGGTAAACTTCAGCTTTAAAATGGTCATAAACCTGACACAAGAAATATGAACAAAGCATCTCCCTCTGTAGTGTGTACTTGCCTCAATCCAGAGAATTTAGTGTCATTTCTGTCTGCTGCTTTACTCCTCTGCTATCTGCATGAATCACTTTAGAGAAGTGTTCCTGACACCAAGAGATAAAAGGTGACAGGGGGAGGGCGCTCCAGCACACAGCCCATGATTGACAGCCTCAGCTCTGTTTCTGTGTGCTGTGTGAAGTGGATGTGCACCTTCCCTCCAATCAGCTTTCAGAGCTCTCCTCACTGAGCTCTGCAATATGTAATTTCAGCTCCCTGTCCCCTGTTTTCTGACAGCTCAGACAAGCTTTATAAATTCTGGACATAGATGTAGAGAAGAGAAGACTGCAGATAAACAGGTAAAACCTATGTAGGAGGATTTGTGTCATCTCTGTGTATCACCTGAGGCCAGTCACTTAACTGGGGATATGCAAGGGTTTATAACTACTTTAATGGGGCTAAGGAAAGTTAGGCATTATCCCTTTGGGTACTTTTTTTTTAATATTAAAATAGACTTTATGATATTTGGACCTTTTCTGCTCTGAAAGCTTGACCTTGACGCAGGGGCAGTTTGGTTGGGGCTGTCTGGGGGCAGAGAGTCTCCAGTGGGGCATTGAACCGCCTATCCATGCTGGGGGACTTTATACTTCTCTTCACCAGGAATCCTTTAGGCATGTCTGTGGCAGAAGCGGTGCAGCCTTTTTTTGGCGCATCAGAGAAGCCCATTGGGCAATTGCCCCACGACCCCCCTGGCCCAATCCTCCCCTGTCTGTAGCCTTCACACAGTAACCTGCCACTGGGCCGCCCCCAGCGCTGTCTTCCACCCAAACTTAATTTGAAAAAAGGAAGCTTTCACAGCTTATTCATAACATTTCTGCTCCCCCCCCCCCATGATGGGTCTTCGTTAATATTCCGCTCCAAAGGGCCAATCAGTGACGGGCAGCTGACTACAAACAGAAAAGCGCGCTCCTGTTTATTTTTGCATTCCTCTGCTCAGTGCTACAAAGAAAAGCAATAATTTATAAGAGCTCAGTGTCCCAATATGTTTAATAATTTATCCGGCTCTGCAGCGAGGCATAAATAAGGTCAGTGCGCCCCATTACTCTTAATTGTAAAAGAAAGAATTTGATGCGTTAACATTTTCTGGCGATACAATCTAATTCATGGGAGAGTTGTTTTAGTGGAGGCGGATACATGAGAGCTGTCACAGGCGTTAAATAGTGTCGGAGCCCGGATGGGCAACCAGCTCCGCTATGGCAAGAAGGCTGCAAAAATACATCTTACTTCTACGGGGTCACCCCACATAAGAATAATTCCATTATACAGTATATGTATGGAACTGGGTTTTTTTTTTTTTTTTTTTTTTTTTTAATTTATGAAATTAAGATTTTAAAAAATCCACTCATTAGCAACCATTACTGGTCATTGGTAAAGGGGCTGCAACAGCCTCTAGGAGTCTCATGTAAAAGTCTCTAACAGTCTACTGCGCCATGTTTTCAGTCTGCAGCCAAACTTGTAACATTTTCCTACTTCTGTAGTATGTCAGGAATCGTTTCTAATCGCCTGTAGTATGTAGCATGTCAGCAGTCTCTTATAATTGCCTGTGGTATGTCAGCAGTCTCTTATAATTGCCTGTGGTATGTCAGCAATCTCTTATAATTGTCTGTTATATGTCAGCATTTTCTGATAATCACCCATAGTAAGTCAGCAGTCTTTTAAAATCACCTGTAGTATGTCAGCAGTCTCTTATAATCACCTGTGGTATGTCAGCAGTCTCTTAAAATCACCTGTAATATGTCAGCAGTCTCTTATAATCACCTGTGGTATGTCAGCAGTCTCTTATAATCGCCTGTAGTATGTCAGCAGTCTCTTATAATCACCAGTAGTATGTCAGCAGTCTCTTATAATCACCTGTAATATGTCAGTAGTCTCTTATAATCACCTGTGGTATGTCAGCAGTCTCTTAAAATCACCTGTAATATGTCAGCAGTCTCTTATAATCACCTGTGGTATGTCAGCAGTCTCTTATAATCGCCTGTAGTATGTCAGCAGTCTCTTATAATCACCAGTAGTATGTCAGCAGTCTCTTATAATCACCAGTAGTATGTCAGCAGTCTCTTATAATTGCCTGTAGTATGTCAGCAGTCTCTTATAATTGCCTGTAGTATGTCAGCAGTCTCTTAAAATCACCTGTAGTATGTCAGCAGTCTCTTATAATTGCCTGTGGTATATCAGCAGTCTCTTATAATCACCTGTAGTATGTCAGCAGTCTCTTTTAATCACCAGTAGTGTGTCAGTAGTCTCTTATAATCACCTGTAGTATGTCAGCAGTCTCTTATAATCGCCTGTACTAGGTCAGCAGAGCAGTCTCTTATAATCTTCTGTAGTATGTCAGCAGTCTCTTATAATCACCCACAATATGGCAGCAGTCTCTTATAATCTTCTATAGTATGTCAGCAGTCTCTTATAATCACCTGTAGTATGTCAGCAGTCTTTTATGATCGCCTGTAGTATGTCAGCAGTCTCTTATAATCACCTGTAGTATGTCAGCAGTCTCTTATAATCACCTGTAGTATGTCAGCAGTCTTTTATGATCGCCTGTAGTATGTCAGCAGTCTCTAACAATCTCCTGTAGTATGTCAGCAGTCTAATATAATTGCCTGTAGTATGTCTCCAGTCTCTGACAATCTCCTGTAGTATGTCTGCAATCTTTAACAGTCTTATAGTACACCTGCAGTCTCTGATAACTTCCTGTAGTGGGTCGGCAGTCTCAGACCATGTCCAGTAGTATCTCAGCAATCTTTAATGATCTTCTGTAGTATATCAGCAGTCTCTGACAATTTCCTGTAGTATGTTAGCAATCTCTGAAATCTCCTGTAATATGTCGGCAGTCCCTATTAATCTCCTGGAGCTTGTCAGCAGCCTCTGGACATCTCATTTAGTATATTAGCAGTCTCTGACCAACTCTTGCAGTAAGTCTGCAGTCTCTGGCAATCTCCTGTTGTATTTCACCAGTCTCTGACCCTCTCCTATAGTATGTCAGCAGCCTTTGATAATCTCCTGTAGTATTCCATATACTGAATATTATGTTGGGATGTCAGGAGCTGCAGCTGCGGTCCCATATATCTATTAAATTAACCAGCAAATCTTAAAAAAAAACGCCGGTATTGGGCTTTAACGGCAAACAAGAGCATAAAAATTCAGCAAAAAGATTCATACATCTTCCAGGCCTAGGGCACTAAATTGCTGCAAAGTCTCTTTAATTCACCCCAATTTCCCATCTTTCGATAAACAGCTAAATGGTGCAAGAGGAAAAACCGCCTTAAATCCGTTTATTTTAAGATTAATCCCCCTTTAAACACTCATGGAAATGTAATCAGCCGGCTCATCCCGGCAAAAGCCATAATTGTCATATTAATGTAAATTTTAAACTTTTTTATTTTTTTATTTTCAGTGTCTCGAAGCAGATTTGCTGCCATTCAGTAAATCACCGCGACCGGGCTCCGACAATCTAGCTCACTGAGCTCGGCGTAAAAAGTAGTTGAAATTCCCAAACGCTCTCCCTTAAGCCGTGACACAGTACGCCGCTTATGCGTGTCTCGTGGCGGCGGCGCACCTCAGAAAACTAGCAGGAAAATGTGGACATTTTCTACAGTGACACAAGATGCGTACGATATAAATGAAATAAATTATTCCAAACTAGGCATGAAATACCTTCAGATGTCAGAGTACAGTGCCTGGCAAAATGGAGAAAATATGGAGGGGACAGAGGGAAGGGTGATGGGATTTTTCAATGTGGTAATCGTACATTGAAACGCGTTCAACAAGGGTAACCCAAACAGTCCAATGATACTCAGGGATGTTATTAGAAATCATAGGGCCCCGTACAGCCTACCTAACACCCCCCTCCCCCCCAGTACCCTTCAATCAGTGGCCCTGTCCACTACCCCAGGCTCCATACCCCCTGCACTCCCAACTACCCTACACTCTTCAGTCAATGCACCCCCATTGATAGATTACTCTAAACCACTGGTATCCTTCAGTATACAAACACTATGCATCTCCTGCACCACTAGTACTCCTAATACTCTAACACTCTACACCCCCTGCATCCCCACAACCCCACCTTCTGCACTCCTGCATCCCCCCCTTATTACACCTGACTCTGCACCTCCTGCATTTCCCATTACCCAGCACTCTCCACCACCTGCATCCAAAACTACCAGCACCATGTACCACCTACATCTCCCACTACTCCATCTGCACCCTCATTACACATCACAATATACCCCAGACCCCCCCCCCTCACTATCCCACACCTCCTGCATCCCCCATTACTCCAGACTCTTTATGTTTCTATTACCCTACACCCTGCACCCCTAGCATCCCCCATTACCCAACATTCTGCCCTCCCCCTCAAAACTCCACACTCTGTACCCCCTATATCCCTGATAATACCCCACTCTGCACCCGTCATTACCCACATTCTGCACCGTCTGCTCCCCTCCATTACCCACATTCTGCACCCTCTGCATCTCTGACTATAACCCCAGTATACCACCTACATCTCCCACTACTCCATCTGCACCCTCATTACACCTCACAATGTACCCCAGACCCCCCACACCCTGCATTTCCCATTACTTCAGACTCATTATATCCCTATTACCCTACACTCTGCACCACTAGCATCCCCCAATACCCCACATTCTGCCCCCCCCCCCCCGCCAATACTCCACACTCTGTACCCCTATGTACCTGATAATACTCCACTCTGCACCCCTCATTACCCACATTCTGCACCCTCTTCTTCCCTTCATTACCCACATTCTACACCCCCTGCATCCCTCACCACCCCACCTTCTGCACCCCTGCATCCCCCCATTACACCCGACTCTGCACCCCCTGCAGTTCCCATTACCCAGCACTCTCCACCACCTGCATCCCAAACTACTATCACCATGTACCACCTACATCTCTCACTACTCCATCTGCACCCTCATTGCACCTCACAATGTACCCTAGAGCCCCCCCCACTACCTACACCCCCTGCATTCCCTATTACTCCAGACTCTTTATATTCCTATTACCCTATACTCTGCATCCCCCATTACCCCACATTCTGCCCTCCCCCTGAGAACTCCACACTCTGAACCCCTTATATCCCTGATAATACTCCAGTCTGCACCCCTCATTACCCACATTCTGCACCCTCTGCTCCCCTCCATTACCCATATTCTGCACCCTCTGCATCTCCAACTATCACCCCAGTATACCACTTACATCTCCCACTACTCCATCTGTACCTTCATTACAACCTCACAATGTACCCCAGACCCCCCCCCCCCCCCACACACACACACACACACCCTGCATTTCCCATTACTTCAGACTCATTATATCCCTATTACCCTACACTCTGCACCCCTAGCATCCCCCAATACCCCACATTCTGCCCCCCCCCTCCAATACTCCACACTCTGTACCTGATAATACTCCACTCTGAACCCCTCATTACCCACTTTCTGCACCCTCTGCTCCCCTCCATTACCTACATTTTGCCCCCCACAATACTCTCTACTCTGTATTCCCTATATCACCATGTATACTCCACACTCTGCAACCCACATTACCACACATTTTTCACCATCTGCATCCCCCATTACTTCACATTCTGCACCCTCTGCATTTACCATTACTTCATATCCTGCACCCTTTCATCGCTCCATACTCTTCACCCTCTGTGCCCCCCATCACCTCACATTCTGCCCCACCTGCGCCTCCCCACTCCCCCATTACACCACATTCTTCACCCCCCCTTATTTCCCATTACTCCACATTCTGCGCTCTTTGCTCCCCTCGGTTACCCCCATTCTGTACCCTTTGCATCCCCCATCACTTCATATTCTGAAGTCCATGGATCCCCGATTACTCCATATCCTACACCTCCCATTACTCCATACTCTGCACCCTCTGTGCCCCCCATTGCTCAAAATTCTGTAGCCCCCTGCGCCCCCCATGCCCCCCTACATTCTGCCCTACCTTCGCCCCCCATTACACTACATTCTGCACCTCCTGAATTTCCCATTAAAAACATGGCTCAACTACTGGGTTTTACTGCCCATCAACCACTCCTGTGAATGAGCCCTTAAAGACATTTTAGGAGAAGAGCCAGAACTGAATTACTTATTCCTCACTTCTGTAAAAATTTCCCATTACTGCAGATCAGCAATTGATAACAGAAGTACACATATGTAAAAATATTGCGATTTTCATGTAATAAAGTCAGCTTCCTTCAGTAGAAAGGTCCCTAAAAATGAGTAATGATATCCTTATAATGTTCCAATCTCTTCTCTGGTATAAGAGGAGAAGCCGACGATCATTAGGAGGGATGGCATGTGACTTCACGCCTTGTGACTGCTTTAAATGTTTAAATACCAGACTTTGTTTAATATCTACAGAAAAGTCTGAACATCTGTCGGCCGAAGCTTGCAGCGGAATAAAAACTCCAATAAAAGCGAGAATGGCGCGGCGGTTGGAGACTTCTCCCAAGTCAGGTGATCAGCTCCCGTTCAGCGGGGAACCAGTGCCATCCTGTTAAATATCATTGTCACATTTTTCACTGTCAGAGCCCGGCAGAAGCACCATTTATCATTACCATTTCCAACCTACCAATGTAAATTCATGGCTGCTCGATTTAACTTGCCTCTACGGGCCTCCAAGGAGTATTTTTTCCCCACTTCCTTCCATGCGTTGCATCGCTCAGAAAACAAACTGTCATACCCATCGATTGGCTAAAATGTTGGCTGTGGATCTCCTGGTCAATGATCTTCGTAGTTAGGTAATTGTGAAAAAGGGGTTTTTGGATCCCCTTTGCCTATCACCCAATAAAACCATCCCGGAGTGAGCAGGATCCATTAGGGGATAACACAGAAGCTGCAGGGGATTATGGGTGATTCACCTCTATCGTCAACACCTGTGATGTCATTGTCCTTATAAGGTAATGTTATAATTAACAATTATAAAGCAGCAGTGTGACCTTCAAACAATAATGGACATTTATAAAGCAGGGTAATGTTTAATGTTCAATACTCATGGAGGAAACCATATTTCCTAATTATTATGCATGCTGTGCTTGGTAAGAAGGGTGCACAGCAGATATGGTTTGCTGCTCCATCCATACCATGCCAAATCCAAGACCGGAGTTATTTTGGTGGAATTTAACTGAAAACTGAAAAGAAAGGTAAAGCCCCACCCCTTGATCTAAGTAACAAACCATTGGCACCAATTCCCTCCCACCTATCATTCTTATCATTCTCCTGCCAAACGCATGCTCTTCAGGGGCTAACATGCTCCCAATAGACAAGGAGACAGCACTGGGAAGTGGCTTAGTTAAAAATTTGGAAACAACTACATAGAAGGAGAGAGAGAGATGGAAGGAAGATGAAAGAGAGAAGGGAAGGATAACAGAGAGAAAGAAGAAAGAGAGGGAGGAAGGAAAGAAGAAAGGAAAGAGAGAGAGAGAGAAGGGAGGAAGAAAGAAGGGAAGAAAAAAGAGCGAGAAGGAAGAAAGGAGTGAGGAAAAGAAAAACGAGGAAAGGAAGGAAGGAAGGAGAGAGAGAAAAAGAAAGAAAGAAAGAAAGAAAGACATAGTAAAGGGAGGAGAGGGAAGGAAGGGGGGAAGAAAGGTGGAAAGAAAAGAGAGAGGGGGAGGCAAGGAATGAAGAAAGAAGAGGGAAGAAAGGAAGGAAGGAAGGAAGGAAGGAAGGAAGGAAGGAAGGAAGGAAGGAAGGAAGGAAGGAAGGAAGGAAGGAAGGAAGGAAGGAAGGAAGGAAAGAGAGAGGGAGAGAAGGGAGGAAGAAAGAAGGGAAGAAAAAAGAGAGCGAAGGAAGAAGGGAGTGAAGAAAGAAAAATGAGGAAAGGAAGGAAGGAAGGAGAGAGAGAAAAAGAAAGAAAGAAAGAAAGACCTAGTAAAGGGAGGAGAGGGAAGGAAGGGTGGAAGAAAAGAGGAAAGAAAAGAGAGAGGGGGAAGCAAGGAAGGAAGGAAGGAAGGAAGGAAGGAAGGAAGGAAGGAAGGAAAAAATAATGCAAGCATGAAGGAAGGAAGGAAGGAAATAAAGCATGAAGGAATGAAGAAAGGAAAGAGAGGGGGAGGGAGGGGGAAGGAAGGAAGTAAAGCATGAAGGAATTTAAGGAGTTGTCATGGTTTTTCACCTTAATGCATTCCATACAAGGAAGGAAGGAAGGAAGGAAAAAGAATACATGCGTAAAGGAAGGAAGGAAGGTAATAAAGCATGAAGGAACGAGGAAAGGAAAGAGAGAGGGAGGGAAGGGAGGAAGGTAAGAAGAAAGGAACTGGGGGCCGGGCTGAGTCCTGTTGTCTGTGTCAATGGATGCAGCAGCAGGACTCGTGAGCGTGCACACACATGTGCCCCCATGGAAAGCGGCTTTCTGTGGGAGCACCCAAAGAAAAGGAGGAGCCAGGAGTGCCACCGGGGCACCCGGCGCACAGAGCAGGTAAGTATAACATGTTTATTATTTTTTACAATCACTTTAAGGAAGGACAGAGAGAGGGAGGGAAGAAAGAAAGAAAGAAAGAAAGAAAGAAAGAAAGAAAGAAAGAAAGAAAGAAAGAAAGAAAGAAAGAAAGAAAGAAAGAAAGAAAGAAAGAAAGAAAGAAAGAAAGAAAGAAAGAAAGAAAGAAAGAAAGAGACAAGGAAGGCAAAAAGGATGAAAAGAGAAATGCAGGAAATAGAAGGAAATAGGATGAGGATGGAAGGAACTAATGAAGAAAAGAGTGGGAAGGAAGAGGGGAGAAAAGAGGAAAGAAAAGAGAGAGTGGGAAGCAAGGAAGGAGAGGGAAGGAAGGAAGGAAGGAAGGAAGGAAGGAAGGAAGGAAGGAAGGAAGGAAGGAAGGAAGGAAGGAAGGAAGGAAGGAAGGAAGGAAGGAAGGAAAAAGAATGCAAGCATGAAGGAAGGAAGGAAGAAAATAAAGCATGAAGGAATGAAGAAAGGAAAGAGAGAGGAAGGGAAGGGAGGAAGGAGAATGAAGGAATGAAGGGGGAGGGAGGGAGGAAGGAAGGGGGAGGGAGGAAGGAAGGGGGAGGGAGGAAGGATGGAAGGACATAGAAAGGGGGAAGGAAGGAAGTTAAAAAAGATAAAAATGACTGACAGGTCCACTTAAGCTTCACATTCCGTCAACTGCTAGAAAATGTCCCTTCATTTTACAACCCTCTATTACCAAAATCATTTCTTTTCTTGATCTGAAAATATTCTTGAAGGGTCTAAATTCCTTGTAATTGAGATAAAATGCAGAAAGTCCGTTCAGCAGGTTAATGGAGCGGCTCCCCAAGTAGCCATGACGAGACCATCAATCATTAAAATGCTTTGCTTGCCGCCTATGTTTATACCAACAAAGACTAACACGCGGGAGTCATCGCACAGAATAGGACAGTGCAATAAAAAACGCCAAGCAATCATTACCAAGACAGACTGCAAATTCACACCTTGCAGCCATAACACAAGGGTCACTTTGTGAAAAGCTCGTATTTCTTGTCATAAAAAAATAACGTTGTCATTGTGATGTCCACACAATGAGACGCGCCGAAGACAATTCCAAGCAGAGGTAGGCCTTGGATAAAAGCGACAGGGAAACTGTGAGTTTTAGGTCAACTTTATGTTGATTTTATCAACTGTGGATTTATATCATTTTTAGGCATTACAAGGTGCATCTATGACAAGGAGATGCTTGGCTTTCTCATAAGAAAGCCCAGTACTGTTTGATTTCTAGTTATCAGCCTCTCTTACCCGTTTCTGGTTGAGGGGGATGTCTGCTTTTCAGTAAGAGAAAGCTTTCAGAGCATAGCATTGGCAATTAGCTCCACCTGCTGGCTGCAAGTGGGAAATATTAAATAATCAAATTCTATAATTAATGTTTATTTGATAAAGAAAATAATTTAAAGTTTGTGGGGTTTTTCTTAAGTACACAGGTGTGGAAACAGACCTCCAGTTCAAACTTTTTTTTCCAGTTATCGACGGCATGACTATTGGTTCAAACAGTGGTCACCAGGACAGGAAGAGAGGTTAAAATCTCTCCACTGGAGACACAACTAGAAATGCAACTGGCTCTTTGTGCCAGCATTAACAAACTGGGGCACTGCCCACGTTACCTGAGTTCAAACAAAATCGCAACGTACTGGAAACAGTTTGCTTTACCACTTCAGCCCCGGAAGGTTTTACCCCCTTAATGACCAGGCTATTTTTTGCGATACGGCACTGCGTTATTTTAATGTACAATTGCGCAGTCGTGTGACGCTGTACCCAAATAATAATGTATGTCCTTTTTTTCCCCACAAATAGAGCTTTCATTTGATCACCTGTGCTGTTTTTTTTTTTTTTTTTGTGCTATAAACAAAAAAAGACCGACCAAAAAAAAAAAATATATATATATATATATATATATATTTTTTACTTTCTGCTAAAAAAACATATCCAATTAAAAATTAAAATAATCAAATATCTTCATAAATTTAGGCCAATTTGTATTCTGCTTCATATTTTTGGTAAAAAAAAAAAATCCCAATAAGCGTATATTGATTGATTTGCGCAAAAATGATCGCGCCTACAAACGATGGGATATTTTTGTGTAATTTTTTTTTTTACACGTATTGGCGGCAATCAGCGATTTTTAGCGGGACTACGACATTACGGCGGACAAATTGGACAGCTAACTGACACTTTTGACACTTTTTTGGGGACCAGTGATACCAATACAGTGATCAGCGCTGAAAAAAAATGCACTGTCACTGTACTAATGACACTGGCAGGGTAGGGGTTAACATCAGGGGCAATCAGAAGGTTAAATGTGTTCCCTGGGAGTGCTTGCTTACTGTGAGGGGGGTTGCTCTGACTGGGGGAAGACAGAGATCCACACTCCTGCTTAGCAGAAATACAAGATCTCTGTCTTCCTCCATGTGAGAACGGCGATCTGCCTTGCTTACATTGGCAGATAGGAATGATGGCGGGTGGCCAGCAGGCATCAGGTCCACCGTACCCGCTGATTGGCTCCCCCTCTAGGCCTATCAGCACGTGATCATGCCTCCAGCGGTGCATGCACGCCCCCTAGAGCCCCTGCACAAAATGGCATACAGGTACGTGATTTCACTTAGGGGAGTTGACTTGCCGCAGTAAAAGTAGGTTAGGCGGTTGGCAAGTGCTTAAAATCGCATTATGGCCTAATTTCTTTCTATTAAAATAGTCCCCCAGGGACTGATAAATAAAATCAGTTAACACTGCAATACTCACCTACAAGTCAAAGCTGCACCCTGCATTACTTCTTCTCTGCCACAAGATGTCCTCAGTCTTTCTGGCTGAATGACACCCAGCCTCACGCAGCTTGGAAGATGGAGGACATACTGTGAGTAAAGGGTGTCATGAGCAGTGGCAGCTGGTGCTCCATGGGGCGGCAGACGGTCCAGACCACACCATACCCCCCTCCCCAGACCACACCAGCCCGCACATCATACCCCTCCCCCTGGTCGCCAACACACTTACCCTGGACATGCGGAGGGCAGGCAGGCAGCGGCGGCAGCTTCTCCTCAGTCTCCTCCCTCCTACTCCTCCTCCCCCTTGGCCAATGTCATGGCTTCTCCTTTCGGCCAATCGAGAAACGGGTCTCAAGACCCGCTTCCTGATGGGCCAGGAGGAGAATCCGTGTGACAATAGCTAATATTCATTAGCTATTGTCACACAACTGGGTGGGCTCAGGGCGCACTGCTTTGCACCCCAAGCCCACCCTTTTTTGAAGCCTATTAGAGCCTCTGACTCTAATCACGTGCTTCAAAAAAAAAAAAAAAAACCCCATTGGAATCCATGCGTCCGGCGCCCTGCATGTAGATTAGGGTGCCGGACGCATGGATTGGGGGCGACGCCCCTGCCTCCCCAATGAACGGGCCGCCACTGGTCATGAGACCAACCACTGCCATTGAACAAGTACTTTACATTCCCTGCTTGCATTACAAAGCTTTATTTTCAGTTTTAACCGGAGTGTACCTTTAAGCCTTTACACCCCCAAATACCGATATTCATTTTAAGTTAAGATTTCCTTATTCGTTCTGCTTTTTTTTTTTTTTTTGTTTTATTATTTTATCAATTGTAGGAAGGTTGCAGCATAAAATGTAATAATACATTTTACAGGATTCGGAAAATTGCTTGCAGCCAGAGAGGGAGGGGAAACGGGAAAGGGAACGCGGATTTATATGTGTTCCATCTTTCATTTAACAGACTGATACTTTGTCTGGTGACTACAGAATTTCCCCTCTCCTCTCTCTCTGTTATTTTTCTTTCTCTTTTTCTTTTTTTTTTTTTTTTTTCTCCTCAATGATCTTTTGATCTCTTCCAAATTGAGCCTGCCAGCTTCTATTCTGTCTCTGGAAACCTCCAGCACCCTACGGCCGCAAATCACACGCTGCTACCGTCACGGGTCAGCGACCCGCTAAATGTTAAATGCTAATAGCTTTGGGGAAAAAATGGCAGCCCTGTTGTCAGTCGGTGTAACACCTTATCCGCAAAGTTTTCTGCAAATTACTTTCAAGACTTTCTCTGGCTAAGTCGCTTTCGTCGATTGGAAAATATGGATGTTAAAATTAAATTCTACCTTTTATGGCGGCTGCGCGGTGCAGAAGGACTCGGGAATTTATGCTGCAAATATTTACAAGGTATCTAATCGGGGACGGAGCTTGTTTTACTGCATTTTGCAAAAATAAACAGTTCATTTCTCTTTTTGACGTTTTTTTTTTTTCATTCTTGCAAATGGCAAAAAAACAGAGACGTAGTGTTGAAATGCGTTGCTTAATATATGCAGGAGCATTGGCGTGCACCGCGTATTGTATTGGGGTGTGCACCCGAGAGGACAAACACACATGTGTGTATAGGACTGCTGATAGGCCAGTACTGGGCCCAGGCCTCATCAGCTAAACAGGGGGGCCCAGGCAGATTTATTGTTGATTTTTGCCTAAATAAATAAATTGGTTTTACTAGAACACACCCCCACTCCTAATCGCTTACCAGGGCTTAAATTACATTTGGTCGGGCCACATCACATCAACAGAGGGGCCCAGAAGGTGGGAGCAGAGGAGGGACTTTTTATTTATTTTTTGGGTGTAGGCAGACAAAGTCAGTGCCCCTGTTCCTCTGCACCTTGGGGGTGGAGCCAGGGTTTTGGGGGGCCTCGTCAGGAAGGCTGTACGGGACCCTATGATTTCTAATAGCAACCCTGTATGTGTATATCAGCAGAGCAGCAGAGAGGTGTCAGTAGAGCAGAGATTGGTGTCAGTAAATTTAATTTTTATTATTTTTTGTACAATTTTAGTTTCTTAATATTTTTTACAACATTGTTTATTATTATTATTACTTTTTTTTTTTTTTAGGAGCCCCTTTGGTGGACTTTGGTGAAATATCAAGGGTCTAAAGAGGCCCCTGATGTCTCCCTTAAGAATGAACACAGGAGTGACCGGTACAGATCACTCACTGTTTTCATTCAGAAAAGGAAGGGGCCGGAAAAATAAATATATACAAGCCCCTTCCCCCGTTCTCCATCCTGAAACATCCCCCACAGCAGCCAGTGGGAGAGGAGGGAAGCTGGTAGCACTGCAGGGGGGAAATGGGGCATCAGGAAGCATGTGAAATTGGCACTCTACAGGGTGATTAGGGTGTGCCCAGGCACACCTGGCACACGCTGTGCGCACACCTATGTGCAGTAGCTTTGAGAGGCACGAGAGTATAGGTACGCCAAAAACTTTTCGTTTTGGATAGAGGAAAGAAGGGTTAGGTTTTTAATGCTATCCAGAGCTCCGTTGGAGAGATTTACTTTCACTTCCTGTACTACTGACAACATTTTACCAGATAAACATGGGTTGTGCCTAGGGATGAGCTTGGGTTTGGCTTGGGTTCGGATCTGAACCTGCAAGGATGCCGTCAGTGGCCAGCCAATTAGCTGCAGGCTGGAGATTCCACACCATGCAACTACATATACACAAAGGGGCGGGGATGCTTGTTACATCTTAACAACCTCCAGAGTGCATGTGACTTTAAATACGCCCACCTCGTAATATCTAAAACTCATGATCATCAAAAAAATATTATATATTATACTTTTTATTTAATAAAGCAAAATTTCAAAAAGAAAATTACTCAGAATATGCAGAGAAACAGGATCTTTAAATTAGCAATAAGTACAAATATGTACAGTACACTACCAAAACCTTTGAAAGCTAGACTAATTAAGTCTACGCGTTTCACAGTGTCTGCTTGATCAGCACTCAAACCCTAGCTTTCTGGTACATATTGATAAAATATAAAGATCCATCTCACTCACTAAAAGCAAATTGATAATTATTGTTATACAGGATTTATATAACACCAACAGTTTACACAGCGCTTTACAATGTGGAGGGGGGACAGTACAAATACAATACAGCTCAATACAGAAAGGACAGGAGGGCCCTGCTCATGGAGCTTACAATCTAAAGGAAGGCAGAGGTGGTACAAAAGGTAATAGCTGCAGGGGATGATCTGATGGAGGTGACTGGTAGAGGTGGGGTAGGCTTCCCTGAATAAGTGAGATTTCAGGGATCACCTAAAGGCGGACAGGATAGGAGCTGACTGGACATACTAGAGCAGGGAGTTCCAGAGGATGGGAGAGTCTCTAGAGAAGTCCTGGAGGCAAGCATGGGAGGAGGTAACAAGGGAGCTAGAGAGCAGGAGGTCTTGAGAGGAGGATTTGGGCGATATCTGCAGATGAGGTTGGTGGTGTAGCTGGGGGCGATGTTGTGGATGGCCTTGTATGTTGGGGTTGGTATTTGGAATTTTATACGGTGGGGTAGGGGAATCCAGTGAAGGGACTGGCAGAGAGGAGCAGCAGTCAAGGATCAGTTAGTAAGGTGTATTAGTCTAGCAGCAACACTCATAATAGACTGAAGAGGGAAAAGCCTGGGTAAAGGTCGGCCAGTGAGGAGAGAGTTTCAATAGTTAAGGCGGGAAATAACCAAGGAGTGAATACGATGTTTTGTGGTGTCGTTAGCCAGGGAGGGACAAATTCTGGCAATGTTGTGGAGGGTAAGACATCAAGATTTAGCCAGTGATTAGATGTGGGGGGCTGAAGGAGAGGTCAGAGTCCAGGATTACACCTAGCACCTTGGCATGTGTGGAGGGACCAATGGTTGTGCCGTTCATCTCAATGGTAAAGTCATCGGGAGGGGATCTGGGAGGAGGAAATATTACAAGTTCAGTTTCAGACGGATTGAATTTAAAGAAGTGGTGTGACATCCATACCGATATGTCACTCAGTAAGTTTGTGATACATGAGGAGATTGAGGGGTAGAAAAATAGATCTGGGTGTAGTCAGCATAGAGGTAGTATTGAAAGCCATGGGAGGTTATCAACTGGCCCACGGAAGAGGTATAGAGAGAGAATAGGAGGGGGCCAAAGGACAGAGCCTTGGGGTACCCAAACAGAAAGAGGAGGAGAGGGTGTTGTATGTCACACTGAAAGTGTGCTGAGATAGGTTGGAGGAGAACCAGGAAAGGGAAGAATCACGGAGGCCAAGGGAGTGGAGTTTGTTGAAGAGGAGTGGGGCGTTAACTGTGTCGAAGGCAGCAGAAAAATCCAAGAGTATGAATATGGAGTACTGGCCATTGGTTTTAGCAGTTAGTAGGTCGTTGGTGAGTTTTAGTAAGGCAGTTTCAGTGGAATGTTGTGGGCGAAAGCCAAACTGTAGGGGATCAAGAAGGTTGTTGTCAGTGAGGTAGGAGCTCATACGGTTGTGGACAAGGCATTCAAGAAGCTTGGAGGCAAACCAGGGCAGGGAGATAGGTCTTAAGTTGACTGATAACCCAAACCTAAGCTGGCCGTACATTATACAACTTTCTTATTTGATTTCCTTTAGCTTTACCTTCAACTATGTAGTTTATTTCCCCCCCCAGGGATATATTTACATCTCATTCTTGTTATTTGCTCTACATGATGCTTGTTACATTATTGACCTAGTATGGCCACATATGAAAAGCCTTTATAGGCTTAAGTGATCAGGGGGACTCTAGAGCCGCTCAAACACTTTTATGGGGCTCTCTCAGTCTGCCATTACCGGTGCCACCCAGGGAACCCAGTCTGTGATTCCCAGACTCTCCTGTTTCTCCAGGAGAGCCCGGATTGTGGAAAACTGCTCCAGCAGTTGGAGAATGAGGTGATCAGGAAACTTCCATTCCCTGACCCCCCCGGGCGAACCTTAAAGCAATGTGTATTAAGTATTTAGGGGTTCAAAGCTATCATTCCTCATCTACTGTAGCAGAGGATGCAGCTAATCAAGCATGATCTGTGCTTAGATTAGCTGCAGTGGAGGGCAGGGGAGACATTGGAGATCTAATAGAGGTATCATCCCTAACATCAGAATAAAAGCAATAAGTTTAGGGCCATAATCAAGGGTTAACTATAAACTAATAACCTGTAATGCCTTTTAAAGCGTTGCCTGCGGAAAACATTTTTTTCCATATTTTTGGGGGATTTCAGGGGCATCTGCCATTTTAAGGTTTGACATGTTTTCCAACTATTTACTCAACGAACCCTAAGCTTTTATTGTTTACTAAAAAATGGGTAATATATTATACTACAGGGTCACTGCTTTCAGAAATAATTCACTTTTATTTTTTTTGGGGGGGGGGGGGGGGGTTGAGGTCATTGCTAGCAAAAAATGCAAAAATGTGCAAAAAATAAAATTGCCCTAGGAAACAAAGTGGTTAGTATTTGTTCATATTATGTATTCTGTCTCTAGAAGGTCAGGAAACTTTTCAGCCCCCCTCAAAATAACACTTTGCAGATGGTGAACGCCGTGACCCCGTTTTTTTCTGTGGATGGCTTTCCCATTTCGAATTGTGTAACTATTTTCCCTTATTGCGGAGAAATGAGAAATACAGAACATTGGTGCTTTATGGGTACTTGTTAATCATAATATGAAATGCTGACTGGTTTATACCTGTACAAAGCTTTCATTAACTGCAGGTTTAATGACCACAATGCTATTTGCAGAATTACACTGACTATACGGAAGAAGGTGGGGGTCAGAGGGGGGGGGGGGGCACTTTTGCTTGCATTGTATGCTTCTAAGCAATATAGGAGCGTGATGCATATATTGGGTCATTAAACATTCAAACAAAAATAATTATATAACGCCCTGGGCACCCATGAAATCATATTGTGGGGGACTCCGGAGGCAAATATGGGAATTTCACCTCCACCTTGGATTATTCGAATTCTGTCCAGCTGCAATTTGCAAAAATACTTCTGTCTGATAATTAGATGTGATAATTAACCTGAACGACGGAAAAAACATAAAGCCGTTCTCAGCCTTTTGTTTTGTAGCGGCTAACCTCACCTATCTGCAAAGGTTAATATTGTAAAATCACGGACTCTGTAAATAGCATTTTTCAGTTTCTTCAATGAATAATCTCAAGATGGTCAACAGTAGGTAAACGTAGACTAGTAGTTGTCAACTTTCCAGGTGTAGGGCTAGGTTCACACCTTGTGCATGCTGGGAACACATGCAAAATGTTGCGTTTTCCCCGACGTGCGCTTTTAGCAAAGGCGTCTCAGGGGCACCCATGAAATCATATTGTGGGGGACTCCAGAGGCAAATATGGGAATTTCACTTTCACCTTGGCTCTAGAGCCGCTCTATCACTTTTATTGGGCTCTGTCAGTTGGCCGTCGCCAGTGCCACAAGAGGTGGTTACCAGGCTCTCCGGGGGAGCCTGGACTGTGGGAAACTGCTCCCACAGCTGTAGAAAGAGGGGATCGGGAAACTTCCATTCCCTGATCACCTGGGCGAACCTGAAAGCAAATGTATTTAAGGCCCCTTTCACACAGGCGGACCGTTCAGATCCGCCTGTTCGTTTTTTTGGCGGATCTGAATGGTCCCCCCATGCATTCCTATGGGGCATCGGATGTCAGCGGAGACATGTCCGCTGACATCCGATCCGTCGAATCTGGACGGATGGAAACCCTATTTTCCATCCGTCCAGCGGATCGGATGGGATCGGATGAGAACGGACCGACGGTCTGTTCCCATCCGATTTCCCCCATAGAGATGCATGGGGAACTGACAGCTGTGTCTCCGCACACAGCGCGGAGACACAGCTGTCCTTCTGCTGCTCAGCGGGGGATTGGCAGCTCGATCCCCCGCTGAGAAAAACGGAATCTGTCCGACGGACAGATAGTGTGAAAGGGGCCTAAGTGTTACTAAACCCAGGAGCCTGCATTCACTATATCAGGTCTCCCACAGTACACAGAAAATGGACACGCAATTGTTTTAGTCAGGGCTTTTTTTCTCACAAAAAAGGTGCAGGAACTCAACCACGACCCCCCCCCCCCCCCAAAACCCCCTGCCCAAACTGGTCAAAATTTCACTAACAACGAGAGGGTCTTAAAGGGACATCAAATACCAGGAGTGCATTATGTACAGAGTGCAGAGTTCGGTGGGGTTACACACAGAGTGCAGAGTTCAGGAGTGTGCTACGTGCAGAGTTCGGGAGTGTGCTACGTATACAGTGCAGGGTTCAGGGGTTCTCTACACACAGAGTGCAGAGCTCAGGAGTTTGCTACATGCAGCGTTCAGGTGTGTGCTACTTATGCAGTGCAGGGTTCAGGGGTGCTCTACACACAGAGTGCAGAGTTCAGGGGTGTGTTACATGCAGAGTTCGGGAATGTGCTACGTATACAGCTCAGGGTTCAGGGGTACGCTGAGTTCAGCCTTTTTCCACAGCTGCTTAGCTCGGCATTTCCCATCCACATCTCACTTTTACCCCTCTTCTTCTCTAGCACCTCCCCTCATACTGTAGATGGCTTCGACTCTCCCACTTGCAGGGAGATCATTCAGTGGGGGTGTCAGCATCAAATACCAGGAGTGCATTATGTACAGAGTGCAGAATTCATCCTGTGGGGGTGTCAGCATCCGCACTGCACCCCATGCACCGGCATCTCCTTTGTCCCCCATACTGCACTTGGAAAAAAAGGAAGCCAGACCTCTGTGTTTACAAGTGATAGTGATGAGCAGGGAGCAGAGGGCCTGAGCCAAAGGTGGTGGAACTGAGTTCTACCAAGTTCCAGCTGAAAAAAAGCCCTGGTTTTAGTAATTATAAACTGCTAAATACCTTTCTCATCAGCAGTATATAGCAGTCTTGTGACTTCTATCAGTGTCTGGTTAAAGCTTGTAGGAGGAGCTTTCAGCTGGTTGGATGACTATGGTGTTTCCTATCTTTAGCCAGGGCCATCTTTAACACAGGGCAAAAGGGACACTCGCCCGGGGCCCAGTCATTGTTGCGGGGCCCAAAGCAGCTGCCCCTTGAGCCTGCACTGCCCGCAAATAGTTGATAATTGAATTTGGGAGAGGCCAAAAAAATGTTTGCCCAGGGTCCAATCAATATTAAAGACGGCACTGTCTTTAGCCCTGATGAAGGAGACAAGTTCATGAAACGCGTAGCCTCCTGTAATCTTCGAATTGGAATAAATTTATATCTGGACTATTAACCCATGGCCTGGCACTTCAATCCTAAATTCATTTTGTTCCTCCAAATTAGTAGTCAGTTTGATTAAGCACCTAGAGATGGAGTTCAGAGTTACACCCTAAATATGCCCCTCTCCATGTCATGTCACATGACTGCGATGCATTTCTACTAGAAGTCTGCGTTTGGTTCATTTTGTAGCATCAAACCAAGCATGCTCCCGAATAGCTTGAAAACAATAAAATGAAAATGTGTTTTCTTTCTTGGAAATACAGTTGATTAAACAATCATAGTGTACGTGTCCATGTAAAGACATTCCATTTCCTCTTCTTTTGTTTTTTGTTTTTTTCATCTTATTTATGTTGTTTTGGTGCGTGCGACGCCTACGAATGGGGGAAAGATAAGGACTGCAATGTTTTGCCATGCAAATTTATTATCCGGTACGACGTTAACGTATTGCGTGCTGTCATTGAAAGATACACTTCGTCTGCTATGTTTATATTGATGTAACATAATAAGGAAAAGTTATGTATTCTTTTTTCTGTATATCTGAGTTTCAAGACGGTCTTTAACGCGATGATCGGCTGAAGACTGATGGGGACGGTTATCTGCAAGCACGGCGAGGAAAAAAACGGTAAGCGCAGTCCTGATCCAATCTCAGCAGTAGTCTGTTAAAAGCACAGCTGCACCTTTTGTGTCATTGTAATCTTTATTTATTTTTTATTTTTTGTAAAATGTACGTATTATTTCCTAAGAGGAAAAGAGCTTTAAAGCAAATCATCACTGACCTCTCTAGCTGCTTGTACTGTGAAATAACTCATCCTCAACTAAGATTCCACAGTTTGCTTTCTGTCCCTTTTCCTAAGCAGCAACACGGATCTCTGTCTTCTCCCAGTCAGAGCACCTCCCCCACACATTTAGCAAGCACTCCCTAGGGAACAAATATAACCCTCTGATTGCCCCTGATGTTAACCTCTTCCCTGTCAGTGCTGTTGGTACACTGACAGTGCATTTTTTTTAGCACCGGTCATCATATTGCTGTTACTGGTCCCCAAAAAGTGTCACTTAGTGTCAGATTTCTCCTCCGCAATGTCGCAGTCCTGCTAAAAATCGCTGATCGCCACCATTTCTAGTACAAAGAAATAAAAAATAAATAAAAAGTTTATAAATCTACCCCATCATTTGTAGACACTAAAACTTTTGCGTGAACCAATCAATATACGCTTACTGGGATTTTTTTATTTCTTTTTACCAAAAACGTGTAGCAGAATACATATTGGCCTAAATTGATGAATAAATTCGATTTTTTTTTTACATTTTATTTTTTTTATTGGCTACGCTATAGCTTTTGGGCAAATCAATCAATATACGCTTACTGGGATTTTTACTTATTTATTTATTTATTTTTACCAAAAATGTGTAGCAGAATACATACTGGCCTAAACTGATGAATAAATTCGATTTTTTACATTTTTTTTTTTTAATTGGATACGCTATAACTTTTGCACAAACCAATCAATTTACGCTTACTGGGATTTTTTTGTTTTTATTTTTTTTTTTACCAAAAACATGTAGCAGAATACATATTGGCCTAAACTGATGAATAAATTAGATTTTTTACATTTTTTTTTAATTGGATACGCTATAGCTTTTGCGCAAACCAATCAATATATACGCTTACTGGGATTTTTTTATTTTTATTTTTTTTTTTACCAAAAACGTGTAGCAGAATACATACGGGCCTAAATTGATGAATAAATTCAATTTTTAATTTTTTTTTAATTGGATACGCTATAACTTTTGCCCAAACCAATCAATATACGCTTACTGGGAATTTTTTATTTATTTATTTATTTTACCAACAACATGTAGCAGAATACATACTGGCCTAAATTGATGAATAAAATCGATTTTTTTAAAAAAAAAAATTTATTTGGATACGCTATAACTTTTGCCCAAACCAATCAATATAGGCTTACTGGGATTTTTTTTTATTTTTTTTTTTATTTTACCAAAAAACATGTAGCAGAATACATACTTGCCTAAATTGATGAATAAATTCGATTTTTTTTATTTTTTTTTAATTGGATACACTATAACTTTTGCAAAAACCAATCAATATACGCTTACTGGGATTTTTTATAATTTTTTTTTTTATTTTACCAAAAACGTGTAGCAGAATACATACTGGCCTAAATTGATGAATACATTTGATTTTTTACATTTTTTTTTTTTTTTTTTTTTATTGGATATGTTTTTATAGCAGAAAATTATTGGATATGTTTTTATAGCAGAAAAATAAAAATATTGTTATATTTTAATTGGATACGCTATAACTTTTGCCCAAACCAATCAATATACGCTTACTGGGATTTTTTAAATTTTTTTTCATTTTACCAAAAGACGTGTAGCAGAATACATATTGACCTAAATTGATCAAAACATGCGATTTTTTTAAAAAAAATTTTTTTATTTGGATACGCTATAACTTTTGCACAAACCAATCAATATACGCTTACTGGGATTTCTTTTTAATTTTTTTTTTTTTATTTTACCAAAAACGTGTAGCAGAATACATATTGAACTAAATTGATGAATAAATGTGATTTTTTTTAATTTTTTTAATTTTTTTTTTTTATTTGGATATGCTATAACTTTTGCCCAAACCAATCAATATACGCTTACTGGGATTTTTTAAATTTTTTTTTCTATTTTATAAAAAAAACGTGTAGCAGAATACATATTGACCTAAATTGATGAATACATTTGATTTTTAAAATTTTTTTTTTATTTTTTATTTATAGCGCAATAAGATAAAAATCGCACAGGTGATCAAATACCACCCAAAGAAAGCTCTATTTGTGGGAAAGAAAGGACATCAATTTTATTTGGGTACAGCGTTGCACGACCGCGCAATTGTCCGTTAAAGTAACGTTGTGACGTATTGCAAAAAATGGCCTGGTCATTAAGGAGGAAGGGGGGGGGGGTGTAAATCTTCTGGGGCTGAAGCGAAAATCCCCTTTAAGTACACGGTTGAAAAAAAAAAGAGTATTTTAATACGGGTATGAAATGGAAAAAAAGAAATGCCATTCTCTCTTTTTGTGTTGTAGGGAGATAAGTTGGACGTAATGACCTTACATGTTATTCCTAACTTCATTATTTGAGCTGACACAACTAGAGGGAGCTGTGATGACTCTTTTTGGCAGGGAACATGTAAATGTCTCCCTCGGAGGGGAAGACTTCTCCAGGCAGTGTGCTGCAGTATTCATTGCATACTCTCACAATGCCTGATTGTTACACATAATAAATATGGAAGAGCGTTTGATACTTATCTTGTGCCCATCACTCGCAACAGAAATGCAAAGTAGCAAGCCACACACACAGGCGTACCGCCGCACAATGCTTATATTTGGCGCTCTGATTGCAGCTCTGAGTTCTTTATTATAATTTATCATTATAACAGAAGGAGAACTGTATAATTAATATAAAAGTCATATCCCCTTCCTCATCCCCTCTCCTAATCAATTGAATCTATTAAAGTGGACCTAGCATCTGATATATTTCTTCATATTAAAGCGGAACTTCACTTTCTCAACCAACTTTGACTATTTTTAATCCTTATGCTGCTAACATTAGTACATAGATAGGAAAGTGTATTGTATTTACTTCTTTTAACTTTTTTTTTTTTTTTACAGTTCTTCAGTTACTTCCTGGTTTCTTGCCTAGGCAAATTATTGGCGCTTTTCCACTGCATGGAACCAAACGGTTCGGCTCGCTTTTGCGCTTTTCCATTGCATGGTACCGCATGGTATGGTATTGGAACGGTTCGGTACGGTACGGCGGCGCTTTTCAACTACATGGAACCAAACGGTACGGCTCGCCTAAACAGTACCACCTTGGTTGTGGTTCCAAGAGGGCCGTACCGATACCATATCCCACAATCCTTTGCATGCAGCCTTAACTGTTTGTCACTACTAGCCACTGATTGGTCAGAGAATCGTTGTTATCCCACCCACTTACTACTTTCGTGGAAAAGCAAACCGTACCAAACCATACCGAACCGTTCCAACACCGTACCATGCGGTACCATGCAGTGGAAAACCAAACCGAGCCAAGCAGGGCCAAGCAGGGCCAAGTGGAGCCGAGCCGGTACTTGCAGTGGAAAAGTACCATATGTTATACATCCCAGGAGTCTTTAGGAAGGGAGGAGGGGCATTCTCAGCTAAGCACACCTTCCTGTCTGCATGCCAGAGCTAAGGGCAGACTGATTCCAGTAAGTAAATGCTACATGAATCATGTGCCTATACTGGCCACGTCCAGTGGAGACACTGGGTACAGTGTTACATGACCGTGCAATTGTCATTCAAAATGCGACAGCCCAGGGCGTAACTACAGGGGCTGTAGGGGTTGCAATTGCAACCGGGCCCCATGCTCCATGGGGCCTGTGCGGCTCCCCTGTACACCTGGATAGGAGGGGCGATGGGGGCAGCATGTAGAGAAATCACTGTGCTCCTTTTTCCTCCTGTAGCTGTAGGAGGAAAATGGAGGAGATTGGTTCCTCCGTATGCTGCCCCCGCCACTCCTCCTATCCAGTTCACTTGTGTTCTGCTGTCTCTGTGCCCCTGTGTGCTCCCCCCCCTACTGTGCTGCCCCCCCACTGTGTTTCCCCCCCTCTCCTGCCGGCTCCTGCAGGGGATGTGTCACAATAGAGAACCAGGAAGGGGTCGGTAAATATGTAATTTATCAGCTCCTTCCTTTTCTGAATGGACAGAGTCATAGTCAGTCACATTGTAAAAAAATAAAATTAAATGATGATAAAATAATACAATTAAAATACCAAAAACTAAAAACTACTGACACCAGTAGGTGAACTTCCAGGATTGCAAAGGTTTATATAGGATCACAGGTCTCTATGGTCATTTCACAAGCCACGCCCCCCACAGTTAGAAACACGCCCCTAGGTACACATTTAACCCCTTGATCACCCATAGTATTAACCCCTTCCCTGCCAGTGTCATTATTACAGTAACAGTGTATATTTTTAGCACTGATTACTATAGTAATGTCACTGGTCCCCCCAAAAGTGTAAAAAATGTCAGTCAGGGGTCCGATCTCTCCGCCGCAATGTCACAGTCCCGCAAAAAATCGCAGATCACCGCCATTATTAGTAAAAAATAAAAATAAACAATAAAAATGACATAAATCTTTCCCGTAGTTTGTAGACGAGATAACTTTTGCGCAAACCAATCAAAATACACTTATTGCGATTTTTTTTTTTACCAAAAATATGTAGCAGAAAACAAATTGGCCTAAAATGTTAAAAAATTTAGATTTTTTTTTTTTTTTGGGAATGTTATATAGCAAAATGTGAAAAATATTGTTTCTTTTTTCAGAATTGTCGCTCTTTTTATGTTTATAGCGCAAAAAATAAAAATCACAGAAGTGATCAAATACCACCAAAAGAAAGCTTTATTTGTGGGAAAAAAAGGACATAAATTTTATTTCGGTACAGCGTCGCACGACCGCTCAATTGTCCGTTAAAGTAACGCAGTGCCGAATCGCAAAATATGGCCTGGTCATTAAGGGGGCAAATCCTTCCGGTCCAAAAGTGGTTAAAACACACACAACCATCCACACGCTTTATATATGTATGTAAGCATGTGCAGGTTCCTTAGGTGAGTGACGTGTGTCTTTAAACTTGCTTTGATACAGGGGAAAGTATTATTAATTTGTCCCACAGGCTTGTCACGCTCCTCCACCTAGCAAATCTAATTGGACTCAGCCTAGATAGCATTAAAATCCTCGCCGACTTTGTCCTGTCTTTTAGTTTATCTCCCTAAGGAAACGATCCTTCAACCTTATATTAAAGTTTTACTATTGACATAATTAACTGATAAATGTATTTAAATGAGACAATAAAGTCTTTCTAGGCCATCTTTCATGATGTCATTTACTCCTCTTCGGCAAATTGCTCCCTATTGGCGGCAGTTCAGAGCTGAAGAGGTAGGATCTGCTCATAAAATCACAGCTAGAAGTGAGCTTTGTACACAACCTGGAAGACGAGGATGAGATCTGCTAAAAAGGAATTTTTGGTACATTGATTATTGCTACTATGTTGTCCTTGCTTTGCTGTGGGTTATTATTGTTGCTCGTGCTGTTGTTGTAGGGAGAATGCCCTTCACGCTATTATTAAAATTAAATGGCTGAACATGCAAGGTCTGTTTATGTAGCAGCAGCCCCCGCCTGCAGATAAAAAAAAAAACACTAGCATAACATTAAAAAAAATAAAAAATAAAATAGAAAATATGAATAAAAAAATAAAAAAATATTTAATGCCGGTGGTGGGGTGAGATGGTGGAGTACAGGGCCGGGACAAGGGGTGGTGGGGTGAGATGGTGGAGTACAGGGCCAGGACAAGGGGTGGTGGGGTGAGATGGTGGAGTACAGGGCCAGGACAAGGGGTGGTGGGGTGAGATGGTGGAGTACAGGGCCGGCACAAGGGGTGGTGGGGTGAGATGGTGGAGTACAGGGCCAGGACAAGGGATGGTGGGGTGAGATGGTGGAGTACAGGGCCAGGACAAGGGGTGGTGGGTGAGATGGTGGAGTACAGGACCAGGACAAGGGGTGGTGGGGTGAGATGGTGGAGTACAGGGCGAGGACAAGGGGTGGTGGGTGAGATGGTGGAGTACAGGGCCAGGACAAGGGGTGGTGGGTGAGATGGTGGAGTACAGGGCCAGGACAAGGGGTGTTCAGAAGGGACAGCTGCTGGGCACCGGGGTAGCATGTAAGGTGAGGGGGGGCACCACAAGGAGATGGGGGAGGGGATTTGTGTTGGGTGGGGGAAATCGGAGGGAGGCAGAGGATAAGAATTGCTCTAGGAGGAGAAATTAGGAGGGGTGTTAGGAATGGTGATTTGGGGGGATTTGTGTTAGAAGGGGGAATGGGGGAAGAGGATTTGGGCTAGGAGGGGGGATTTGGGGGAGTTTGTGCTAGAAGAGGTGATATGGTAGAGGGAGGAGGGAATTTGTGTGCTGCTAGGAGGGAACATTTTATTTTTATTTTTTATTTTTTTTGGGGGGGGGGGGGATTTGTGCTGGTAGGGATGATTGGAGAATATTTGTGCTAGGAGGGGAAATTTAGGGGAGGGGGGTTTGTGCTAGGAGTGGGGGGAGAAGATTTTTTTTCCCATAGGGAAATTTGAGGGGTAGAGGATTTGTGTTAGGAGGGTTGATTTTTTTTTTTGTGGGGTGTTGGGCTTAGGATTTAAGCTTGGAGTGTGGATGGGGGGGGGGCAGATTTGTACTGGAAGGAAGGAGAATTTATGCTTAGGGGTTAGCATGCAGATTAGTGCTCAATTTTTTTTTTAAGGTGGGGTCGATTTTTGCTGGCACATAATGCTCATACATCATGGGGGTGGGGGTGCTGGGGGCTTAGTTTGGTATGTTTGCCCTGGGCTGGAAATGACCTTGTTCCGGTACTGGTGGAGTACCAGGCTTTCACCCCGTCACCTTTTTATCTCTTGGTGTCAGGAAAACTTGTCCGAAGTTATTCATGCTAATAGCAGAGGAAGGAAGCAGCAGACAGAAATGACACTTAGTGCTCTGGATTGAGACAAGTACACGCTATAGAGAGATATGCTTTGCTCACATTTTATGTCTAAGGTTTACAATTACTTTATTGGCTGAATGCGCCTATACTCAGATATATGCCAATGGTTTTGTGCATCGCCATGAACATGCGCATGCTTGTATTAAGTGTTCCCCAAACACAATATGCACATGAGTGCGTCTATGCTGCTGCAAAAATCATTGGTATACAGGGGTGCTGATAGAAATCACAGGGCCCCCGTACAGCCTACCTGGCAGGGCCCCCCCCCCTCGAATATATCAAAACAACATTTTCACTAAAAATATACTAAAATCGTTCTTAGAGGACACAAAGATAACAAAGAAGCCGTGTGAATTAGCCCTTTTTTGTTTTAATATTTTTTTACATTGTTGAAAAAATATTTTATAATTTAAAAAAAATGTTTAAATGTTTTAAAATTATTTTATTTGATATTTTTTTCATATTTTTTTTTTTTTTTACAATTTGTTATTTTTTTTTTTTTTAGAGGACAGGGAAGTCAGCAACTTTGGCAAGCGGGGGGGTCTGTGTCTGTGTCTCTCCCTGCAGTAGCTGAAAGCCGGTGGGAGAGAAATCGGTTTTCAGCTGCTGCAGAGAGCCGCACAGTGCATCCAGTAATTGCCCCCTCTGTCTGATTCCCTCTGCTGTTCGGGCACCCGTATGCCTGGCCCCCCTACAGGAGGACTGGTGGTCCCCCCTCTATCAGCGGCCCTGTTGGTATATATCAGAGTACAAGCGCATACAGCTATTCATTTCTAAGAATGGCTATATGCTCCACCTGTGGGTCCGTGGGTATGCAGATATGTTGGGATTTTGCTTTTAAAGCATCAGTGCCCATTAGGCCTGAAAACTGTCATGTGCGGAGCATTGAACATAATGCTGTATATAGAGAGAGATGTAAAAAAAAAAAGGAGCCCTAATGCAAACTAATCAGGTGGTAATAATGAATGGAGGCCCTCCCAGTTTGTAGTCATTTTCATTTTTGTTATTATTTATTCATTTATTTATTTATTTATTTTTTGTAATGAACAAAATCTTTAAGTTTGTACCATCCCTTGCGCCTATTGTGTAGTTTTACTGGCCCTTTAAATTCCCCCCAAACATCTGAGAAATATTTTCTAACAATGTTATCTCTATTCTCATCCTATCATCATTTCCCCGCAGACATTTCTTTTTCTTTAAAAGCCCGGGATTGCCAGGTCACACCCCGGGGGTGACCTTGTTGAGACTCTTTTGATTGAAGTCCACAAGCCATTAACTTCCTAATACAATATCCTCCTACATAACCTAGTTTTACTTTTACAAGCCCAATCTTTCCTTCCTGCTGTATCCGCCACTTGTACGTAAGTGTTACTGAAGCGTGGCGCAATGACAATATATTCAGGGGTTCGCTGGTGCATAGAGGAGGAATTTGATCAGTGCCTGGAGATTATAAATCGCCAATGCATTCCACATGATAAATATCGCCAAGTGGCTTCCTTCTCAGCAAAACCGTTTTTTCTGCACAAATTCGGAATTCCAATTAGGAGGAGTTGCTTTATTATACAAAATATGAATTGCTTTATGAAAAAGTTTTTTTTTTTTAAAGGGATACTGCAATGGTTTTGATCAATAATTTATTTTATCATTATTTAAATAATATTTTAATAATAATTTTTTAGTAATTTTATTATTCATATTTTTTTCCTAGTTTATAGTTATTTAAACCCCTTTTTTTCACTATGTGGATAAAATATTTGTCTTACACTAAGCTTCTATAAGCAGGGCCCTCCCAACCAGGGCTTTTATACTCGAAGAATAGGTGCAGGAACTCCCCTGTGACGGTGCTCACAGTCACTGGTAGTGAAAGACAGGCTTTAACTATTGTTTGTATATTGAGATAATGTGTATTCCATCTATTTCAATGAAGGAGAAACACAAACTGTCATTGGCTGACTTGCCCTATTGTCTGCTTTGAGATGGAATGTGTATTGTGTTAAAGTTTACCTGTCCCATTGTTAAATGTTAATGACCTCATATTGTTCTGTCCAGATGGCCAGCTAATTAGTTCAGGTTAATTATGTTTCTGTATATAATTTCATCTGCATATGATAATGTAATCATTCAACCCCTGACCTGTGTGTAGTAATTTGATGAGGAGGGGGATGTGCTCATGTGTGTATAAATTGAGTATGTGTCTGTTCAATAAACAGTCTGTTTTTACCCCTTCATGAAGTCTCGACTCATGTTTTTGGGGAACCTGCTACAAAGGATTGCTATGCTCTTCATACTACCTTGGATAATCACTAAGCTCTTGTAAGAGCTTGTTCCTGCTTCATTCTCTGGGGAAAGAGAGGGTCACTCACGGGAACCTGGAGCCTTGTCGTAGGTGCAGGGTGGGTAGGAGACAGCGAGATCCCAACCAAGCTATGGCGGTTCGTAGGGTCTGCGGTGGTTATGGTATCTGGTGGAGTGTTTGGAGCCCTCGGGAAGCACTAGGAGCATCTGTCAACGGAGGTACCCAGTCGGGGGGGCCAGTTGATCCGTTACATCCCCCTTTCAGAGTCATCCCCTTATCTCTGCCTCCTACCCACTTTCAAGCACCCTCCCTTGGTTCCAACCCCCTACCCAACTCCCAGTACCGCCCCTTTTAGAGAATGCATAACCAAGTAACATTTGTGATGCTAAGTAATTTGTATGGAATTTGTCAATGATAACAAGAAAAATAGTAAAATAGATCCCCCATCAACAACAGATTTCCCCAAGCAACAATGGACAACTTCCAACAATAAACTCCAGCATCAATAGACCCCCCCCCCAGCAGCAAAAACAGATCGCCTTGCAGCCAGCATCAATTGACCCTCCCGCTGCCAGCAACAATAGACCCCTCCCTCAACAGTAGATCTTCTCAGCAAAACCGTTTTTTCTGCACAAATTCGGAATTCCAATTAGGAGGAGTTGCTTTATTATACAAAATATGAATTGCTTTATGAAAAAGTTTTTTTTTTTTAAAGGGATACTGCAATGGTTTTGATCAATAATTTATTTTATCATTATTTAAATAATATTTTAATAATAATTTTTTAGTAATTTTATTATTCATATTTTTTTCCTAGGTTATAGTTATTTAAACCCCTTTTTTTCACTATGTGGATAAAATATTTGTCTTACACTAAGCTTCTATAAGCAGGGCCCTCCCAACCAGGGCTTTTATACTCGAAGAATAGGTGCAGGAACTCTCCTGTGACGGTGCTCACAGTCACTGGTAGTGAAAGACAGGCTTTAACTATTGTTTGTATATTGAGATAATGTGTATTCCATGTATTTCAATGAAGGAGACACACAAACTGTCATTGGCTGACTTGCCCTATTGTCTGTTTTGAGATGGAATGTGTATTGTGTTAAAGTTTACCTGTCCCATTGTTAAATGTTAATGACCTCATATTGTTCTGTCCAGATGGCCAGCTAATTAGTTCAGGTTAATTATGTTTCTGTATATAATTTCATCTGCATATGATATTGTAATCATTCAACCCCTGACCTGTGTGTAGTAATTTGATGAGGAGGGGGATGTGCTCATGTGTGAATAGATTGAGTATGTGTCTGTTCAATAAACAGTCTGTTTTTACCCCTTCATGAAGTCTCGACTCCTGTTTGGGGGAACCTGCTACAAGGGATTGCTATGCTCTTCATACTCCCTTGGATAATCACTAAGCTCTTGTAAGAGCTTGTTCCTGCTTCATTCTCTGGGGAAAGAGAGGGTCACTCACGGGAACCTGGAGCCTTGTCGTAGGTGCAGGGTGGGTAGGAGACAGCGAGATCCCAACCAAGCTATGGCGGTTCGTAGGGTCTGCGGTGGTTATGGTCTCTGGTGGAGTGCTTGGAGCCCTCGGGAAGCACTAGGAGGCGCATCCGTCAATGGAGGTACCCAGTCGGGCATCCTCCTTTCAGATTCATCCCCTTATCAGAATACATAACCAAGTAACATTTGTGATGCTAAGTAATTTGTAAGGAATTTGACAATGATAACAAGAAAAATAGTAAAATAGATCCCCCATCAACAACAGATTTCCCCAAGCAACAATGGACCACTTCCAACAATAAACTCCAGCATCAATAGACCCCCCCAGCAGCAAAAACAGATCTCCTTGCAGCCAGCATCAATTGACCCTCCAGCTGCCAGCAACGATAGACCCCTCCCTCAACAGTAGATCCCTCCTAGCAACAACTGACCCCCCCCCCCCCAGCAATAATAGACCTCCCCAGCAACAATAGAAAATTTACCAAAAGAAAATAAAAATCAGGGCCCCTTAACCACTACCCAGGTTTAGAGTCTCCGGTATATTACAAACACAACTTTGATCCCAAAAAGAAACAGTATGAAGGACCTTAGCAGACCACTCCTCAAAACTAATTGTACCCAAAAGATAATTCCCCCTTATGTTGCCATGGCTATTTTCGTCATTTTTTTTATAGCATGAATTTAAGACACTTTTTTTCAGTCAAGGCACCCTTTAAAGTTAAGGACAATCTCAAAGCACCCCATTCTAAAATGTAAAAGAACAGAACTAAAAGTTTTACATAACGCAGCAACATCCACACACATACAGTAGAACACCCAGCGTTAGAGGTGATTTATTCTTCCAAAACAAATGGATTCTTTGCTAGATACAAATAATATAACTGTATACTAATATTTATAGGTAAAGTTGATTTAGGGAACATCCAATTGCCCCTTGGCGGATCAGGAAGGATTTTTCTCCCCTGCTGGAGCAAATTGGAACTTGCTTGCTGGGGTTTTATTTCCTTCCTCTGAATCAACTGTTGGTACAGACTTGTATATATATATATATATATATATATATATATATATAGGATTGTATATATTTTTTCCCTTATATTGGTTAACTGGATGGACTTGAGTCCTAATTCAACTAGACTAACTATGTAAAATACACATTTGCACACTGGTACTGACTAGTATCCCAATGTTTCTCTTTTCCCTCAGCTTCTCTCCCTCACTCAGCTAATGTAACCCCACCACAAACAGAGAGGGGCAAACATGGATGCTGTGAAGGCACCAGATGTCCTCCTTAATAACGTCCTCTTTATCAAATGATGTCATTGATTTTTAGGATGCCAGTGGTTGGAAGGTTGTGATGGTGCACCATGAAAACCTGTGTCTTAGTGTAACTAAAAAGCAGGTTGGATCCACCCACTGGCTTGTATACAATTTTTGGGCAATTTTCAAGGAATTTGCCAAGGTACCAGTGAAGAAACCTGGAGACACCCTGCAGAGGCGTAACTAGAACCTTCAGGGCCCTGATGCAAGAAACCATGAAGGGCCCCCCAGACCCCTGGCCGGGGCCCTTACCTTCAAGCCCAGGGCTCTTCCCACTAATCCTGGGGCTCTTTACACTTGTTGCATGGCCTTTTATTACGGTCCCGCAGCAGGATTCTTTCACAAGTTCTGCAGTGGGCCCCCTTCCTGCAATCTTGGGGCCTCCCCACAGTGGTGCAATGCCAGGGTCCGGTCGCAAGTGTGACCTTTGCGATCCTGGAAGTTCACCCACTGGTTTGCTACCGGGCCCCCTGGAGCATGGGGCCCGGTAGCGATTGCAACCCCTGCAACCCCTGTAGTTACGCCCCTGACACCCTGGTTGAAAAAGGCTGATATAAGGAACTATTGTTGGTAGGAAATGGGGGGGGGGGAGGCAAGAAAAGAGATTACACTGTCACGTGCTGAACACAGGGTAGGGGATCTTGAAGAAAAAATAAGAAGGAAGAGGGCTCCATAACAAGAAGAACAAATAAGGAAGAGGGCTCCATAACAACAAGAAGAACAAATAAGGAAGAGGGCTCCATACAGGGGAGTAACTACAGGGGTTGCAGGGGTTGCAACTGCAACCGGGCCCCATGCTCCAGGGGGCCCGTGTGGCTCCCCTGTACACCTGCATAGTCGGGGCGGTGGGGGCAGCATGTAGAAAAATCACTGTCCTCCTTTTTCCTCCTGTAGCTGCAGGAGGAAAAAGGAGGGGGATTAGTTCACTTGTGTTCTGCTGTCTTTGGGCCCCTGAGTGCTCCCCCCACTGTGGTCCCTCCACTCTCCTGCCGGCAGGCTGCAGGGGATGTGTCACAATAGAGAACCAGGAAGGGGTCGGTAAATATGTAATTTACCAGCTCCTTCCTCTTCTGAATGGACAGAGTCATAGTCAGTGAAATTGTGAAAAAATAAAATAAAATGATAAAAAATAATACAATAACTTCCAGGATCTCGAAGGTCAAACTTGCGACCCGGCCCCGGCATTCCACCACCGTGGGGAGGCCCCAAGATGACAGGAAGGGGGCCCACTGCAGAACTTGTGAAAGGGTCCCGCTGCGGGACCGTAATAAAGGGCCCGCAACGAGAGCAAAGGGCCCCAGGATCAGTGGGAAGAGCCCTAGGCTTGAAGGGAAGGGCCAGGGGTCCAGGGGGGGGGCCTTCATGGGTTCTTGCACCGGGGCCCTGAAGGTTCTAGTTACGCCTCTGGCTCCATAACAACAAGAAGAACAAATAAGGAAGAAGGCTCCATAACACCAAGGAAGGTCTGTGCCAGAGGAGACCTCACAAGACCAAAGAAGGATTTTATCTGGGGATGACAGTAAATCTACACTACAAGATTACCAGTTTCCTGCAATTGCTTGAGTAGCCTGGAGTCCTGTTTGCTATTGAAATCCCAGAACTTTGGAACTATAACCCAAGCTTAGTAACTTTTTAGTTTATCGCTTTGTTAGAGCATCCCTATTCCCCATCGAAGCAAATGAGCATTGACAGACCACAGTCAATGTTCATTTGCTAGCAAGATTAGAAGTGGGTGCATGTGTGTGTTGTATGCAACTTTGTAGTACGCTTTATGTCTTGTATTGTTTTCCTACAATTGTAAATAGTCTATAATATATGAACAACATTCTTGTTTAGAAAAAGCACATTCATATTCCACAGGGGTTTCCGCTTCCTTGCTTTACCGCAAAGTAACCTAAATGATACAAGCAAAACACCACTCCAACAAAAAATTTGATATAATAATAAGAAATCGTGTTGATTTGGACTCTCATCATTTGTTCTTATGCTCCTTCCATTGGTGCATGTCATAGACACGGGTATATGATTAATTAATAACAAAGGATTCCCAGACCCCTTTGAGAGTTCTTACAAGACAGCACTGCCTAAACTTCATTCCTTTTGGTATCCTTTGATTAAAACCTAGGATGGAGCTGTCCAGTAAAGTATACATAAAAAATATTGACTGGGTTTATTGCAGCTTGAGCTATTGCGCTACATAAACAACTGGATTTTTACAGCATGTGATAAGGAGAGAGAAAAAGAAAGATGTGAAAAAGGAGCTGGATGGCAGACTATTAAAAAAAAAAGCATATGGAATATCTAATATTTTCCTTAAAAAAAAAAAAGGATTTAAGTAAAAATACATTTTATGTTTTTCAGAAGGAAAGTAATGTAAAAAAAAAAAAAATCTCGACATTCCCTTTAGCAATGGTTGAGCTGTGAAAAAAAATAATTTCTCTCCAGTCCTCCTCACCTTTAGCAGCCACCTTCCCCTTGAGGGTTTACGTGGTTCCCAGTACTCAGCTGCCTTTAGGTGTTATGAACTGGATTATTATCCGTGATAAATAAACACCTCCGCTTACCGGGATCAATCGCTTTGAGGCTATAACATTCTCAAAATAGTAAAGCTTCCTCTAGGGTCATTTGCTGTGTGATTGCATCAAAGAGCACCTTTCTGATACTGAATGAATGCGGTTGAAGTCTGAGGTTATTAAAGGGTCAGTCTACCCAATCCTAATATTTCAATGTTTAGTAGTTGCAGAGTTAAACTACCAGACAGTCTCTTGCATCCATCTAGGACTCTGTTAGTGAGATAACTGTACTGAGTTCCCGGGTCTGCACACCTTCTGTGCCCATTTTAAGGGGCTCCCACTTTCCTGGCTGAATTTTGTATTTAATTTGTATTATTGAGAATGAAACTGAGGGATCTGGAACACTCAAAGGTGGGTGTGGACATCCAAAATTCTCATCTGCACAAGAACAAAATCAAGATCTTACTGTTGGAGTATTCAAGACCTATAGGAAGCCCCGCCGACCTAAATTCCCACTTTTGGTCAAATGGACACTTAAAACACTTTTGGCTCATATAGGTTTAGGTTTGGGGAAGTTGGCATCAATTGGGTAAATGTGGATTCTTACTTTTTAGAGTTCAGGAACATACAGTATTTTCAAGTGCTAAAAGGGGCTACTGAAAATATTCTAGCTGCCCAGGTCGGTAAAATCCCAAAAGCACATCAACAAGCTCACAGGCTCAGTCTAGGGGTGTATTTTCAAGATTTATTGTGGATCTTGAACAAATGCAGGGAGGAGGGTTTAGGGTTGCAGTATACTCAAGGCACAGAATCTTAGAAGACAGCTTCTCTGCTTCTCTGAAAAATCCAGTTCCAGTAGTATTTGGCCCTTCAATAGCACCCTCAAAATAATAATGATAGAGGAGGGGACAGCCTAAGCAGCAACCTCTGACGTTTTTTCCTCAGTGAACAGTTCTGTATATGAAGTTTCTGGGGAAAGGCACCACCTCTCCAGCTGCTCTTCCACAGGCAAGATTCAGTAAGCACGTCTGTACCTGGAGCTTCAGGGGAAAGGCACAAACCTTTCCAGCCAAGTTTCCAAAGGCAGATTTTTCCCAGCAATTTTTTCTTAAGTCAAGCTTCCTTTAAGCCCTCAGCCATAACACCTACTGAGGCCTAATGACATCTCTAGAATAAATACATGCACAGTAACATCTCTGGAATACACACATGCTCCCCCTCCCAGGGTGAAGCCCCAGGGGAAGAGAGAGCTCTGATCAGTTCCTCCATTTATCTTCTCCCCAGCCACACTTTCTGGGTCAGCCTCCCAGGGATTGGCTAGGGTCAGATAACTATTCATTACCAAGGGATTGATCCTTCCACACTGTTTGCTGGAATATTCTTCCAGGGGCAGGCAGGAGCAATCAACCACCAGGTTTAGGAATGATCCTGATAAGACCTAAAAGCAAAAATTGCAGCCCAGCTGGTCATAGCAAAGCCATACACTAAATTTGGCCAGCCCATGGCAGGGCCACTACATATTGATGAGTTTTTGTGAAGAAGGATGAGCATGGGTCAGGTGTGAATGTAAACATAGGGCACTTGGAGCATGGGTCAGGTGTGGAGGTGCACATGGCCCTGGAAGAGCATAGATCAGGTGTGGAATAAAGCATGAGCATGAAGCTTGGAGAGCATGGACCAGGAGGAGCATGGGTTAGATGTGAAGGTGATTATAGACCAGGAGAAGCATGAGTCAGATGTGAAGGTGAGCATGGACTAGGAGGAACATGTGTCAGATGTGAAGTTGCATATGGACCTGGAGGAGAATGAGCCGGGTGTGGTGGTGAGTAATGACCATAAATAGTATGGGTTAGGAGTTGATGTGAGCATGGACCAGGAGGAGCCTGGGTTAGATGTGAATGTGAGCATGGACCAGGAGGATCATGGGTCAGTTGTGGAAGTAAGCACGGACCAGCAGGAGCATGAGCTAGATATTAAGATGAGCATTGAGCAGGCGGAGCATGTGTCAGGTATGGAGGTGAGCATTTACCAGAAGGAGTATGGGTCAGGTGTGGAGAACAGCATGGGTCAGGTGTGGAGAACAGCATGGGTCAGGTGCGGGAGTGAGCATTTACCAGAAGGTTTGTGGGTCAGCTGTGGAGCTGAGCATGGACCAGAAGAAGCATGGGTCAGATGTGGAAATAAGCATGGCCCAGGAGATCTGCTCCAAAAGAGCCTGCTTTTTTCCACAGCATGCCAAAGTACAGTTCAAAACAAGAGGTCACCTAATTCAGTAGAGCCACAAGATATGACAAATTCATCCTCAGCTTCTATTACTTGTAAGTCTGGATGGAGCTCATGTGGAGATAGGCTTGTAGCACGTCTACCTCCTTGGTAAAGCAGGAATTCTCATTATCTATTCAGTCCCTAAACGTTTTCTTTCATAGGTAACAAGCCCCTGGTAGATCTTTAGCTTTAGAAGTCCTATCCACACCTTATCATTCAAAGTGTGGCTAAGTCAGGCATCTGGCAAGGGATGATGGGAATTGCAGTTCCACAGCAGCTGGGAGTCTACAGGTCGCCCTTCACCACTCTACACTAATAATGGACTTTGTTTTGTTCCTTGGATGTCAGACTGTTAATTTGCCTCATGCGGTGCCATAAGAATAAGAATTTCAAAGAGAATTGATTACGGTTAATGTTATGAAACAGTGTTTGCATTATCACAATCTCCTGCATGTTGCCAGTGTCTGCCTTTCACAACGGTTAATGAGCGGGGTCACGGAAGGATTATGAATGCAATCTTTAAAATACATTTCAGATGATGCCCTAATTTTGTATTCTTAAATGTTTCCCAATTAGAAATCATTTCCGGAGTTAAAATTGCATATCATTAGCATTAACGATGCCATTAACTATTGCGGAATTTTCGGAGTTGAAAAATAAAACAAAAGGATTAGCTTCAATCAGACTTTATGATTGAATGTAATAAGGCAGTCTATCATTTCCTACGATCTGTTCATCTGCCTACCTGTGTACACATCTCAGCCTCTCTATAAATGTCTATGGGAGCTCATTTTATCCACTGAATTCTCTCAAGCCCAACACACTACACACAGTAAAAATACTCCAGATTGTTGCACTCCAGATTGTCTGACCAATGTGCTCTGTGCTGTGCCCTAAATACTTCTGACCACTTGACTCGTCTAGCTACTGCACTCTTTATGCTGTGCTGCATATTACATACGCCTGACTGTTGCACTCTGTATGCTGTGCTCCACATTGCATACGTCTGACCACTGCATTATGCGCATTGGTGTATGTTATGTACTGTTGACAATTCCATTCTGTTTGCTGTGCTTCATTACATACTTCTGACTGCTGCCTGTACGTTACATACTCATGACCACTGCACATTGTATGCTGTATATGCTCTGCTTCACAATACACACTTCTGAGCACTGCACTCTGTATGCTGTGTACGTTACATACTGCTGACCTTTGCACTCTGTATGCTATGCTCCACGTTTCATACATCTGACCACTACACTTTGTATGTTTTGGTGTATATTACATACTTCTGACCATTGCACTCTATAGGCTCTGGTCCACATTAGATACTCCTGACCAGTACACTCATAACTTAGGCTTCATTCACATGTCAGCGTATCGATCGTAGGCAGAATCACCGTGATTCTTCCCGCGATCCGGAAATCATTGCAAATCGCGGGACGCTTGTGCGTTGCCCCGTGATTTGCAATAGCACCCCAAACGCTGTGCGATGTTGCCGCGATTTACGCCTGCCGAATCGCGGTAACATCACGCAAAAAAAATCGCGGGACGCATGACGCCCAAAAAAGGTACAAGAGCTTCTTTGGGGCGTCATGCGTCCCGCTATTATTTTTGTGCGATGTTATCGCGATTCGGCAGGCGCAAATCACGGCAACATCGCACAGCGTTTGGGGTGCTATTGCAAATCACTGGCAACGCACAGGCGTCCCGCGATTTGCAATGATTTCCAGATCGCAGGCAGAATCGCGGTGATTCTGCCCGCGATCGATACGCTGACATGTGAACGTAGCCTTAAGCTTTGACAATAAAATCTAGAGGCTGATTGGTTATTATGCAGAGCTGCACTGGATTTTGCACGCTCCAGTTTTGGTAAACAAAAAACAATATACAAGCTATTGCTACAAAAGAAAAAAAATAAAATAACTTTCTTTAGCTAATAAATTGTTCAAAATATGCAGCACTCCTAAAACAAAAATAATTAAAATGACTATATGCTATTAAATAGATATAAAAATAAAACAGGAAGAAAAAAAAGAAACAAAATGCCCCTACTGTGCCCAATCAAATCACCTGACAGGAAATGGGCAACAATACAGGTGAATAGTTATTATAAAACAAAATCCAACATGTGCACCAATATCTGAGTACAATTAATTATCAAAATAGCTTTATATATATATATATATATATATAGATAGATAGATAGATAGATAGATAGATAGATAGATAGATAGATAGATAGATAGATAGATAGATAGATAGATAGATAGATAGATAGATAGATAGATAGATAGATAGATAGATAGATAGATAGATAGATAGATAGATAGATAGATAGATAGATAGATCTATATCTATATATATTTATTTTATATATATAACGTGATAAAGTAATTCAATAGTTTCAAAAAGAGGATACTCTGTCACATATATATCTATATACACACACACATATATATCTATATATATATATATATATATATAGATCTATATATATATATACAGGAGAAAAGGAAAAATAACTTTATACCCCTACAGGGATCAACATTAAATCAAAGTGAACAGTTATAATAAAAGCAAAATCCAACGTGTGCCAATATTTGACAACAATTATTATAAAAAAAAAGCTTCAAGAACTATAATAAATCTCGTACATAAAAAAAAAAAAAAAAAAAATTATATATGTGATAAAAAAATCATTCAATAGTATAAAGAAATTTCTCTCTCTCGCTTTCACTCTATTTCTCTCTCTCTGTCATTTAAAAAAAAATGTAGATATTTTTGACTATGTTCTTTGTACTGATAATATAAAATATAGTATACATTCTTATATATAAACAGTATCTTACAAAAGTGAGTACACCCCTCACACCCCTTGTTGCCAGCGGTTTAGACATTTATCACTTCCATACAGAGCAGTTACACCCCCTTCCCAGACCAATTTTCAGATTTCAGCGCTCTCACACTTTAAATGATAATTACTCAGTCATACAACGCTGTACCCAATCAAATTTTTTATCATTTTTTTTTCATACAAATAGAGCTTTCTTTTGGTAGTATTTTTTTTTTTTTATATAAAATTGTCATAATAACAAGTTATTTCTCACACACAGTATATGCATACTTGCAATTACACTCCAAAATACATTCTGCTACTCCTCCTGAGTATGGCAATACCACATGTGTGAGACTTTTACACAGCCTGGCCACATACAGAGGCCCAACATGCAAGGAGCACCATCAGGTGTTCTAGGAGTATAAATTACACATATAATTTCATTACAACCTATCACACTTTTGAAGGCCCTGGAGCACAAGGACAATGGAATTACCCACAAAATGAGCCCATTTTGGAAAGAAAACACCCCAACGTATATTCTATGAGGCATAATGAGTCTTTTGAACATGTCATTTTTTTCCAAATGTTTTTAGAAAATGTGGAAAGAAAATGAGAACGCATTTAACACAAATTTGTCAATTTATAAGATATTTCAAACACATAGCATGTATTACATCCCAAAATACATTCTGCTACTCCTCCTGAGTATGGCAATACCACATGTGTGAGACTTTTACACAGCCTGGCCACATACAGAGGCCCAACATGCAAGGAGCACCATCAGGTGTTCTAGGAGTATAAATTACACATATAATTTCATTACAACCTATCACACTTTTGAAGGCCCTGGAGCACAAGGACAATGGAATTACCCACAAAATGACCCCATTTTGGAAATCAAACACCCCAACACATAATCTAGGAGGCATGGGCTGCAGATAGGTACTCTGATGGGCTGCAAAAAGGTACTAGGGTACTTTCATGAGCTTCAGAGAGGCACTTGGGTATTCTTATGGGCTAGAGACAGGTACTCGGGCACTCTGGGCTGGAGACAGGTACTCAAGTACTCTGGGCTGGAGACAGGTACTCGGGTACTCTGGGCTGGAGACAGGTACTCGGGCACTCTGGGCTGGAGACAGGTACTCTGGGCTGGAGACAGGTACTTGAGGCTGGAGACAGGTACTTGGGTACTCTGATGGGATACAGAGAGGTACTTGGGTACTATGATGGGCTGCAGAGAGGTATTCGGGTACTCTAATGGGCTGGAGACAGGTACTCAGATACTTTGATGGGCAGAAGACAGGTATTCAGGTACTCTATTGGGCTGCAGATAGGTACTCAGATACCCTGATGGGCTGGAGACAGGTACTTGGGTACTCTGATGACAGGTACTCGGGTACTCCGATGACAGGTACTCGGGTACTCTGATGGGCTGGTGACAGGTACAGTATTCAGGTACTCTGATGACAGGTACTTGGGTGCTCTGGAGGGCTGGTGACAGGTACTCGGGTACTCTGGAGGGCTGGTGACAGGTACTCGGGTACTCTGGAGGGCTGGTGACAGGTACTCAGGTACTCTGATGTGCTGGTGACAGGTATTCGGGTACTCTGATGACAGGTACTTGGGTACTCTGATGACAGGTACTCGGGTACTCTGGAGGGCAGGTGACAGGTACTCAGGTACTCTCATTGGCTGGTGACAGGTACTCCGGTACTCTGATGACAGATACTCGGGTACTTTGAGTACCTGTCAACAGAGTACCCGAGTACCTGTCATCGGAGTACCCGAGTACCTGATGGGCTGGTGACAGGTACTCGGGTACTCTAATGGACTGGTGACAGGTACTTTGATGGGCTAGTGACAGGTACTTTGATGGGCTAGTGACAGGTACTCTTTATTGGGGGGGGGCAATCAGTGTGTTTTGGGGTGCACCATGATTGGTAACTAACTGTTACCACAATCTCCTCCTCACACAGGATCAGTGTGTGAGGAGGAGAACACGGTGACAGCTAGTTACCATTGTCTCTGTTGACATTCTGTGACTGGCTGTGATTGACAGTTGGTCACGTGGTAAAAAGCCAATTTCATTGGTTCTTTACCTAGATCGGGGATGGGCTCTGTCCGAGGGACGAGCCTCGTCCTCGATAGCCGCGCTGCGCGCCCCCGGGATGCACAGTAGCGGCGAGAGCGGGTGGACGTCATGTGGCTTCCTGCCGGCGTCATTTGACTATGGCCCGGTATGGAAGTGGTTAATGGCTGTGTGTTGAGTTATTTTGAGGGGACAGCAAATTTACACTGTTATACAAGCTGTACACTCACTACTTTACATTGTAGCAAAGTGTCATTTCTTCAGTGTTGTCACATGAAAAGATAGAATAAAATATTTACAAAAATGTGAGGGGTGTACTTACTTTTGTGAGATATTATATATATATATCATTTATAAATAATTTCACATAGTATATGTGTACACTATTAAATATATAAAATATTTATACATTTAAAAAAATATACATACATATACATACATATTTTATATTATACAAACACATGTATAACTTGTGTCGAGGTGATGTAATTTAAAAACATAGATATTTTGGTGACATATTGATAATATAGTATGTTTATTCTTTTTCTTCCCTCCTCTGATACAGATGTACTAATAATATCTATATATAATATTTTTTCTTTGCCTCTCTGTGATACAGATGTAATGTAACTCTCTCTGACCCTATTATTAACATTCTCCTGTCATTTTGTTGAGGCTGATATGAGAACAAATCGATACATTTTATTGAACAGTTTAAAATTAGAATATGAAATGTTTTTAACGCTAACAGAAATGGCACAAAGCCATAAAGTGCCGCTCCCTCTCGCCGTACGGAAATCTTAACCTCTTCCTGTCTCCTGGCTGACACTCGATGATAATCTTAGGTTGGGCCTTAGACCCACCGAAACTACATTGTATGTAATACGGATGCAAACCTAAATAATTAATTTAATATATACTAGGCAGACCCTTACACTACATCATTGATGGAGATTATACAATCAGATTGTACGGTGTATGGTCAGTTTAGATGGGTCATGGTACACCTGACAATTTCACAGTACAATATTTGCACAATCAACCTTATATTTACCATAATTATGCAATATGAGGACCTACCCAATATATCCAATCAATCTATGCTCCATCAGGCAGTCTTTTCTTTGTTGTTGGTAATGAGCTTTACCACTTGTCTATCTGTGCAAATTTTTATTTTTCACATTTATTTTAAAAGCAGCATTTTATGTATTTATTTATTTTTGCTAGAAGTGACATCTCTCAACAATTAAATAAATTATACATTTTCTGAAAGCAGAGGCCCTGGAGAATAAAATAGTGGCAATTTTTTAAAATATTTTTCACAGCTATTTATCAAGAGCATATTTTAAGGAAAAAAAAAATACTCTAAGATGAATTTTAGTGCAAACAAACACAATAATACACCCAATATTGGTACAATAGAAAAGATTGAGCTGCGTTGAGTAAATGGACACCAAACATGTCAAGCCTTGAAATTGTGTGCGCCTGTGAAATCACGAAAAAAAAATACAGTACCCGAAATTTTCTGTAGGTGTTAGGTATGTAAGATTGAATTTTGGCCCTAGAATTATTGCTTTCATTCCAATGGTACCTCACGTGTATGGTGCAATTTATGTTTACATACACGTGCAGGACCTATGCTGTGCATTGGCATTTTAGGAGACTGGGGGGGATGCTTTTAATTTTTTTTTACACTTAACTTTATTACTATTATAACAGGGGTAACAAGACCCCTATATTAAAGCATTGGGCTGGTACTATTTATGGAGACATAAGGGGTCTATTAGACCCCCCCCCCCCCCCGCCCTCCACTACAGTAGCCGGGGAATAACAGCTGTGAACTTGCGTTTATCCCATTAGACAAGACGATAAAAGAAGATGGCACAGAGAATGTATAATGGGATTGCGTAGTGTATGGGCAGCTTACCACTTCCATACCGCTGAATGTCATATGACATCCTGGGCTTTCAGTGGGCATATCCAGGGCCATCTTTAACACAGGGCAAAAGGGGCCTAGTCATTGTTGTGGGGCCCAAAGCAGCAGCCCCTGGGGCCCAAAGCAGCAGCCCCTGGAGCCCACACTGCCTGCAAATAGGTACTAAGTGGATTTTAGAGGGCCCAAGAATATATTTGCCCAGGGTCCAAACAATATTAAAAACAGCCCTGGGCATATCTAGATGATGGGTGCAGCTCCAGGCTTGATTGTTTTTACAGGAAACAGGGAAATCCCCTTCCCTTCTGCCACCCTCCGGTGCTTCTACCGGATCACCCATGTGATCGGCATGCCGGAGAAGGAATCCGCTGGTGGCGGAAATTTACCATGGCGCTGGCCAAGAACCAGGTCCCTGGTCATCTCTATGACTCTTGGAGGCCAGGGGCTACATTATGACGTTAGGTCCGGCCCCGGCAGTTGTAAACACTTTTTTTTTTTTTTAACTCAGGCTTTCCAGCATAGAGGAGAGATCTGGGGTCTTATAGACCCCAGATATCTCCATAAAGTGGACCTGTCATGCCATATTCCAATAACAGGGGATGTTTATATTTCTTGTAGTAGAAATAAAAGTGATTAAAAAAAACATTTTAAGGCTCCTTTCACACGGCCGCTCCGCTGCTTAAGTCCGCTGCTGGACTTTTTATTTTTTTTTCACGGAGCGGATGACAGAACGGAACAGAACTGAAAGGAGGAAAATCGGATGTCAGCGGATGGTATTCCGCTGACATCCGCAATGCCATTCACTTACATTATGTCCGCAAATCATCCGCAAACGGATGGGATGATTTGCGGACACACGGAGCGGCCGTGTGAAAGGACTCTAAGGGAAAGTGTGAAAAAAAATTCAATAAACAATATAAAAAAAATAAATAAAGCGCCCGTGTTCCCTTGTGCTCACACGCAGAAGCGAACGCATTCGTAGGTCACGCCCGCATATGTAAACAATATTCAAACCACACATGTGTGGTATCACCGTGAACATTAGAGTGAGAGCAATAATTCTAGCACTAGACCTCCTCTGTAACTCTAAACAGGTAACCTGTAAAAATGTTAAAGCGTCGCCTATGGAGATTTTAAAGTACCGAAGTTTGGTGCCATTCCACAAGCGTGCGCAATTTTAAAGTGTGACATGTTGGGTATCTATTTACTCGGCGTAACATTTCCTTTCACACATACAAAAACATTAGGCTAACTTGCGTTTTTTTTTTTTTTTTCATGAAATAGGTTTTTTTTTTTTACAAAAAATCGTGCTGCATAAATAGGTGTCACATAAAAAAATTGCAATGACCGCCATTTTATTCCCTAGGGTCTCTGCTAAAAAAAAATATATATATATATATATATATATATATATAATGTTTGGGGGTTCTGAGTAATTTTCTAGCAAAAAAAAAAAAATTATGATTTTTACATGTAGGAGAGGAATGCTGGAACTCGTCCAGTATGGAAGCAGTTAAGGGTCGGGACAAGGGGTGGGCAGGAGGGACACCTGTCCTGGGTACAGCAAAGCAAGGGGCTAGAGAATAGACACAGGGCAGTAAACCTATTCTATGGCATGCATTAATAGTGGGGGAGGGGTGCAGTTCCTCATCCTTGCCCTGGGCACTAGATGAACTTGTCCCGGCACTGTATGTCCTTGCATTACCCCTGCCAGAGCCCCGGCAGGAAAATGTGCAACATTTGATCGTTACTGTAGCTTGGAAACAATTGTGTCTTTTTTATATTCCTGGCAAGGTAACCAATCTCGTCAGAGCAATCTAGGCCGGCGGGATCGGTCGGTCGGTACGCCGAGGCGTTTATCTTCTAGTTAAAAGTGTTTAACTCAATAGCCTGCAGTAACAGATCGGTAATATGACTTTGGCTCATTAAGCCTTTAACAGCACTTTGCTGTTTGCGCACGTCAATCAATAATTAAATAGAACGATATTTGGCAGTCCTATTTAACCACACGGTAATGTCGCCCATTTTTCCTGTTACAGTCCTAGAACCATTACTGGAAGTAGATCAGGAGTTATTGACCCTCCGGAGACGAGCGCACTTCAATCGTTGGCGTGGAGAGAGCAAGAAACTTTAAAGCGGCCGGCGTGTCTTCGGTCAAATCAGGAGATGATCTGATGTGTATGGTGGCAGCTCCCAGGAGAAACTTTGATCAGTGGGTTTAATCTGGCTTGATATCTCTTTTTTTTTTTTTGTTTGATTGTCTGGAAGCATTGCGTCCGTCCCACGCTCCCGCCCCCTCTATATTGATATAAACAGGTTGTATGCAGCTCTTCACAGATACACTATATAACCAAAAGTATTGGGACGCCTGCTTTAACACGCACATTACCTTTAATGGCATCCCAGTCTTAGGCCGTGGGGTTCAATATTAAGTTGGGCCACCCTTTGCAGCCATAACAGCTTCAACTCTTCTGGGAAGGCTGTCCACAAGGTTTAGGAGTGTGTCTATTTGACCATTCTTCCAGAAGCGCATTTGTGAAGTCAGGCGCTAATGTTGGATGAGAAGGACTGGCTCATCATCCCAAAGGTGTTCTATCAGGTTGAGGTCAGGACTTTGTGCAGGCCAGTCATGTTCCTCCACCCCAAACTCACTCATACATGACTTTTATGGACTTTGCTTTGTGCACTGGTCCAAATCATTTGGTGGAGGGGGGATTATGGTGTGGGGGTGTTTTTCAGGGGTTGGGCTTGGCCCCTTAGTCCCAGTGAAGGGAACTCTTAAGGGATCAGCATACCAAGACATTTTGGACAATGTCATGCTCTCAACATTGTAGGAACAGTTTGGGAACGGCCCCTTCCTGTTCCAACATGACTGCACACCAGTGCACAAAGCAAGGTCCATAAAAACATGGATGAGTGAGTTTGGGGTGGAGGAACATGACTGGCCTGCACAGAGTCCTGACCTCAACCTGATAGAACGCCTTTGGGATGAATTGTGGAGTGGAGACTGCGAGCCGGGCCTTCTCATCCATCATTAGTGCCTAACCTCACAAATGTGCTTCTGGAAAAATGGTCAAACATTCCCATAGACACACTCCTAAACCTTGTGGACAGCCTTTCCAGAAGAGTTGAAGCTGTTATAGCTGCAAAGGGAGGACCAACTCAACATTGAACCCTACGGAGTAAGACTGGGATGCCATTAAAGTTCATGTGTGTGTAAAGGCAGGCGTCCCAATACTTTTGGTAATATAGTGTATATTGCCCCAAGTGACTGACTGTTGCCCAGGACCCAGGACATCAAATCTATAACCACTTACATAACAGATCTATCTATCTATCTATCTATCTATCTATCTATCTATCTATCTATCTATCTATCTATCTATCTATCTATCTATCTGTCTATCTGTCTATCTGTCTATCTGTCTATCTGTCTGTCTGTCTGTCTGTCTGTCTGTCTGTCTGTCTGTCTGTCTATCTATCTATCTATCTATCTATCTATCTATCTATCTGAACAATAGAACCACCCCAACAACAATAAACCCCTGAGCAACCCATACCAGCAAAAATAGATCCCCACCAGCAACAATAGATCCCCCACCAGCAATGGTAGATGCCTGAGCAGTCAGCATCAACAGACCCTCCAGCAGCCAGCAGACCTTCCCAAAACAGTAGAACCCCCCAGCAACAAAATATCCCCCCCCCCCCGCAAGAACAAAATATCCCATACCAGCAACAATATATTCCACACCAGCAACAATAGATTCATCCCATCAATAGACCCTCTAGCAGCAACAGTAGATCCCCACCATCAACATCAATAGATCCTCCAGCAGCCAGCAACAATAGACCTCACCAAAAACAGTACATAGTCAAGTATAAATAGACCCCCTAGCAAGGAAAAATCCTACGCCAGCATCAATAGATCCCCCCAGAACAAAATACCCCATACCAGTAATTACAGATCCCCTACCAACATCAATAGCTCCACCCCAACAACAATAGACCCCCACCAGCATCAGTCGATCCCCCAGCAGTCGGCATTAATAGAACAGCAGCCAACAACAATAGACCTCCCCAAAAACAGCAGATGCCCAAGCAATAATAGACCCCCCCTACCATGAACAAAATACCACGTATCAGCAACAATAGATCCCCCACTAGTAACACTGGATCCACCCCAGCAACAATAGATCCCCCACTGGCAACAATAAAAACTCCACCAGCAACAATACATCTCCCCTTCCTCCACAAAACAAAATACCCTATACCAGCAAAAACAGATCCCCTACAAACAAAAATAGCTCCACCCCAGCAACCATAGACCGCCCCAAAAACAGTAGATCCCCAATCAACAATAGACCCACCAAGAACAAAATTCTACATATCAGCAACAATAGATTCACTCCAGCAACAGTAAATTCACCTCTGCAACAGTAGATTCACCCCGGCAACAGTAGATTCCCCAGCAGTCAACATCAATAGACCCTTCAGCAGCCAGCAATAATAGACCTCCATAAAAAAAAAAACAGTAGATCCCCCAGCAATAATAGCCTTCCTCCCTAGCAACAACAATAGGTCCCCCAGCAGCCAGCAACAATAATTCTATCTATCTATCTATCTATCTATCTATCTATCTATCTATCTATCTATCTATCTATCTATCTATCTATCTATCTATCTATCTATCTATCTATCTATCTATCTATCTATCTATCATTCATTCATTCAGGATCCCCGTCTACTTCTTGGACTAAGATGTTCAGAGACATACTCATGTAAAAGCGGGTCTCTTTGCAGTTCTTGTCTGTATTCACAAATCTCTGACACAAATCAGCCTCTGAATGGAGGAAATGAGACTAAGGAAATGCTTCATCCTACTTACAGCAAACTGATCTTTTCACCTCAGCCTGGACAAAGTCCCTTTCATGGAATTCAGAATGGCTTTTTGTGACAAATGATGTCAGGATATTATCCCCGCAGACTTGTAATGTAAAAAAAAGTGTATATGCCAACCTGTTCCTGCCCACACCCACATGCCACACAAATGCTTGCCGGGCAGCCAATGTTTCTGCGCTGAGAGTGCGCTCACTGTGCACCCCCAGCACAGAGACCGAGCTGTCGAAGACAGCTCTCTTCCTGGACTGAGAATGTGACCATGGTGAGAGCTAATCAGAGTGAATCTTCCCACCCCTTCCCCCCCAGCATTTAGAACTTTTTAAAGGGACGCCAGGGCAGGAGGGAAGGTCTCATGGTCACGTGATCACTGATCCTTTCCGGCCCCCTGGGCATTTAGAACTTTTTAAAGGGACGCCAGGACAGGTGGGAAGGTCACATGATCACTGATCCTTACCACCCACTGGGTATTCAGAACTTTTTAAAGGGATGCCAAGGCAGACAGGAAGGCCACAGGCAGACTGAGAATGTGACCACGGTGAGAGCTAATCATAGTGAAGTTCTCACCCCTTCCCCCCAGCATTCAAAAGTTGTTAAAGGGGCACCCGGGAAGAAAGGAAGGTCTCATGGTCACGTGATCACTAATCCTTCCAGGCCCCCTGGGTATTTAGAACGTTTTAAAGGGACATGAGTGCAGATGGGAAGGTCACATAGTCACATGACCGCTAATCCTTCCTGCCCTTCCACCCAGCATCCAGAACGTTTTAAAGGGACACCAGGGCAGACAACAAGGTCACGTGGTCACATGATCGCTGATCCTCCCTGCCCTTCACCCCAGCCTTCAGAACTTTCAAAGTGGTGGCAAGGTAGGCATGAAGGTCACATGATCACTGATCCTTCCTGCCTAATGGGCATTCAGAACTTTTTAAAAGGACACCAAGGCAGATGGGAAAGTCACATGATCGCTGATCCTTCCTCCCCTTCACCCCAGCCTTCAGAATTTTTTTAAAGGGATACCAGGGCAGGCATGAAGGTCACATGATCGCTGATCCTTCCTGCCCTTTACCCCAGCCTTCAGAACTTTTTAATGGGATGCCAGGGCAGGCAAGAAGGTCACATGGTCACTGATCATCCTTCCTGCCTTTCCCCAGGCATTCAGAACTTTTTAAATAGAAGCCAGGACAGGCAGGAAGGTCACATGATCCCTGAATCTTCCCACCCCCTGGACATTCAGAACTTTTTAAAGGGATGCCAGGGCAGATAGGAAGGTCACATGGTTAAATGATCCCTGATCCTTCCCGCCCCCAAGGAGTTCAGACATTTTAAAGGGTAGTCAGGGCAGGCAGGAAGGTCACATGATCACTGATCCTTCCCGCCCCCGAGGTGTTTGGAACTTTTTAAAGGGACGTGGGAGTGGGCGGTAAGTGGTTAAGACTACTGACTTATCACACCAGGGCAGACGGGAAGGTCACATGGTTAAATGATCCCTGGTCTTTCCCGCCCCCAAGGAGTTCAGAACTTTTGAAAGTGAGGTCAGGGCAGGCAAGAAGGTCACATGATCACTAATCCGTCCCACCCCCAAGGTGTTCAGAACTTTTTAAAGGGAAGTTAGGGCAGGCAGGAAGGTCACATGATCCCTGATACTTCCCACCCCCAAGGTGTTTGTAACTTTTTAAAGGGACATGGGAGTGGGCGGGAAGTGGTCAAGACTACTGACTTATCACACCAAAAAAAAAAAAAGCGATGGAAAATGTCATGTTTTTTTTTTCTTGGCATCCCTTTTCGCGGCTCCTGAACCCTAACCCCTTCTGGAAGCCATTAAAATCCTGGCGTACTCTGGTTAGGGTAGATTAAACTCCGTCGCTGGTGCGCAAGCATAAAACGCGGCATCCGTATTATAAATCTGCTGGTAAGGAAGGCCTTTTTCCTCATTTGTTAGTCAGCGATGTGTGAAAATGTTAATGAAAGCAGCTATAATCTATGAGAATTTCACCATTAAAATTTCGTCCACGTCGCCCGGCTCATGCTTACGCACACACTATTGTACATCAATCCTTCCACCGCGCGGCTAATAATAGAGCTGATTGCTTCACTCTGTCTAGCCAGCCTTACCCCCTGATTTGTCGGATTCCCTTATTGCTGAAATTATATTCATTCTATTACCTTCATGCTTTATTACAGGGATTCTGTGGAGAAAACATTGCCAGGAACAGCCAAGGTACATAGACGCAAAGCTACAAAAGACTCTGTTTTTATTCATTGTATCTTTTTTTTTTCAAAAGGGACAATTTGATGTAAATGCATTAAACCGTGCGATAATGGAGCAACCTGCTGGACGTATTCAAATGATTAAATTACGCAGCATAGCATAACTAACTGCTATAAAAAGATTGATTTCTTTTTTTTTTTTTTGCAACATTGTTAGCTCCAGTAACAATGTATCTGCTAAAGGAAGTGGGTTATAGTCACTTTATATATAGTTATCAGTGCAAATACTGCTCAGCTGCGTAAAAGATGACCGCATTCCCTTACTATTAATGCCTAACTTCACCCCCCCCCCCCCCCACTTCCACCCCTCGCCCGAAAATCGAAATGTCTTCAGGCTGATCATGTGATGCACAGGGTCCTTTTCATCTTTGCCTTTTTTTTTTTTTAAATACATAACTTCCAAGATGCGCCGTTCTTTGCATCATTATACTTTGAGGGTAGGGCGATGTAATGCCGTTTTCCCGCAGGGGGCAGGTCCATGATACCTGCCACTTTAGTAAGTGGCTCGAATTACCTTGGGAGTCATTCAACTCTAAAGAGGACCTGAGGTAGATACAGTAGATCACAAAGTGTTAAGTTCGTTGGGGCCACTGGGAGTCAGTCAACCCTAAAAAAGACTGGAGATGGATCACAGATTTGCAAGTCTGGGGGGGCTACTGGGAGTCAGTGAACCCTAATAAAGACTAGAGATGGATCACACGGTTTTAAGCTTGCAGGGCCCTCTGGGAGTCAGTAAACCCGCAGGAGAACTGGAGTTAAATCACAAAGTGGTAGGTCTGTTGGGCCACTGGGAGTCAGCCAACCCTAAAGAAGACTGGAGATGGATCACAGATTTGCAAGTCTAGGGGGGGGGGGGCTACTGGGAGTCAGTGAACCCTTAATAAAGACTAGAGATGGATCACACGGTTGTAAGCTTGCAGGGGCCACTAGGATTCAGTCAACCCGCAAGAGGACTGGAGTTAGATCACAAAGTGGTAAGTCTGTTGGGCCACTGGGAGTCAGTCAACCCTAAAGAAGACTGGAGATGGATCACAGATTTGCAAGTCTGGGGGGGCTACTGGGAGTCAGTGAACCCTAATAAAGTCTAGAGATGGATCACACGGTTTTAAGCTTGCAGGGGCCTCTGGAAGTCAGTCAACCCACAAGAGGACTGGAGTTAAATCACAAAGTGGTAGGTCTGTTGGGCCACTGGGAGTCAGCCAACCCTAAAGAAGACTGGAGATGGATCACAGATTTTCAAGTCTAGGGGGGGGCTACTGGGAGTCAGTGAACCCTTAATAAAGACTAGAGATGGATCACACGGTTGTAAGCTTGCAGGGGCCACTAGGATTCAGTCAACCCGCAAGAGGACTGGAGTTAGATCACAAAGTGGTAAGTCTGTTGGGCCACTGGGAGTCAGTCAACCCTAAAGAAGACTGGAGATGGATCACAGATTTGCAAGTCTGGGGGGGCTACTGGGAGTCAGTGAACCCTAATAAAGACTAGCAATGGATCACAGGGTTGTAAGCCTGCAGTTGCCACTGGGAGTCAGTCAACCCACAAGAGGACTGGAGTTAGATCACAAAGTGGTAAGTCTGTGGAGACCACTGGGAGTTGGTGAACAAAAGAGGACTAAAGATGGATCTGCTGGGGCTGGAGAAAGTGGTAAGTCTGTGGAGACCACTGGGAGTTGATAAACAAAAGAGGACTAAAGATGGATCATAAGGTGGTAAGTCTGCTGGGGCCACTGGCAGTCAATAATGGAGCTGGATCAAAAAGTGGTAAGTCTATGGAGGCCAATGGGAGTCAGTCAACCTTAAACAGATCTGGAGGTAGATCACAAAGTGGTAAGTCTGTGGGGCCCACTTGGAGTCATTTAACCACAAAGATTACAGGAGCTAGATCAAAAAGATATAAGTCTGCAGGGGCCACTGGGAGCCATTCAACCCTAAGGAGGACTGAAGCTAGATCACAAGGTGGCAAATCTGTGAGGGCCACTGGGAGTTAGCGAGTCCTAAATAGTACTGGAGATGAATCACAAAGATATAAGTCTGCGGGAGCCACTAGGAGTCATTCAACACTAAAAAAGGCTGGAACTAGATCACAAAGTGGTAAGCCTGTATAGGCCACTGGTTGTCATTTAACCCTAAAGAGGACTGGGGCTAGATCACAAAGCTGTAAGTCTTCGTGTCCCACTGGGAGTTATTCATCCCCAAAAACAACATGGACCACAAACTTTGCTGCCCTCATAAAAGTGATCCATGATTGATCACTTTTCAATTCGCGATTTACAGATGTTCAGGAGCCGATATTGCCCCCTCCCACATGTCTGTTTTTCCATCCTCAGGGGGATTCCAGTTCTATCCCTATTGGGGTTTTACATTGAACTACCACACTGCAACTGCCATAACTGCATTTGGTATGTGGTTGTGGTTAAATTTTTCTCCTTCACTGAAGGGCGCTGATGAGGCGGCACTGATGGGCACTGATAGGCTGCACTGATGGGCACTGATGAGGTGGCACTTATGGGCGCTGATGAGGTGGCACTTATGGGCACTGATGAGGAGGTACTAATATGCCGCAATGATGAGCACTGATAGGCGGCATTGATAGGTGGCACTGATAGGTGGCACTGATAGGCGGCACTGAAAGGCGGCACTGATGAGCACTGATAGGCGGCACTGCTGGGCACTGAGAGGTGGCACTGCTGGGCACTGAGGTGGCACTGCTGGGCACTGAGAGGCGGCACTGGCGGGCGGCACTGATGGGCACTGAGAGGCGGCACTGATGGGCACTGGCGGATGGCACTGATGGACACTGACGGGTGGCACTGATGAGCACTGATGGGCAGCACTGATGAGCACTGATGGGCAGCACCATCAGTGCCCACACTCAGTGCCCATAGTGCTGCCAGTCAGTGCTTATCAGTGCCTAGATGAGCAGGCACTGATGGGCACTGACTGGCAGCACTATGGGCACTGATTGTGGGCATTGATGGGGGACACTGATGGCGGGCACTGTGGGCACTGATGGGGGGGCACTGTGTATGTTTTTTACCTTTTAGTAATCAGGGCACTGGTGATCAGTGCCCTGATTACATGTCTCTTTGTCCCTGGCGCTGTGCAGCTCTCCCTCCTTCCTCACACTGCAGGCTCCGTGTGAGGAAGGAGCGCCCGGCGATGAGAGATGATCTCATATGTTTACATATGAGATCATCTCTCATTGGATGATTCGATCACGTGGTGAATGGCCGCTGTGATTGGCCATTCACCACGATCTGCGCGGGGGGCGTGTCACTGGGAGGCCGTTTAAAAACGGCCTCCCGAAAATTTGAGTCCACGCTGCAGCCGTATATAGGCTGTAGCGCGGATGGGAACTAGTTAATACTTTGTAGCGCCACCTTGTGCTGCGATTACAGCTGTAAGTCGCTTGGGGTATGTCTCTATCAGTTTTGCACATCAAGAGACTGAAATTTTTGCCCATTCCTCCTTGCAAAACAGCTCGAGCTCAGTGAGGTTGGATGGAGAGCGTTTGTGAACAGCAGTTTTCAGTTCTTTCCACAGATTCTCGATTGGATTCAGGTCTGGACTTTGACTTGGCCATTCTAACACATGGATATGTTTATTTGTGAACCATTCCATTGTAGATTTTGCTTTATGTTTTGGATCATTGTCTTGTTGGAAGACAAATCTCCGTCCCAGTCTCAGGTCTTTTGCAGACTCCATCAGGTTTTCTTCCAGAATGGTCCTGTATTTGGCTCTATCCATCTTCCCATCAATTTTAACCATCTTCTCTATCCCTGCTAAAGAAAAGCAGGCCCAAACCATGATGCTGCCACCACCATGTTTGACAGCGGTGATGGTGTGTTCAGGGTGATGAGCTGTGTTGCTTTTACAAAAGGTCACAAAGTTCAAGGGGGCCGAATACTTTCGCAAGGCACTGAATTGTGGTCCTTTTTTTATGATCATTAAAAAACGTGCTGGACATTTACCTGCATTGCTTACCATTCCAGGGACCCATTTGGTAACCCAGAATATTAGCGTACCACCTCCACATCAGACAGGGTCGCTTAATTACAGACTGGGGGTTGTACATCAACCCCTAAAAGAAGAAAGATGAAGAAGAAGTGGGGGGAATGACAAATTATTTCAGTGGTGTCACACTATATCGGTTGAATACAGCTGCTTGAAAGATGCCAATAGAACCAACTACTAACTCCAGGCACTCCAGTGCAGGCAGTAGCACCATTACCGCTCCAAAGGACCATTTTCCTTTTTTTTACTGGATTTAATATTTAAGCTATCAAACTGTTTTGAAGCACCAGCTACCATTAAACATTAAAGTCAAATAGCTTCTACCACTCCTGGACGCAATTCATTTCCGTCTGTCTATAGCTCTCCAAGTCTTTGTTTGGTTAGCCGCGCACTATACATAAGTGGCACTTTTCTCTCTCGAAAAAAAAAAAAAAACAGGTAAAAAAAAGGAGATAGAGACAGCTTTATGTTGAGATATAAGTCTCCAAATTATCAATTTTTTATTTTTTTTGTGAACAGAGCTAACCCGGGTCTGCAATTTGGAATATAATCCTGACCTCAGCCGTTAGTGCTGTAACCATTTACAGTCAATCCGTAGAAGTGCTTGCATCATTTCGCAAGCCCAAGACGTGCGCACAAAAATAAAAGAAAAGGTTATTTCATTCACGGAACTGTAAAGAGTCGACAACTGTTTTGTACTGTTATAGACGTAAGTTGTTTCAGAAATGATTGTTCACGTACAGATCTGTATTCCGTCAGTACAGCCGGCTGGTATTGTAGAGGAACTATCACCATAATATGAAAAAAGTAAAAATGTAATTGTATAGCAATGTAGCTGCTTGCACATTTTTAAATGACTTTGTAACCTCTTTATTGCAGGCAGGCAAAGGTGCCCAGTTCTGCCTAAACCAGTGATGGCGAACCTTCTAACAACTACACTGCAGAGTGCATGAGCATCATGGGAATTGTAGTTTCAAAACATCTGGGGTGCCAAGGTTCGCCATCACTGGCCTAAACAGTGCCTGCACCCTCCAGGATGAACCAGTGGAGCCCACTGAAAAAAAAAAACAACAATTTTTTTGGTTGGAGGCTGTAACAGAACGGCGACCCACACTGTGTTTGTGTGCTTCCGTCAGTATACGGCTTCCTTCAGTCTTAAACATAGGTATCAGATATTCTAGCCGACCCCCATACAAAACTAGACGGAATTTAGCTTGTAGAGAACTGGAATATTTATTGAACAACTCACACCAAATATATACAGGATGGACATCCCCCTCCTGATCAGATTACCCCACCAGGTCAGGTGCCTGATTACATTATCATATGCAGATAAAAATGTGGACAGAAATATAATTAACCTGAACAAATTATCTAAAGAACAACCAACACAAACAGTATTCTACTTTTCCACCAGTAACTAATAGCTGACAATGATTCAATCAACCTGAGCCAATTAACTAGCAGACTGCCATCCTCGAGCTCCTGAATTACAATACACATTATCATAAGTGTAAACACAGAACCCACAGTAGATAACAGGTGAGTAAATCAGCATATTCAACAATGTCTGGAAGACAGGTGGTTGAGCTGATGATATTAGCATCTGACATGAGTCTTACTGTCTTGCGGAGACATGGACTTAAATCCAAAGTAACATTACCCCAAGGGCCCTGCATATAGTGTCTGTCTTTCATTTCCAGTGACGGTGAATATCGTCACATAGGCAAACACATTTATTCCTGCCCATCTCTCAAAATGTAGAGTTCATTCCCTGTTTAAAACTGAGAATTTTAACTTCCTAAAGTTTTGGTGAAAATTGGGAGCTTTTAGGGAAAAAAATCACCCTTTTGGTAAAATGCAATAGAGTCAATAGTAAAATCAGGATTAAAGCATTCTTAAATCCATAATTGATATATATATATTGCAGCTAACATGTCCTTAGACACGGTGGTTGCATTTGTTTCCTTTAATAAGGCTCTGTTTCTATTTATTCTCACATGGTGATCCTCTGAATTCCACATTTTGTGTCCTAGAGTGGTTTTGCTCCTTCTTCCACTGTATCTATGGAAGGGGCCATGGCTGGACTTCAAACATGTCTTCTTTGTTCATCTCCAATACATACGGGATGGTGGGATTAGTAGTTTACTTCTTTTATGTACAGTTCACAGTAAATGACAAGGACACTGCATTTCAAGAGTATGTTATGTACTATATGAAACTGTTCTTAATTTAAAAAAAGAAAATGAATGGAGCCACCACTCTGAAGGATCGGTAAGCTGCAATATATAATATTTTTGTTCCAGGATTTAGTTATCCTTTAACAATGCCTGATACACCAATAAAGCCCACTGAAAAAACCAAACTTCAAGGTTGTGGTAAACATGCTTTTTCCTAACAGGCTCCCAAAATGCAGAACTAAGTCCCTGTACAAAATTGAGAATTTATATTTACCTGAATATTCAATGAAGCGTGTGAGATTTTGGCAACAATTTTACACATTGGTGAATGCATTGGGAAGGAGAAATTAAGGATTAATATTTGTATGTTTTTTTTTTTTTGTTTTTTTTTATAAGGTTATAACATTGCCCCACTACAGTTCCATCACTAGGTTCCAACACAGTCACAGTCTTAACCACTTTAGCCCCAGAGGATTTGGCTGCTCAAAGACCAGGGCCTATTTTGCGATTCGGCACTGCGTGACGTTAACGGACAATTGCGTGGTCGTACGACACTGTACCTAAATGAATTTGACGTCCTTTTTTTCTCCACAAACAGAACATCGGAGCCGCCAGTCACACGCGCGGGGATGCTCGTGAACGAGCGGGGAAGGGGAGTGCGCCTCCAGCGGCGCGCGCTCGCCCCATACAGGCTCCTGGGCGAGCGGCATAGTACTGCGTCAGTTTGCCCAGGAGAGGCTGACTGCCGCAGTAAATATACTGTCAGCAAGTGGTTAAAACTCCCAAAAGTACAGGCACAATCCCAATTCTGGTCATGGCAAGCATCTTTAAAAACTTTAAAAGTGTGAAATACCCTTGGAATTTTAGTGGCAAAAATCAATAGCATATATAAAAAAAGCTTGTTTTTTTTATTTAATTAATAGAAAAAAAGAGACATACATAATATCCACGTCATAGACATAAAAGTTGAATTCACAGTTCAATAACATTTGTTGAGGTAGTATAAATGTTTTTCACCTATTGGAGAAAAAATCTCCCAGGGAAGAAATGTTGAATGATAGGACCAGAGGGGTCCGCAAGAAGAGGGAATGAGGACATTCCCTCTTCTTGCGGACCCCTCTGGTCCTATTCCTTGTGACAGCAATAAAATTGATCAAAAAAAATTGAAAGGTACAGTGTAAAATTAAAAAAATAAAATAAAATAAATAACAAGCGAACGCATACGTAAGCCGCTATTGCAAATGTAAACAGTGTTCAAACCACACATGTGAGGTATCGCCACGATCGTTAGAGGGAGAGCAATAATTCTAGCTCTGTAACACTAAATTGGTGACCTGTAAAAATGTTTAAAATATTGCCTATGGAGATTTTTAAGTACTGTAGTTTGTCGCCATTCCACAAGTGTGCGCAGTTTTAAAGCATGACATGTTAGGTATCTATTTACTTGGCGTAAAACATCATCTTTCACATTATAAAAAAAAATTGGGCTAACTTTACTTTGCTCATAAAAGAGTATTTTTGCGTTTGAAAGACCGCTGCGCAACTACGGTGACATAAAATATTTCAACAATCGCCATTTTATTCTCTTGGGTCTCTGCTAAAAAAAAAAAAACATACATAATGTTTGGGGGTTCTAAGTATCTTCCTAGCAAAAAATATGGATTTTAACTTGTAGGCAGCAAATGTCAGAAAATGGCTTAGGCATGAAGCGGTTGAATATAACTCTGACTTTTTGTCAAGAGTCAACATCGAATCTCATAACTTTCTTCTCTAGCCACTCCCCCTGGCCTTCAGCAGAAACATATGATTGGCACAGGCAGTGCTGGATTAAACCCTGTGGAGGCCTCTAGGCAGTGGAAACCTTGGCCCCCCCCCCCCCCTCGCAGGTTTTTGGAGGCTTCTCGTGCATGCATAGTGAGATAACATTGAACTAAGCATTGACCACTAGATAGAGATGACCATCACAGCTGTATATTACACATACATAGGTTGCACCAACATTTATTTTCAAACTGACAGGTTAAATAAAATGAGCTTTTAAGAGATAAACTGTAATGTGAACCTGATGGTTTTGTACTTTTAGTTGTTATTGGGTACACTACATTAATATAAGATTTTCTCTTTAATGTCAAGTTTTAATTTCTTTGGGTTGATTATTTTTTCTATCTTTTGTAAACAATTGAAGAAAGCTTCATTGTTATTTTCTTTCAAGGTCAAATCAATATTATTTTGATCCATTGTCGCGAGGCCCATAAACAGTGTGCGGTCCATAGGCTACTCTGCCTGTTTGGTCACTATAAGGGCAGAGTTGTCATCTTTCATTGAGGGCCCTTTTCACACCAGCGGACCGATTGGGTCCGCCTGTCCATTTTTCAGGCGGATCCGATCAGACCACCCATTGTCCTGTATGGGGAAGCTGATGTAAATGGACATGTGGACACCTGCATCCGATCTAAAAAGGGCCGCCAAAAACAGACAATTGGGGATCCATTCTCCATCCGTCTAGTGAATCAGATAGGACGACAGTCGGACAAGCAGGCAATTTCCATCCGACCGCCCCTTAGAGAACAGCAGCTGTGTCTGCATCCGCTCTGCATAAGCAGAGAGGACATAGACCTGTCATCCACCAGCTCAGCAGGGATCAGCGGACAGATTCCCCCCGCTGAGCAGGCGAATCCACTTGACGGAGTCCGTGAAAGGGGCCTAACAGCTTGGCTTCACTTTGTCTATGCTTTGGAAAAAGCAAGATGGCTGCACCCAGTTGGATGATAATTGGCTCTCATGGGATAGCCTGTAGAGTTTTCATTCAGTTATTTAAAATTCCCAATACCAATACTAATGAGTTATTTATAACTCCCAATACCAATGAGTTATTTATAACTCCCAATACCGAAATCCAATTAGTTATTTATAACTCCCAATACCAATATCAGTAAGTTATTTATTAATCCCAATCCCAATGAGTTATTTATAACTCCCAATACCAATACTTTTTTTAAAACTCCCAATACCAATACCAATACCAAAGAGTTATATATGAATCCCAATACCAATAACAATGAGTTATTTATAAATAACAATAACAATATCAATGAGTTATTTATAAATCTCAATACCAATATCAATGAGTTATTTATAACCCCCAATACCAATACGTTTTTTAAAACTCCCAATACCAATACCAAAGTGTTATATATGAATCCCAATACCGATAACAATGAGTTATTTATAACTCCCAATACCAATACCAATGAGTTTTTTAAAACTCCCAATACCAAAGAGTTACTTATAAATCCTATTACTAATATCAATTAGTTATTTATAAATCCCAATCCCAATATCAATGAGTTATTTAGAACTCCCAATACCAATACCAATGAGTTATTTATAAATCCTAATACCAATATCAATGAGTTATTTATAAATCCCAATACCAATGAGTTCTTTATAACTTCCAATGCCGATGAGTTATTTATAACTTCCAATACCAATACCAATGAGTTATTTATAACTCCCAATACTGAAATCCAATTAGTTATTTATAACTCCCAATACCATTTTCAATGAGTTATTTATAAATCCCAATACCAAAGAGTTATTTATAAATCCCAATACCAATAACAATGAGTTATTTATAACTCCCAATACCAATACCAATGAGTTTTTTTTTTTAAAACTCCCAATACCAATGAGTTATTTATAAATAACAATAACAATATCAATTAGCTATTTATAAATCTCAATACCAATACCAATGAATTATTTATAAATCCCAATACCAATGAGTTATTTATAATTCCCAATACCAATACCAATAAGTTATTTATAACTTCCAATCCCAATACCAATGAGTTATTTATAATTCCCAATACCAATACCAATAAGTTATTTATAACTTCCAATACCAATGCCAATGAGTTATTTGTAACTCCCAATACCAATGCCAATGAGTTATTTATAACCCCCAATACCAATACCAATGCATTATTTATAAGCTGTAAAGTTAACATTTGCCAGTAGTTTTTGCTTTAATAAGAACACCTTGAAGTTAATACTTCCTAAACAAGTTCAGTTCTCCTAAATTCAATCCTGCTGTTAAAAAGTTTTCCAAGCAGAAGGCTAAACAACAGATTAATAGGTAGGTAGATTATATTTACAGCCAGACGATAAACTGTTGTAAAGATTAACAACAGGCCCCATTTATTTATTAATTCTCATTTCCCTGCTTCCATTATTTTAATATGATCCTATGAAAACACAATGGCCCATTCAAAAACGCACATTCGGTTTAATCAAGTGTAGATTTCCTCCATAGATTCAGAAGGCTTCATGAGTTATACTCCAACATTAGGATGGATACATTTAACTATTTTTCATCTATCTTGGAAATGCTGCAGTTATCTTGACAGCCAATGGCTCACTGTGGGGAAAAAAAAAAGTTATGAATTTATATACATTAAATTGCTATCCTCATTTTGAAAAGGACAGCTCAACAGAAGAGGAAAATAATATTTATCATTATTTTTTAATGTTTTTTTTTTTTTAAGGGGGAAGGTGGGTGAGTTCTCGAATCAAAACTACCCCTTCAGCTTTGTCACTTTGTATTTTAATTTCAAAACAGCACAAGAGATAAATAACAAAGAGAAAAAAAAAATCTTCAGAAGGTTTTTTTTTTGGAAGACGGTAATAGCCCTGTAGCAAAATAACTCATCCAGCAATATAATTTTAGTGCCACCATCGGAATGAAATAATAACGTTTTACTAGAGAACACCTTTGAAATGACCTTCATTTGAATACGAATCGTAGATGCCAAATAAAAAAATAAAAAAATCACAAAAAGATACTTTGTTTTTTCCAAACTGAAAAAAAAAAAGAAAACAGTTTGTTTTTCTAAAATTTGCAGGAGCAATTCTCATCCATCTCGCCGGGGACATTTTTGACTAGTTTGAGTTTATGAAGAGCACTTTGTCTTAAGGTTTCATTATTAAGGGGCGTTAAGTGATACGACTCTGGCAGAGATTAGGGAGAGCAGGAGAGCAGACTCCATGCAATATTCTCTGGTTTAGAGTTGAGCTCCCATCGCCGCACTCTAATAAGGGGCGAGCTTTTTATTTTTTTATTCTGCTAAGCAAGAATGCGGGCTGAGAGGGAGATTTTCAGAAGCCGAACATATTTGTAATTTAGTTTACTATTGCAGAGTATCTGGAAGTGAATTTTTATACTGACAAAATTAAGCACTAATGATTAAGGTTACGGAGAGGACAGGAAGAGAGGAAAATCAAAATTGCTTTGTTTAATGCCGAGAGAGTTTGTCTCAGATATTTCATATTAAAAAAAACACAAGGAGGGATAAGAGGAAACTGATGCTTAAATGGAAAAAAAAAAAAAATACCTTCAGAATAATCCTTGTGTTATGCTGGTTGCACACTTTATTATTTATTTATTATTTTATTACAGCGCAATGTAAACATTGTATTTTAACTGCCAAAATGCAGCAGGCAAAGGACTGAGGGGAAGAAAGGAATGAAAAAAAAATCTTTGACAAAATTGAATAAATTTATTATTTAAAGTATTACTAAAGGCAAAACTTTTTTTTTAGTTTTGGATAGAGGGGCGGTGCTTTAGAACCCCTTGTCAGTTTTTATTATCCTTTTGCCCTCCGGTAGATTTAACCCCCCCCCCCCCCCCCCCACCCTCCTTCATGACCAGGCCATTTTTTATGATACGACACTGTGTTACTTTAACTGACAATTTTGAAAAAAAAATATTTTTTTACTTTCTGCTATAAAACATATCCAATAAAAAAAAAAATGTATTCATTAATTTAGGCCAATATCTATTGTGCTACATATTTTTGGTAAAAAGAAAATCCCAGTAAGCGTATATTGATTGGTTTGTGCAAACGTTATAGTGTCTACAAACTATGGGGTATTTTTTTATTTTTTTTTTTACAAGTAATGGCAGCGATCAGCAACATATTGCATGACTTTGATATTGCGATGGACAGTCGGGACACTAACTGACACTTTTGACACTTTTTGGGGACCAGTGAGACTAATACAGTGATCAGTGCTAAAAATACGCACTGTCACTGTACTAATACCACTGGCTGGGAAGGGTGTTAACATCAGGGGTGATCAAAGGGTTAAATGTGTGCCTAATCATTTTTACAATAAGATCTCAGTCAAAAACAGCGCATCTTATTTTTTTCACAATGTCTTTTTCTATTTAAGGAGTGTTTGATTGCAGCAGTTTTTTTTATTTCACATATTTGCAGCTGTGCGCACCTTTTTGTATTATTTAAATGTGTGCCTAGCCAGTGTTTTTTAACAGTGTGGCAGGTGCTTTTTCTAGGGGAAGGCATTTATCCATGTTTTTGCTTAGCAGGAACACAGGATCAATGCCTACCCTACTGACAGAATGGCGATCTGCCTTGTTTACATCTGTCTGTGTACCGGGTATGGGTCCCGCTGTGTAAAATCAAAACAGGAGCAAGTCGCTGGTGGGGCGTACTCGCACCCGATACCCAGAAGTGCAGTATCACATATATATGCATGATCCTGTGCAGCACAGCCGCTCTGTAGCAGTAAAACTGCTATAGGGCGGTCAACACGTGGTTATTGTCTGTTACCCCGTTAGGGAGATTAACCCTCTCTTTTTTCCTGTTTACCATTATCATTAAAAGTAAAGGTAAAATAAAATCCCAAATTTTGAGTTGTCCCCAGAAAAGCAATAGAGGGGAAATAATCCAATGGTTAATTGGGGGTCCCCATGAGATTCCCTTAATTTGAAGGGATTTCCTCTCACTTCCTGTTTGGCTTTGGGACAGGAAGTGAAAGTAAATCTCCCCAATGGGACAAAGATAGCAAGGAAAAACCTTGTAAGGGTTGTAAAAAGTTTTTCCTATAGTTCTACTTTAATTTATCTCAATCTATTTTTATTTGAATGTGTGGCTCGTCTGACAGGAACCAGTGTGGAGTGCAAGCGTCCCTGTTGCCGTGACTACGCGTTTCGTGTGCATGGGCTTTATTTAAGGGGACTTGATAAAGCGCATGTGCGCAAAACATGTAGTCACTGCAACGGGGATGTTTGAGCTCCACACTGGTTCCTGTCAGATGAGTGGCTTTCCTTCCGGACACCACACAAGTTCCTTGTGCGCCGCAGTGATGGCTGAGTCCGGCGTGGCTCTCCCATAACCACCATCTCTGATTACCATGGAAATTAACATTCCTGGCACCTGTCCCACTTCCAACAGTGCTCCTGCCTTCTTCGGGAACCGGTGTGGTAATGTGCATTTATGTTTCTGTTTTTATTCCAATAAACTTATCCATCCATTCATCATTGGTTGATTTTTGATCCTCTCCTGGCTTTTACAAGTTTTTTCCCGTGCACTGTTTATGATTGTTGTGTACCCTGTTAGCAACTCATCCCATGCTTTTTGGCTGGAAGCAAGGAGACACTGACTTTGGCAAATCGAAGTGCAATTGTGTTTACCCTCCTGCACAGGTGTTACAAAGAGAACGCCTGGAATATTTTGTGGTGCTTCGATTTCAGATTCAGCTAAGGTTGTTTCTACTCTCTATGTCCCTTCTGGGTAGAGTCACCCTCCCTGTTCTGCATAGTGACCCTTGACCATGTGGTGGGAAATGCCAATTGCTACCCTTTGTCAACAGAGCAGTGGATGATTGGAGCCTTTTTTTTTTGTGGGGGGGGGGGGGCACCTATTCGGAAGACAACTGCCTAAAAGGGGAATTCCTCTCATTAGATAGAAGTTTCATCAAAAGAGTAGTCCATGCTTGGAAGAGACTTCCAGCAGAGATCAGTCAACAGCAAGTGGAGGCAAATATTCTTGAAAAAATAATCTAGATCTATACTCAAACAAGTTACCAAAAAGTTAAAATTTTTTAAAATGTAAATCATATTTTTAATAAAAATGGGGCAGGCTTGATGGGCCATTTGGTCTATTTTTCTGTAACTCTTTTATGTTTCTATCTCCATAATTGGAGATTGGTATTTGACCCAAAAGACATGGGCTGAAGTTGCTTTTTTATTTTTGCTTGAGGTAATTGTAGCCATATTAGTCGACTTACGACAGAAACAATTGAGTACTGTCTGTGATACTTTATTTATTCGTACATACAACTTTTCAGGACAAGCTTTCAGGTTTTACCTCCTTCTTCAAGGTCCCAGCCGTACTGCTAGGACCTTGAAGAAGGGAACATACCCCAAAAGCTTGTACTGAAAAATAGTATGATACTGCAAATAAAAAAAAGTATCACAGATAGTACTCAATTGTTTCTGTTTTTTATATTTAAAATGGTTTGGAAAATTCTATTTTATTTTTCTCATGGTGGACTTGGGCTTTAGGAACATCTAAAAGCTATTTCCTATCTAGCTGACTTCTCTTCTGTTTTCTATCGCCTTTCATACTCCAATACAATATATTTTCATTATTAGTAAATGACTTAGTATATATTATTTATTTGTGGATTAAGGTCTATCTAAATCATGTTTCGGATATAATATCCCATCCAACAAACCTATACAAAATTGAAACTGTTTATTATGGAAATCAATGCTTAAATTACAATATTTCAGTAATGGATAGATGGAGACTGTTTATTTATTCCCTTAGAGAAGTTAATTTGTTGATTGATATTACTATAAAATATTCTGATTGACTTATTTTGTTAATAAGTATATATCCTCATCACTTCTCTAAGTGCATTTTTATTGAGCAATGCCCTACTAAAACAGGTTGTTGTACAGATATGAACGGTAGTAAACAGAGCTACAAATAATTACTGTAGCTTTTTGCTCTCCAAGGGAGAGCTTCTCAAAGTGGTCAATAGGAGCCCACAAGGGGTGATGAGACTATCCAATGGGTCAATAAAATGGTCCATTCCTTTTTTGAGGTCTCTGTAGAGTTCCTCAGCAGTCCCTAGTCCTGAAGGTAAGGTAGAGAGACAGTGTTACCTAGGGTTGACTGGTCAGCCACCAGCAAGAGTTGGTTTGTCTCTATCAGCTGTGTGTTCACATTGGCCTTGTTTACCAGTGTACTTTGGTTTGAGTGTGTCTCTCCCCCCTCTTCTTTCCAAGAAAGATATATGTATGTATTCATTTCCCATACTGAACATACTCCCCCACTTAAAACTCTGTTGAAGAACCAGTGAGTGCACATACCTCAAACTCTGTTGGACAACCAGTGAGCCACCCACCTCAAGGTAGAGAGACAGTGTTACCTAGGGTTGACTGGTCAGCCACCAGCAAGAGTTGGGTTGTCTCTATCAGCTGTGTGTTCACATTGGCCTTGTTTACCAGTGTATTTTGGTTTGAGCGTTTCTCTCCCCCCACTTCCTTCCAAGAAAGATATATGTATGTGTTCATTTCCCATACTGAACATACTCCCCCACTTAAAACTCTGTTTAAGAACCAGTGAGTGAACGTACCTCAAACTCTGTTGGACAACCAGTGAGCCACCCACCTCAAGGTAGAGAGACAGTGTTACCTAGGGTTGACTGGTCAGCCACCAGCAAAAGTTGGGTTGTCTCTATCAGCTGTGTGTTCACATTGGCCTTGTTTACCAGTGTACTTTGGTTTGAGTGTGTCTCTCCCCCCTCTTCCTTCCAAGAAATATATATGTATGTGTTAATTTCCCATACTGAACATACTCCCCCACTTAAAACTCTGTTGAAGAACCAGTGAGTGCACGTACCTCAAACTCTGTTGGACAACCAGTGAGCCACCCACCTCAAAATTTGTTGGAGAACTAGTGAGTACACCCACCTCAAACTCTGTTGAAATGCCACCTCTTTTGGAGAACCAGTGAGACCACCCACATCAAACTTTGCTGGAGAGACAATGAGTACACCCACCCCAGCTCTGTTGGAAACCTAGTGAGTACACCCACCTCAAACTCTGTTGAAAGGCCACCTCTTTTGGAGAACCAGTGAGACCACCCACATCAAACTTTGCTGGAGAGACAATGACTACACCCACCCAAGCTCTGTTGGAGACCCAGTGTGTACACAACCTCAAACTCTGCTGGAGAACCAGTGACCCATAGTTCAGAGAAATACAGACGACTACAGTGCTTAGTTATTTGACATTGTTATGTACTCTCAAGAGATGGGAGCCAGCATCAGACAGCAGCGGTCAAATGTTAAATGCCCTTTAATTGCCCTTTAAATAGACTAAGACAAAATGCAGCTAAACCGAAATTCTGTAGCCTGAATAGTTCAATAAATTTGAACTAAAAGTATCCAAATTCTTTCAAAATCTAAACTGTTACTTGGTACCGGTACTAATGGGTGGTTGAGGGCTCTATGCAGAGAGTGTGCTCACCACAGCCTTCCAGCATGGTGACTGACCTGTCACAGACAGCTCCTGGAAAGGATCATGTGATCACTGTGACAACCAATCACAACGGTTACATGATTGGGCAGACCTTTCTGCCCCCCCGGGCATAATAGTCCAGTTAAAGGGAATTCCGGGGCTGGGTGGGGGGAGATTAATGAAGGATATTGCTACTTCTTTTGACAGGTGGCACTGTGGTTCCCTCTGCTTTTATTCCAGTGTCCACCAGCAGGTGTCTCTCAGCAGTTCGCAGTAATCCATTTCCACATGATGTTGGCTGCTGGGAGGGTATTTCGGTTCTTCCCTACTAAGTGCCTCTCGCTCCAATGTTTTGCTTGCTGCCAGATACTGCTAGTTGTTATCCTGTTCCTGCCCTGTTCACCGTACCATTTTTTCTGCTGCCTTGTACCTGCTCCCCCTTGTTCCTGATCCCAGTTTTTTTTTTCCTTCCCATCTCCTCTCTGCACCATTAGTTTTCCTGGCTTTTCTGTGTTCCCCATTTTTTATATATTGTATATAGTTAGTTGTTAGTTAGTCTTCTGTCTGTTAGTTGTTAGTCAGGTTTTCTATCAATGGGTTTTTTGGTAAACTTATATTTTCATGTTTGCTGTGTGTTGGTGTTTGGATGGATTTTGTTTCACCGTAAATAAATCTCACTTAACCTCCGGAAGATTTACCCCCCTTCATGACCAGGCCATTTTTTGTGATACGGCACTGTGTTACTTTAACTGACAATTGCACGGTCATGCAACACTGTACCCATAAAACAATGTATATCATTTGTTTACCACAAATAGAGCTTTCTTTTGGTGGTGTTTGATTACCACTGCATTTTATTTTTTGTGCTATAAACAAAAAAAAGACCGAGAATTTTGGAAAAAAAAAAACAGTATTTTTTTACATTATTCTATAAAACATATCTAATATAAAAAAAATAAAAATCTAATTTCTTTATAAATTTAGGCCAATATGTATTCTGCTACATGTTTTTGGTATAAAATAAATCCCAATAAGTGTATATTGATTGTTTAACGCAAAAGTTATAGCGTCTACAAATTAGAGGATATAAAGTGGCCTTTTTTTTTTTTTTTTTTTATACTAGTAATGGCGGCGATCAGTGACATGTAGCGGGTCTGCAATATCACCGCGGACAATCTGACACTAAGGCTGGCCATACAATATACATTTTTCTGTACAATTTTCTAGAAATTTACCTTTAACTATGTAATACAAAGGCCTGCCTAAATGGATACAACTGGAAGTGTTGTTTAGTTTTGACCTCATATTATGTGGTTTGTGGTAAATCTAACAGAAAATTGTACAAGGAAATTGAACATGTATGAGCAGCCTTACTGACACTTTTAACACTTTGTGGGAACCAGTGACACTAATACAGTGATCAGTGCTAAAAATAGGCACTGTCGCTGTACTAATGACACTGGCTGGGAAGGGGTTAACATATAGAGCAATCAAAGGGTTAAATGTGTGCCTAACCAGTGTTTATGTGTAAATTTCAAAAATGTTATGTTATATATGAGAAATAAATAGATTTGGGTAAGAAAATGAATGAAATTATGAATAAAATGAATCGTAAATTAAATGTAATTAATTAAATAAATAATATAAATATATAACAACTATGAAAAAAAAATAAAACAAAGTGATAATGAGGGTTAATGTAAAACCCAGGGATTAACAGTCCCAAAAAGTCCCAAAAGTGAAAAAATGATAAAATGATAAGCCAGGGATCTGAGATCTTCTTGAACAGCAAATAAATGATGACTTGTGGAAAAGCACACGTGAAGAATGGACTTTTCACCGCCAGTAAAAACCACCACCATATGAAGAACCTGCTTACCAGATAAAAGCGACCTAGCAGGTTAGAATGCCAAACAGAGCAAATACCGCTGATGTAAACCTTGCTGTACTGTGTCCATATTAAGGAAACGTCTCCAGACAGAGTATCTCCAAAAGTAGAGGTAGAGGCTCCATAGTGTAAAACCATCAACTACTTTATTAAACAATAAAAATTCCACTTACAGTGTCACATAAGACTCGCGCAGTATGCAGATAAACACAATCGGAGCAGGCCGGCTCTCCGCTATGCCCGTCCTTCTGGGAACCGTCTCAGCTTGCGGGTGAAGTCAGCACGTTGTGACCTGGCGTGTTTCGTCACATATGACGTTGTCCTGCGGTACGGGCGGCGTGCTGACTCACTGCATTTGTAGAGAGCGACTCAAGGAAACCATGCCTCAGTCTTAATGGCGGGACCTCTCTATATTGCCGCCATATTAGATGAGGGAAAAGTGCTCTTATGATTAATCAAATAAAAGCTGCCACAACACTAATATTAATATTAGACCATATACATGGGTTTAAGTGTTTATGTGTACTGTATGTGGTGCTTTTACTAAGGGATGTGCTATGCAGAGAATCAAAATCCATCACTTCCCCGTTGACAGGACAGAGCTATGCCTTGTTTACATAGGCAGAGCTCTGTCCTGTTTTTCTCCTCGCCGATCAGCCGGTGCCGGCGAACATCCATTGGCAGCCACTCGCTGATCGGCTTGTGCTGTGTCTAATCACAGCACAGCCGGGTTACCAGCAGGGCATGTGTGCCCCCTACCCAGAAGTGCCAGATCACGTACTAGGCACGTGATCTGGCACAGAATAGCCGCTATACGCTGTACATCTAAGTGACGCGTCAGCAAACGGTTCAAGAATACACAGTCTGGTCCTAGTTCCCTGAGTGTAGCCATGCAGATCTGACCATCTCTGCTGCTGATTCCTTACATCTTTACAAGATCCTGAAACCTTTTCATTTTAGGCATACTTAAAATCCTTTAAAATTGTAAGCCAATGTACTTTTTGCGTACGGCTGATCTGAAGATATAAACAAGGGAATGCAACAAACACTCGCTACTACAACATTTTTAAACAACGGATATCTGACAGATGGATAGTTGATAAAACTTCATCAGCTACAACCCTCCCGTGATGCCTCATTCCTCCACCATAAATACACTCCAGCATCTTAGCGCCATAGAGATCCGTTCGAGAGCTTCGGCGACCAGCTGTCAGTAACAAAATCTGTGCTAACCGTCGGCGCGCGGGGGACTCGTTCCACGTTCTTTAAAAATTGAGATCCTTAAAGTTTTAAAAACATGTTCAAGTGGCTCGGGTGACATCTCGCAAGTTTATTGTGCATTCAGAGACGCCCGTTATGCAAGAACATTTTACCATTTGATATGCAGAGAATAATTAAGCAAGGAGCAGCTCATTTCAAATGCTTTGCCGGGATTTTTTTTTTTTTCTAATGTGTAAAAATATTTTATCTGTTTAATCAGTGGAATAGAAGTGTATGTTGTACATGCAGCCCTTAATTGGATGGCGAAAGCCTGCATGGGTCACTTGGGAGAGGAGCAATTACTAAGTCAAGCATTGTCCTTACAGCTTCGGAGAAACCGCTTCTTCAGACCGCCGCAGAGTGCAGACAATTCTCCGGCGCTGGTGCCCTGCCAGGATCACCATGGGTTCTGTATGTCTGGGCCCCTGGCTGTAGCTAATTATTATCTCTACGAGTATCCTTTACATTGCTCCTAACTGCTGTTCTGCAGCACTTGATTATGTCTGCCCCTTTTCCCTCCACAAATATCCCACTTGACCCTTTCCCGCCCAGCTCCGGAGTCCCTCTAACATGGTATTTCCAATGGGTGGGTGGGAAGGGGTAATACAATCACCGCGATTGGCTCTGACAGTGGTCACATGATTGAGAGCCACCAGCAACCAATCATCATTACTAGAGATCGGGAGCTATCTATGACAGTTTGGTCTCTGTATTGGAAGCATGCAGTGAGCATGCTCTCATCACAGAAACAAAACAAAAATCCACAAGGGATATAGAGAACAAAGAGCACAGGGGCTTTGTGATACCAAAAGAAGGGTAACAACTAGAATAGCAAAAAAAAATAATATTTTTTTTTTATTTGAGAATCTAAAAATATCCCCTGTAAATATCCTTGTATGGGAAGTTATCTGTAAACATCATTACAATGTGAACATACCGCGGAGAAAAAAAAGGAAGAAATAGTACACCATAGCAATGTTTCTGATTGGGGAGTTCAAAGAAGCTTCGACATGCTTCAACCTATATGGTCTTCCTCAGGGAACAGGGCTCTTGAATAACCAATTAGGAAACTATGCTTTATAAGATATACCAAATAAATCAGATTGTAAATGATGTCAAAGGTCCCCAGGGAGAGAAAGGACTGGGGAGAGAAGGGAGACAGGGTCAGGAGTGGGTTCCAGGATGCCCAAATTATATGTCCTACAAGGGATGTCAGCCAGTCTGATGATAAGAAGCTTCCTTTTTGCAAAGATACCAATGGGCAAATGTTAAATTAGTAGCCACAGACCACGGGGCAGCATGGCCAGCACCCTCTGGTCCACCGATCCACCACGAAGCTAGGGCCCACCATGAAAGGTCAGTAAACAGAAACTGACATTGGGACCAGAACAAACACCCCGTGTAGTCAGGCCTCCTCCATACTCCACCCGCTCTGGGCTCTCAGAAAAAAACCCTTGCCTGGTCTGATGAGTCTCGATTTCAGCTGCGACATTCAGATGGTAGGGTCAGAATTGGGTGTAAACAACATAAAAGGATCCATCCTGCCTTGTATCAACGATTCTGGCTGGTGGTGTTGGTGTAATGGTGCAGGGTTTATTTTCTTGGCACACTTTGGGCCCCTTATGAGCATGGTTTAAACACCACGGCCTACCTGAGTATTGTTGCTGACCATCTCCCTCCCTTTATGACTACAGTGTCCCCATCTTCTGATGGCTCCTTCCAGCAGGATAATGCACCATGTCACAAAGCTCAAATCCCCTCACCACTGGTTTCTTCACCATGACAATGAGGTCACTGTCCTCCAATGGCCTCCACACTCACCACATCTCATCCAATAGAGCACCTTTGGGGTGTGGTGGAAAGGGAGGTTGGCATCATGTATGTGCAGCCGACAAATCTGCAGCAACTGCGTGATGCTATCATGTCAATATAGACCAAAATCTCTGAGGAATGTTTCCAACATCTATGCCATGAAGAATATAGGCAGTTCTGAAGGCAAAGGGGGGTCCAACCGGTGTACCTAATAAAGTGGCCGGTGAGTGTATGCCTGATTCACAGCAAAGGAAGTCAACTGGTCAGCTGCCACAATCGCATTTACCAAGATCGTTAACCCCCACCCCCCCCCCCCCCCCCCACCAGCAGCCGCTGTAAAATACTGGTAATAATATGCCGAAACGGCTAGAAATAAGATGCGGAAATTCAGCCTAATCAGGAGAATGTCAGTAGTACACGGGGGAGCTCCAATCTTGTCTATATTTATTTAATAAACATTTAATGGGCAGCTTGTAAACAGATTAATTCTCAATGTCTCCTCTCCTTCTTTCCCTCTGGTAGAAGAGGATCTTATTGATTTTAATTTATTATGGGTCATTATATGTTATTATTTCGTTAGAGGATATACAATATAGATGACTAAATTCACCTTTATAATTAATACAAACAGCGGCAGGAAGAAGAAGAATCAAAGTGGAAGCTGAGTGTGTAAATCATCATTTGTGGAGCCGGAATACTCGCGGGAAGAATGGAAGAAGGAAATCGGCAGCGTATATAAGGCTCTGTACTGCGTACGGACATACCTGGGGGCTGCGTGGAGGAGGGGGGAGGGGGTTGTGCAGTACAAGAGAGAGTTAAAGGAAGCATGCAAGCTGCTGTTTGTGAAAACGCTAATTGCCTGGCTTTCATAATGTTCCAGGGATCACTCGGAAGAGGTATATGGAACCTCATTGTGAGATATCGCCCCGAATCTCCAGTCTGCTCCTCCCAGGACATCTTGCCCTCTAGCTCCCATGTTACCTCCCCCCATGCTCGCCTTTAGGACTTTACCAGAGCCTCTCTCATCTTCTGGAACTCCTTACCCCCATATATCCAGTTAGCTCCTACCCTGTCCTCCTTTAGGCAATCCTTAAAAACAAATTTATTCAGGGAATCCTACCCCACCTCCACCTAAAAACTGTAGTTCTGGCACCTCCATCAGATCGTAGCTAGTAACACCTCCCCCTCCCTTTGGATTGTAAGCTACATGAGCAGGGCCCTCCTATTCCTTCTGTATTGAACTGTATTGTAATTGTACTGTCTTTCTTTATATTGTCATAGAAGTGAATTACAGTACACCCCAGTACTCATATAACGCATGCGCATGCAATGTATTTCCCAAACACAGAAAGTCCATTGTACGCACATGCATGGGTAGATAAGCGATGCACAGAAGCTTCGGCATTAAGGCTAGATTCATACCCACAGGTGCAACCAAATGCCTGTAGGGCTGTATGTATGGCGAGTTGTACCCCCCTCCTGCGACAAATCAGGTGGGGAAGAATGCCAGAAATGTTTTGACTGCAAATGTTCATGTGGCCCTAGGACAAAACTACAGAACCCCACCCTTTCTCTTCTTCTTTAAAACATAGGAGGAGTTGTTTGTTCTACAGTGACAACATTTCTCTATAGATACAGTACAGTAAGTAAACCTAGGGATGCACCGATACCACTTTTTTAGCAATGAGTACAAGTACCGGTACTTTTTTTAAGTACTCACTGATACCAATTACCGATACCTATTTCCCAGGTCCCCACTGTGCCCCCCTGCACTCATGTTCCCCACTGTAACCCCCTGAATGCTTGTCTTCCTCTTGCACACCTGTTCCCCACTACCCCCCCCTACACACCTGTTCCCCACTGTCCCCCCCACACACCTGTTCCCCACTGCCCCCCCCCCATACACCTGTTCCCATTGTCCCCCCACACACCTGTTCCCCACTGTCCCCCCCCCCCACACACCTGTTCCCATTGTCCCTCCACACACCTGTTCCCCACTGTCCCCCCCATACACCTGTTCCCATTGTCCCCCCACACACCTGTTCCCCACTGTCCCCCCCACACAACTGTTCCCATTGTCCCCCACACACACACCTGTTTTCCACTGCCCCCCCACACACCTTTTCCCCACTGTCCCCCCCCACACACCTGTTCCCATTGTCCCCCCCCCACACACACCTGTTTCCCACTGTCCCTCCCACACAGCTGTTCCTCAGTGTCCCCACCACACACCTGTTCCCATTGTCAACCCCACATACCTGTTCCCCCACTGTCCCCCCCCCCACACACCTGTTCCCCCACTGTTTCCCCCACACACCTGTTCCCCACTGTCCCCCCCACACACCTGTTCCCATTGCCCCCCCCAAACACACACCCTCCTCCCCACTATGCCCTCCCCCTCACCACGCACAAACCTTTTCCCCACTGTACCTCCTACTGTACATACCTATTCTTCACTTTGCCCCCCCCCTGCACATCTGTTCCCCACTGTACTACCTACTGCTCTACTACTGAAGACCTGTGTGCGACATGCTGCCATGCTGCCTGTTCTTCTCCCATTACCTGGAAGGAGAGAGCCTCAGCTGCCTGTCCTCCCGCAATAGATCTGACCTGTTCCTATTGCCCCCCCCCCACACACCTGTTCCCCACTCCCCCCCCCCCCACACACACACACACACACCTGTTCCCCACTGTATCGCCCTAAACCCCTCTTCCCCACTATACCCCCCTCCCCACTGTCCCCCCCACCCACACACCTGTTCCCCACTCTCCCCCTCCACCACACACCTGTTCCCCACTCCCCCCCCCACACACCTGTTCCCCACTGTACCACCCTTAACCCCTCTTCCCCACGATATCCCCCCCTCCCCACTGCCCCCCCCACACACCTGTTCCCCACTGTCCCCCCCACACATCTGTTCCCCACTGTACCACCCTTATCCCCTCTTCCCTATAATAACCCCCCTCTCCCCACACACAAACCTTTTCCCCTCTGTACCTCCTACTGTAAGTACCTGTTCTTCACTTTGCCCCCCTTCCTGCACACCTGTTCCCCACTGTACTACCTACTGCTCTACTACTGAAGATCTATGTGCGACATGCTGCCATCCTGCCTGTTCTTCTCCCATTACCTAGAAGAATGTGGCCTCAGCTGCCTGTCCTCCCGCAATATATCTGACAGTCTAGAAGGAGGTGGTGGATGGTGATATCAGGGGAAAAAGGACTTCCATGCAGGGCATCGGTTGCACCCGCTTTGCGGTTCTATTCCTCATGCTCCACATCCGGCTGCTGGCTCTCTTCTCTCATGCTCGTGTTACTCTGCAGGCTAGGGATGGGGTGGAGATCCATCAGGAGAGCGCTCTGATCCTACAGGTAGCCCTAGTAGCAGCTGCCCCTGGTTTTAATCACATTTATCTGTCAGTGGGGAAGCCTGCTGGCAGATGAATGAGTCATCAGTTGTTAAGGACGCGGCAGGCACAGCTCCTTAACAACCGATTATTTCTGCAAATAGAAGGAGAAGAAATGGAAACAGTGGCAGATTTTATCTTCCTAGGCTCCAAGATCACGGCAGACGGCGACTGTAGCCATGAAATTAAGAGACGCCTGCTTCTTGGGAGGAAAGCAATGGCAAACCTAGACAACATTATAAAAAGCAGAGACATCACCCTACTGACAAAGTGCCGTATAGTCAAAGCTATGGTATTCCCAGTAGTGACCTATGGCTGTGAAAGCTGGACCATTAGGAAGGCTGAACGCCGGAGAATTGATGCTTTGGAACTATGGTGTTGGAGAAGACCCTTGAAAGTCCTTTGGACGGCAAGAAGATCAAACCAGTCAATCTTGAAGGAAATCAACCCTGAATATTCACTGAAAGGATAGATCCTGAAGCTGAAACTCGAATACTTTGGCCACCTAATGCGAAGTGAGGACTCATTGGAAAAGACCTTGATGCTGGGAACCATAGAAAGGAAGAAGGAGAAGAAGACGACAGAAAACAAGATGGATAGATAGCCTCATCAAAACAATGAAGTGAAGTTAAGTAAGCTCCGGGAGGCAGTGGAGGACAGAAAAGCCTGGCACTCTATGGTCCATGAGGTCACGAAGAGTCGGGCAGTACTAAACGACCTGGGTTTGCAAAGACATTCGGTACACACAAAGTGGATTTATATCCTTTGTGGCCATTCAGGAATATATTTCAATTAAAGTTTTTGGTGCCCAGAGTTCAGCTTTAAATAATATCTGTAACAAAATATCCTTTTTAAGTATATAGACGCCTTTTTCCGGGATAACACCTCGCATAATTAAATTTGTCTCTTTCGGAAGAGCTGCAAATAAAAACTGATAATCCCATTACACCCCCTGGTGGCTAATTAGCCATTCTGCTCACGTCAGTGCGTGCCGTTCATAAGATACATAAAAACCGTGATGCATTATGTATTGCGATCTTGCAATTTCTTTTTTTTTTTTTTTTTTGTCTGCCTCTTTTCGGGGCTGATACGACGGCATAGCCCTAACACCAGCCCGAGCTAATTTACAACAACTGTCATCCTCCGGCTTCCCTTACAGGAGCCTATCTCTTCCAGCGGAGACGGCGCCGTGCCTCTCCACGCACCTACAATCTCCATGAAATATGCAAATCGCAGCGCTTGTCACAACTGGCACAATATCTAACAACTCCCAAGGTGAAAATGTACCCATAAAACAGCAATAAAAGGATTCTTACTTTATGGCTTCCAAAGTTTTTTTTTGTCCCTTCCTCGATTTTCCTTTTATCAGCATTTCCAGACCAATGCCGGTTAGAGTAATTTTTTTTTTTTATTGTTTAAATGATTATTCCACATTTTAGAAATTTAGAGTTTTGTGAAGGTGAGTTGGTCAAAGGTCGTTGTCCAATGCTTGTCTGTGCATCCAGTTTTGGGTGGAGTCAGCATGTTGTATGGTTAGTAGGAGCACAAGGGCGACCTTCCGGGGGGAGTTTTTGCCTTTAAGCTGGCCACACACCTTTCAATCATGTCGTAGATCTACCAATAGCTATGTGATGCCTGATTGCCTAGAACAGCATTTCTCAATTGTGGTAAAAGTATAGAAAATGTTAAGACACCAGTCCAAAATGCTAAAAAAAAATGTTACTTATCAACGGGAAACCTGAGCCTAGGACAATGCACACACAAATAACTTCACATCAGAAGCTCCCTTCACATCAGAGATCCACCGTTCATATCGGAGCCCCCATCACATCAGAGATCCCCCCCATCACATAAGAGGTCATCCCATTATATCAGAGCACCTGCATCACATCAGAGGTGCCCCCCATCGCATCAGAGGTCCTACTAACACATCAGAGGTCCTCCCACCACATCAGTTTTCTACATTACATCAGTTTTTCCCATCACATCAGAGGTCCCCCCAACACATCAGAGGTCCTCCCATCACATCAAAGGTCCCCCATCACATCAGAGGTCCCCCCATTACATCAGAGGCCTCCCAACACATCAGAGGTCCTCCCATCACATCAGAGGTCCCCCTTACATCAGTTTTCCCTATCACATCTGAGGTCCTCCCATCACATCAGAGGTCCCCATCACATTAGAGGTCCTCCTATCACATCAGAGGTCATCCTATCACATAAGAGCCCCCCCCTCCCTTACACATCAGAGGTCCTCCCATCACATCAGAGGTCCCCCCCATCACATAAGGGGTCCCCCCTTCACATCAGAGCCCTCCCCCATCACATCAGAGATCCCCCCCATCACATAAGGGGTCCCCCCTTCACATCAGAGCCCTCCCCCATCACATCAGAGGTCCCCCCATTACATCAGAGGCCTCCCAACACATCAGAGGTCCTCCCATCACATCAGAGGTCCCCCTTACATCAGTTTTCCCTATCACATCTGAGGTCCTCCCATCACATCAGAGGTCCCCATCACATTAGAGGTCCTCCTATCACATCAGAGGTCATCCTATCACATAAGAGCCCCCCCCCTCCCTTACACATCAGAGGTCCTCCCATCACATCAGAGGTCCCCATCACATTAGAGGTCCTCTCATCACATCATATGTCCTCTCATCACATCATATGTCCTCCCATTACATCAGAGGTCCTTCTACCACATTAGAGGTCCACATCACATCAAAAGACCTGCATCCCATCAGAGGATCCCCCTTGCATCAGAGACCTCCCATCACATCAGAGGTCCCCATCACGTAAGAGGTCCCTCCTTCACATCAGAGTCCCTCCTTCCATGATCAGAGGCCCCCTTAATGCCAAAGGTCCCCCCATTACATTAGAGGTTCCCCAGTCACATCAGAAGTCCCCCATCACATCAGAATTATGTCAGAGCCCCCCTTCATGTTATAGTCAGCAACCTAGAAAATATAGAACCCAGTGTGAGTTAGGCGATTAGCATTTTCAGAAATAAATCAGCAATGCCCACTAAAGTATTTCTCTCAGTGCGTTTCCTTTAAAAACTGTCCAAAAGCGTCTACCAGAAACACCGGGATCTTTTTCGGTATTGGAAATTCAATCTTTTTACGGGAAATACATTAAGCAATTAAAGTATGATCAACTCCATGCAGCCGGGGAGAAGCCATGAGTTGTGAAAACAGAAACATGTTTCACATAGTTGTGACAGATTCTGTGACGGGCCAGAAATATCTGCTTAACACCTATCTGCTTCCAGGAACGAAATAATCTATCAGGCAACATCTAAACAGCTCACGCATTCCGGGAGCGCGAGCGTTCATACGTCTACAGAAAACACGAGTACACCATCCTTTCAGACATCCCAGGGACAAAGCTGAGTACTATGAAATCACTATCAGTATGACCAGAACTATGAATTCTGCTCCAGAGAGGGTGGAAGGTGTTCACTACTCATTCAGAAAATACCATGTCGCTTGGCTGTCATGCTCACCAACTGGCTTTATCATTTTCTTAGTTATTGACCCAGTGACGTCGAACAAGTCACTGGTACAGAAAAAGTCACAGAGAGGTTCTAAATAAGTCCTTAATGCAAACTTGCTCCTGGTCAGTGACTCAAAGTAAAGTAAGGTCAACTTGACAACCAAGCAACTGAAATGTTTGAAATGTTTAGGAGAGCTTAGTAATGATGGTTTCTGAATTATTTAAAAAATATATTTTTAAACAGATTTTATTAATAGGGAATGAGCCTAAACCCAAAATTCAGCTTTTATTGCTGGGCCAATGAGCTGCTTGTAGAAGGTTATAACTTAATTGACCTAATATGGCCAAATGACCATACTAGGTCAATGACATCTGCCTAAAGTGGCCATGTGCCAATATTGGGTCAGTGATGTCATGGGCATTCCCACCCCTTTGCATATATGGGGCTGCGTGTTGGTTGGCTTAGGTGTTAGGTTAAGGGTAATGACCTGAAAATCAGCTATTATTGCTGGGACAATGAGCTGCAGGCAGGAGGTTATGACATCATTGATCTGATATGGTCACATGGTCTCACTGGGTCAATGGCATCTGCCTAAAGTGGCCATGTGCCCATATTGGGTCAAAGATGTCAATAATGTCATGAGCATTCCAACTCCTTTGTATAGATGCAGCTGTGTGTTGGTTGACTTAGGAACTAGGTTAAGGGTTAGGGTAAGGATAAAGGGTAATTGTTGGATTGTGGCTAAAAGGTTATCTATGATAAAGGGCTTGTTTGGTCATACAAAGCTCAAATTTAGATGGATTCCTGTGAGTCTTCTGAAATTTGAGCTATGGGTGTCCATGCCAACACCAACTGGCTCGCCAAACTTTAATTAAAAAATTGAGGAACCAGGTAAAAAAAAGTTTGCCTAACAGTGATCACAGGCAATATACTGGCATTTGTTATATGAATAAAGCCGGCATTGATGCTATGAGGAAGGCGTAAAGCCGAAACGCATAACATTTGTCATGTTGTCAACGCTATCCATGTCGGAATAAAGAATTTTACTTGGAAGAAGCCTTTTTGTGTGCCGGCTTTATTCATATAACATTTGGTTTGGACGTTCAGCCTGAGCACCGACACTTAGCTCTTTATCTCCCCCACAGTAAGGTGGAGCTAGGGTGAGTTATTGTTAATATACTGGCATTGATGGGAAAATCTATAGATCCCAGATGGGTGAACTAGAGAAATCTTTAAATGTATGGCCAGTTTTAGACTTAATGTTATTTGTAGAGTTAGGTTGATAGTTTAGGGTAGAATGAAAGTCAGGGGCATTGTATTTAAGGAGGAGGGGGAAAGAGAGAGAGAGTGAGGCAAATAATAAAAAGGGGAAAAACAGGAAAGATAAAAGAGAGAGAGAGAAGAAAGATTGAGAGAGAATTACACTGAGAAAAAAGTGATGGGAAAGAGAGCAGAGGGAAAGAGAAAAGAGAGAAAGAATAAAAGAAGATGGGGGAGGAAGAGAGAGTGCAAGAGGAGAAAGAAAGGGAGGAGGAAGAGAGAATAAAAGGAGGAGGAAGAGAGAGGAGGATGAGCAATATAAAGAAAAAAAGTGAGGAGGAATGGAGAAGAGAAAGAGACAGAGAAAGCAAAAAGAAAAAGGGGGAGGAAGAAAGAAAGAAAGAAAGAAAGAGAAAGAAAGAAAGAAAGAAAGAAAGAAAGAAAGAAAGAAAGAAAGAAAGAAAGAAAGAAAGAAAGAAAGAAAGAGGAGTAGGAGAGAGAGAGAGAGAGAGAGAGGAGAAGGAAGAAGGAGAGAGAGAGAAAGAAAGAGAAAGAAAAGTGAGGAGGATGAAGATAGAGGAGGAAGAGAGAGAAGAGAGAGGATTATAAGAGTGAGGAGAAAATAAGAGAGGAGAGAGAGAGGAGAACGGAGAGAGAGAAGGAAGAGAGAGAGAGAGCGAAAGAAGTAGGAATAAAGAGGAGAAATAGAGAAGTTTAAGATAAACAAAGAGAGAGAGAGGTGAGGAGGAGGAAGCGAGAGACAGAAAGGAGGAGGAAGATAGATTAAGACGCAAGAGAGTTAGAGAAAAAGGGGGAGGAAGAAACAAAGAGAAGGAGTGGGAGAGAGAGAGAGAAGGAAGTAAGAAAGAGAGAGAGAAAGAAAGTAAAGGAACAGTGAGGAGGATGAAGATAAAGGAAGAAGAGAGAGATACGAGAGAGGATTATAAGGGTGAGGAGGTAATAAGAGAGGAGAGAGAGAGGGGAGAATGAATAGAGAAGAGGAAGAGAGAGAGAGAGAGTGTGAAAGGAGTAGGAAGAAAGAGGAGGAATAGAGAAGAGGAAGATAGATAAAGAGAGAGAGAGAGAGAGAGATGAGGGAGAAGGAAGAGAGAGACAGAAAGCAGGAAGAGAAAGAGAATGAAAACAGAGAGTGTGAGAGAAAGGGAGGATGGGAGAGTGTGGGAGAGGAGGAAGAAAGAGAAAGATTTGCAATAAAGAAAGAAATAGAGAAGAGAAAGAGAGTGAGTGAGAGAGAGAGGAGGAGGAGGAAGAAAGAGAGAGAGAGTGAAAGAAAAAGAAAGAGAGTGAAAGAAAAAGAGAAGCGCGAGGAGGATGAAGATAGAGGAAGAAGAGAGAAGAGACAGGAGGATAAGTGCAAGGAGAAAGAGAAAGTAAAAGTAGTAGGAAGAAAGAGGAGGAATAGAGAAGAGGAAGATAGAGAAAGAGAAAGAGAGAGACAAGGAGGAGGAAGAGAGAGAGAGAGACGGAAAACAGAGAGAGTCCGAGAGAGAAGGAGGATGGGAGAGTGTGGGAGAGGAGGAAGAAAGAGAAAGATGAGCAATAGAGAGAGAAATAGAGAAGGGGAAGAGAGAGAGAAAGGGGGGGGGGGGAAAGGGTGAGAGAGAGAGGAGGAGGAAGAAGAAAAAGAGAGAGAGAGAGAGAGTGTGAGTGAAAGAAAAAGAGAAGAGTGAGGAGGATGAAGATAGACGAGGAAGAGAGAAGACATAGGAGGATAAGTGCGAGGAGAAAGAGAGGGAGGAGGAAGAGAAAGTGAAAGGAGTAGGAAGAAAGAGGAATAGAGAAGAGGAAGATAGAGAAAGAGAGAGAGAGAGAGAGAGATGAGGAAGAGGAAGAGAGAGACAGAAAGGAGGAGTAAGACAGATTAAAAAGAGAGAGAGAGAGAGAATACGAATAAGGAAGAAGAAAGAGAAATGAGAATGAAGAGAGAGGAGGAAAAGAGAATATAATAAGATAGTAGAGGAAAAATAGAGGAGGAATAGAGAGAAGGGTGAAGAGAGAGGAGGAAGAGAGAGAAGGATGAAGGGAGGAGGAATAAAGAGGATGAAGAGAGAGGAGGATGAAGAGAGAAGTGGTAGAGGAAAGGGAGGATGAAGAGAGAGGATGAAGAGAGACAGAGAGCGAAACTAGGCAGAAAAAAAGAAGAGGAAGAGAGAGAAAAGGAGGAGGAGGAGGAAGAGGGAGACAAAGAAAGGTGGAAGAAAGGTTAGAAAGAGAGAAAGTGAAAGAGAGAGAGAAAAGAAAAGAGAGTGAAAGAGGGGAGAGAGGTGGAAAAGGAAATGGAGATATAAAATAATATAAATATATATATATATATATATATATATATATATATATATATATATATATATATATATATGTATGTGTGAAAACAATTTGAGTTAAATTGATTCCCATTAGCAACTTTGATTTCCTTACCGCATTAAAACTGTTAATTATATTAGGATTTTTCAGCGACTAATAAACTGTTTACCTCCTGGGATGTGTGCTGAAGGCACTTATCACTTTAGAATTAATTTTAATTGTATATGACTCTGATGTGACAGAATGTTTAAACATGATTCTCACCACTAATAGAGGAGAGGGGGAGACAGAGGAGAGGTTATGTACAGCCGGATAAAACTCCGGGACTTCCCATGGGCGATGTCCGGAGGGAAGGAAGGGGACCCATTCCTCTTGGCACAGGGGAAGAAATAGGTTGCATTTTAATGTAGAGAATGAGCAATGGCAATATGCAAAATGCTAATTATTGATAGCAACCAAACTGAATGTACCTTTTTCAGTCATCTGAACTATTATTACTCATGCTATGTCATCATCTGTGCAATCAAAATGCTTTTACTGTCCACCTAAAAATTCTCACCGGACAAGAGAAAACAACGGTGCTGTTGGTTGCTAAGGGTTTTGTACTTCATGCTTTGCCTATTGCATTGTTTATGAAATAAGGATGTAAACTTCCATAGTTGGGGGTGCCTTATTTTTTTGTGGGGCCCTAAACATTAATTTTAAATCAGTTAAATACATTCCCTGGTGCATCAAAACAAAAGGTGTATACATTCTAACAACTGTTTTTTGTTTGTTTTTTTTTAGAAAGCAGCCACAGCCTAGAGTCAGAGTAGATAAGCCTGTCCTCTGCCAGCCCACTGCAAACGATAGCTCTTTGTGTGGAAGCAGTGGTCTCTCTGCAGAGGTCTGAGAAGTCTCCAGTTGGGTCAGAGCTATAACTCTGCAAAACTCTTCCAATCTGCAAAACAAAAATTCCAAGCTCAACTTGCCAGCCAGCCTGCAACAAATCAAATTTTCCTGTCTAACAGTTCATGTTAAAAACCGGGGTTTATTGTGCACACATTTGCAAATACATGTGTAAGCTGCAGAAGCCGCAGGCTGGACCTCTGCAGAGAGACCACTGCTTCCACAATGAGAGCAAGGGTTATTCAATGCAGAATACTGCCAGAGGCCAGGCTTTTAATCCACTGCCAAGTTTGACCTATAGTCTTGCAATTGGTAAACCTCATGCTCCCTGATGACTGGAAGGCCTTATGTCTAACTCAGCAGGGGGGGTGTGTCTGGCCTCTGCAGAGAGATCACTGCTTCCACAATGAGAGCAAGGGTTATTCAATGCAGAATACTGCCAGAGGCCAGGCTTTTAAACCACTACCAAGTTAGACCTATAATCTTGCAATTGGTAAACCTCATGCTCCCTGATGACTGGTGGAAGGCCTTATGTCTAACTCAGCAGGGGGGATGTGTCTGGCCTCTGCAGAGAGATCACTGCTTCCACACAAGAGAAGGGTCTTTTTCTGAAGAATACTGGCAGAAGACAGGTTTTTCTACTCAGGCTGTGGCTGCTTTCCAAAGGAAGCAAACTGTAAAGCTTTAAATATCTTTTTTGATGATCCTGCTGCAATGCATTAAACTGATTTAAACTGGAAGTTCAGCTTGTCCCTGAGTTTCCTATGTGGGTCATATGTATATAAATTATTTCCACGGCATACTTTTCCTTCCTCAACTTCCGACACACGAAGCCCGATAAGTAAGGTGATTTTTTTTTTCTTTTTCGCTGAGCCTTACCTGAGGGACTTCAGACTGAACGCGAGACCTCAAGTGACAAACACCACGATGCGGCGGTTTAATAGAGGCAGGTGGTCCTGGCTTCAATTATCAGCTCTGCCTCTCAGGAAGGAGAAGGGAAGCATCAAAGGGGGATCCTCGGGGTGCTCCAAGCAGAAAGCACCGGCGGACCCGTTTCCGTCGTTGACACTTACTAAGCAGATGTGAGCGCAGAGGCTCGGCGCTGTGCAGGGAGATTATCAAATGCCGTCTAGTGTGTCACAAGCCACATCCAGCTGCCGCTCGCCGTTTTATTAAGATGATAGGACCGCAAATAGCATGCACGGAAAAGAGTTTCCTGCAGAATGCTGACAAAAATAAAATGAGGATCTGCATATTTTTGTACGAGGTTACCTTTTTTTTTTTTACAATTTCCATCCTTGACATATTTGTTCATTAACTATGTTATATTGTTATATTTTTTCCATTGTTTCCCAATTCTTCGCTTTCTGATCACATTGTTTGACCTTTAAGCAGTGCAGCTCCCAACAACCTGTCTATTTTTCCTTTATTTTAACCACAAAATAATGGATTTTCGAAACTATATTATAAAAGGGGCTCAAATGTCCCAATAAGCAGTCCCAAGTTACAGTGGGGTCCTCCAAACCAAAAAACAGGCAATTGGCCTTGACCTATGCTGACTCTGGAACTTTGGCACACCCCCTGTCCATCCGCTATCCCATGGACCACCTAGAATCTGGCCTCAGGCTCTGATGGGGCTTCAGAAGAAAGGAGAAAGCCAACAACAAGAGCAGGGGGGGGTGAGAATTCTAGGAAACACCCCCCCTACAAACTACTGCCGCCTTGGTTGCTAGGTAGAAAATTTAATTCTTTGGTAGATTCAAAAATCTTGGCCGACGAACTGAAATTAAAAAATAAATATATTCATAATGTGAAATTTAAAAAATGGTATATATTTGCTCTATAATTATATAAATTATACTGTAATACTTTTTTGCAAATACAATATTCTTTTAAATAGGAGAGGGGGGGGGGATATTTAAAGTGGAGTTCCGGCCTCAAATACATTTTTTAACTAGAAATACCCCTATAATACTAATCCATCGCCCTTTACAGAACCGCTATTCTCATACTTACAAGGTGTACAGTATTGGATTTTAGGCAAAATCTTACTTTTAAAAATGCTGTCTGAGCACGGCCATCTTGGATGTGGGCATCTGAAGCCGCAGTGTAACCTGCTGTGTCCTTCTTCCTGATTCCAGGGAGTGTTCTGGGAGTTCTTCCTGATTCCAGCCTCCTGGGAGTGATGACAAACAATTCCCAGGATGCAATGCAAAGGCGGAAGAGAAGTCAGTGTCCTTAGCCACAGAGGGGGAGAAGGAGGAAGTCCAATCAAAAATGCCCTAAAAATAAGGTAAGGGACCCCCCAAAAAAATTGAAAATGTCAAATTGTTGATCAGCATAGCGAGCACTCCAGGAATCACTAAAGTGGCAAAATAGACCAGAACTCCGCTTTAAAGTGTCTCTAACATTGTTGGTTAAACTGGATGAAGCCTCTCCTAAGGCTAGGTTCAGATCTTGTGTCGGCAATGCACGTAAACTTACACTGCCCTTTAGAAGAGGCATGGTGGTGCCATCAATTGTTACTGATGGCCCCACACATCTGAAAACACGTGCGTTTTCACACTCACCAAATCCCATGGGTCAGAGTGGTGCAGTTTTGGAAAAGAGTCAGGGACTTCTTTTCCACATTCCTCATGTGTAGGGCAGCCCATTCGTCTTGGACAGGGGTCAGGCTGGGAGTTCAGTAGCTATAGCAGTAGAGAGGCTCCTACCAACCCGAGGTGTGGGGTATAAGCACTAACCAGTGTTCACCAGAGCTCCTGATGGTGGAAATAGGTTTTGCTGCATGTTAGTACCAGGTCACGATCCTCAGGATTGCCCCGCTAGAAGGGGAACAAGCCAGGGTGCAGTAGCAGATGTAGCAAGTAGGAATCAAGCGGAAGCATATTCGAGGAACAAGTCAAAGGTTGGTAATCAGTAGTGGCTGGTTGGGATTAAGCGGAATTGTAGTCAAAGAACAAGCTATAGGTCAGTAACAGGTGGTAGCGAAGATATGGACGGCAGCAGGAATGACAAGAGTGAGATATTGGCTGGAGAGAGCGCAATAATCTGGCGAACAGGAAGTGCAAAAGCATGGCTCTACTGTGTGCTACTAGAAGTGAGAGTAGGTAAAATATTTTTTTTTTCTGGCTAGGGATAAACCCGAGTCATTGAATTGGGTTAGTGTTACTAGAGGCCTAGGCTGGATGACTCATCCTGGCAGCTCTGTGGTGCCTCCCCCTGATATCTGGAAAGTTGAAGAAAATTCTAGAACGGGTGGGCAGAGGTTAGGAGAAGCTGCCTTGAAAATGTATGGGCTCTCAGCCAATCTCCAGAAGTGGGCTGGCTAGGAACTGGGATAACTCATAAATAAACATGGGCCATGCCAGCAGGAGAGTTGGTTGGAAGTTGGAGAAGCAGTGCTGAGGAGAGGCTGTCGGTGGTCCTTGAGGGACCCCTGCCGGGGAAGGGGTTTACCTCGGGCTGCAAGCTCAGGAAAGCTGGCCTGGAAAGATCCTAACACAGGAGGCAGTGGAGGGATTCATACCGGAGAGGTAGCGGGAAGGAGCAAGCAGAGACATTGAGTAGGTCATCATGGTGCAGGGACAAGACAAGGGTAAAGACTGTCAGCTGTAACAGTGCTTTCTTGAAGACCCAGTTGTGCCAAATCTTCATCTAACCTTGCCCTGGGAGGTCTCCGTGTGTGTGTGTGCCAGTTGGGCAGGACTGGGGCAAAGAGTCAGTCAGGAGGACTGGAAGAAAGAGCAGCCAGGTGTGGCTGCTGGCAGCCAGCTTGGGTAGCCTTCTGCAGGCAAGTGGAGCTGGAATCAGTGGCCAAAGGAAAGCAGTAGGAGAGATGTTGTGCTGTTAACTTCATCTGTGTTATTTTATCAAGGGGCTGAGAGTTCCTGCCTGTAATGGGTCTTTGCTGAACTAGCAATATACTGCTAGTTCCATAAGGAGTGAGCAGCGGGTGCTCTACATAGGAAACCAAGTTTGTGCAGGTGGAAGGAAGAAGAGGACATTTGTAAGCCCCCGTTCACATAGGGGCGACGCTACTTCGCACCGCGACCTCCGAGGTCGCAGTGCGAGCAGCGCGCCGCTACCTCGGAGCGGCCGCCACGGACTTCATAACATTGAAGTCTATGGCGGTCGCCTCCGGGTCGCCCCAAAGAAGCTCCGGACCCTTTTTCTAGGTCGGAGCGACTTGTGTCGCTCCTATTAGAACGGGTCCGCAGCTTCCCTATGGGAGGCGACCTGCGGCGACCTGTGAGGCGACCTGGTCACAGGTCACCCCAGTGTGAACCGGCACGAAATAGGAAGATAGTTCTCCCTGGTTCAGTGTTTTGGACATTTTCAAGTTGGGCATCCCATAATTCCTCAAACCCCATCCAATTTTATCATCTGATAAAAACAAACAAAAACAAGCCAAGTACTGCTTTCTAAATTAGAATGAAGGAAATTCTATGTGACTGGCTGTGCAGTAGTGGGGAACCCTAACCCAGTGACTCCTATGGGAGTAGTGCTACAGTTAAACAGGAAGTTCCTGGGAGGGACAAAGGGTTCAAGATTCAAGAGAATCAAGACACCAGACAAGGTTGTCTAAGGAATCAAGCAGGGAGCTGTCCAGCATCTCAGGTGCAAGAAGTGATACTGGCAGACACAGCAGAGGTTGCAGGTTTGATTCCAGGTTCTGACGCCATTACAATTTAGGGACCCTGCGTGGCCCTGAAGTGTGGTCTATGCTGGACCATCCACTTTAAAAAAGAAAGTAAACATATTACACAACATAATCCACTGTTGTCACCATCAAGAACCCTGCAGCCATTGTTGATTGCATGTAGACAGGGAATGACTACAGGAGATTAGCAGCACTGAGATGCAACAAAGGTTGAAAAAATGAATTTATTTTTTATTTGTATTGAAAAAATAAAGCCATACAATTGCTTATGATACCCAGTGCTTTAGCAAACTAAATATCTTGAAGTTAGGGTTAACATCTTTCTTACACTGAATGTGTGAAACAAGGACAAACCTCCCACCATTCTAAACCGCCATCCTTGGGTTTTTATTTTTTTTATTTCTCTCCCTGCCCTCGGGTGCTTAGAAAGGAAGTAACGGACGGTAACCTCCCCCGAGGAAACAATTTAATGAATATTAACACACACTTTGCTTGTTCTTGAAGTAAACTCTCAGGAAAAGTCACATAAATTAATTTTACGAACATGTTCCTAATTCTCTAAACTCCTGGAAGAGGTAAAGATACGGGATTTGTACAAATCTAGCCGCATACACCAGAGAAAAGCTTTTAATGAATATTGACATGGCTGCTACTTATTTTTAATGTAAACCCTATAGGAAACTGCAGTCTAATTAATTATGACTTACACCCGAAACCCGCATCGAGTAGAGAGTTCACTTCATGTAACCAAGCTCGGATCATTTAAGGAAAAAAACAAGAAAACACGGGGAGCTGGTGAGAAAACCCAATTAACAGGCACTGACTGATGAAATGGAAACACCCGATTGGTGGACAGGAGAGATTTTTTTTTTGCTTTTGCGCCTGTTTGACTTTAACACAAAATTGGTTACAGTAATGTTCTTTTGATGGATACCACCACTACCAATTGTCAGACTCTTGTTTGTACCACCTATATCAACTGCCAATTGTTAGCGCAACTACTTACAATCAACAGTTGGCTACTATTTCTAAATAGTTGCCATTGTACAATTTTCATGGAGTTAAACTTGTGGAGCCATGCCCATGTGTTCTCTTAGGTGGATCAAATGTCCCAATGGTAAACATAGTCTGATCAAGAAGTTGGTGGATATGTTGCTCTCCCACATTCCCAGGCCATGCTTGTGTCAAGGTCTTACCTTGCCTTCCTGTTGGCAGCCATCTTGGACATGTGCAGACTGCTGTCTCTTATAAACTTTGTTTGCATCATCACTTGCCTGCTTCCTGGGCGTCGCTCAGTGATGATGTTGCACACCTGACTATATACAGTATATCACCTGATGGCTTGCAGTCCTTGTCCTTGTGTTTGTGCTCCAAGGTGCATCACTGCTAGCAGTCTTCTGTACTCCGTGTTCCTCCGTGCATGACCTGGCTTGACTAACGACTTTCCTGGCTCTCGATTCCGCATCAGCAGACGACCCGGCATCGGCAGACTACCTGTTACTGGACTCCACCCCGGCTTGGATGACTACCCGCTTCTAGACTTGATCCTGGCTTGGATGACTACCCGTTTCTAGACTTGACCCCAGCAGTTCCTGATTTTGCTCCTCACTCATGCTGTGCATTTATTGTTTTTGCCCTAATAAACTGCTTTATTTTACTTCCATTTTCATGTGGTCTGGTTTCCTGGCACCCTAACCTTTTAGACTAATGTGAGTAAGCTATGTGAAATTAGAAGAAGAAGAAGAGCGCTGGACTAATAAATGGCCTAGAAGAAATTTAATGTTTTTATTGTCTGTTTAATATCCAACATGTTTCGGGAGTTCTAGGGCCTCTTCTTCAAGGCTGGAGAAAAATACATAATTTATGTGTTATATTTTTTTTTTAGCTTGGTATGTTAAAGGTTGAAAAACAACAGACTTACTGGCAGGATCACCAGGTGAAAATAATAGAAATAAGCCTACAAATGAAAAACTTCAAGCGACGACATCTAAGAATCAGTGAGCTGCAACTTAATACATTTGTTGGGGGGTTTAGTACCGCTTTACCATAGAATTATCTGGCTTTGTTATAGAAGAGCGTTCTTGATGTGGAAGTTTAACAGTTAAAACTTTACTACTTCACATTGAAAATTATAATTATGTTTTGAAAAGCATCTGTTTATCTCCTGAAATTATAATAATGATAAAACAGTAAAACTAATGAAAGTAAACTTAAAAAAAAAAAAAAAAACACTCTTATTATATTTTATACCCCCCAGTGAAAACTTTTAATATCCTACTGACCAGCACAGTGGTAATATATGTAAATGATGACGATAATGAGTTTAAGATGGAAAAAAGTATGTACAAATAATTAGTGCACTTTAGTTCTGCAATATTAAACGGGGGTAGGAAAAAAAAAATAAAAATCTTCTTTGCAATTCCACCATATCGCCTTTGTACTGTTACACCAAAGAAATGCAAATCTTAAAAATAAAGGAAAAAAAAAAATCAATCTATTTACATTAAAGCTGAACTCCAGGCAGATATTAAAAACACAAATTAATGCAGCTTTGTATTTATCAAAACTTGCATAAATTAAATTTTTTTTTTTTTAAAAGCAAGCAGTGTAAGGCCCCTTTCACATGGGCGATCCGATCCGATTCGCCTGTCAGTTTTTCAGGCGGACCTGATCGGATGCTCCATGCAGCCCTATGGAGCAGCAGATGTCAGCAGAGACATCTCCACTGACACCCGCTGCTATCCGATCCGATCTTGTCCGTGAAATCCGGACGGATAGAAACCCTATTTTCCATCTGTCTGGAGGATCGGATAGGATCGGATGAGAACGGACAGGCGGTCCGTTCTCATTCGATCTCCCCATAGAGGACAGCAGGGATCTGACAGCTCCGTCTCTGCACACAGAGCGGAGGCGGAGCTGTCATCCGCCTGCTCAGCAGGGATCGGCGGATTGATCTCCCTCTGAGCAGAACGGACTCCGTCGGGCGGTGCACCCATGTGAAAGGGGCCTAAGTACCTGAATTTGTCTTGGTGTCAGCCTCTTGCAGTCTCTGTACAGCAGAGCCTCAGCTGGGTAAGAGAGAAGCAGTACAAGGAGCCAATCAGTTGTTCAGCTGTGCATGCTAATATAAGGGGAGCATGCTAATATAAGGGGAGAGCAGAGGGACAGAGAGATGAGCTCATCGGTCTGCTACTCCTCCTTTCACTGTCCAGTCATAGGCTGGAGGAGAGGCAGGAATGCAACATTGCATCAGACAGATCGGACCCCTGACTGACATTTTTGACACTTTTGGGGGGACCAGTGACATTACTATAGAAATCAGTGCTAAAAATATGCACTGTTACTGTATTAATGGCACTGGCAGGGAAGAGGTTAACCCAGGGGCGATCAAAGGGTTAAATGTGAGACTAGGGGGTGTTTTCTAACTGTTGGGGGGATGGGCTTATGGAATCAGCACAGAGACCTGTGTTCCTAAATAGGAGGAACACAGGAGCTCTGTGTTGATTGCTGAAAGAACAACGGTCTGCTGTGTTTACAACAGCAGACCGCCGTTCTCTCTCCACGGGGAGCGATTGCGGATGCCATCACGGATGCCGGCCCTGCGGATCAGCTTCCCCGCTGGCGAATGGTACGAATGGAACAGGTAAGACAATTCACAGGAACCTGCTGTCGTATATCTGCGATGGCTAGATGGCAAGTGGTTAAGAAAAAAATATATCCAGTTAGGTGGAGAAATCCTTTAATCCAATACAATCTCCACCATCCCACTATGTTACTGCAAGACACAATGGTGACTTAGCAGCTGGCAGGAGGAACCATAAAGCACAATTGGGGAGACCAGGAATCTAAGACACCGGAAGTGTGTTGGATGGCCAAGATCTACTGGAGACCATACAAGTTGAAGACAGCAAAATTTTTGTCCGCCGTCAAAACACGGCCGATTTTCATGCAGTCAGTCAGATTTCGACAGGGAAAAATCTTATGAGCAAGTCTGGGCATGCTCAGAGAAGAAAAAACACAAAGAAAGCAAACCAACACATGACATCACTTCTGAAGTAGAATTTTGTTGGGCGAGAAAATTCGTGTGCAGTCTAGGCACATTCCAACCAACAAAACACCACTCTGGACTAAAGACGGACAATCGGTCGGCCGATAATCATTGCGTGTGTACGGGGCTTAAGGGTTTGGTATCAACTAGAGAAGTAAGTATGGCATAGTTACATAGTTAGAGTCAAGTTAAAAAAAAAAAAAAAGATCCATGTCCATTAGGTTTAACCAATACGTTTTTTTGGTGTCTTCTTCTGGAGATAACCCCTTCACAATTTGTTCAAGCAAAAGGGTCACTTTTTACATTTTACAGTACATGTCTACTACAAATATACTCTACCTCTTTAAGCAAGGAATATGTCCAGTTAGGTGGACAAATCCTTTAAGCCTCCAACAAAATCATCATCATCTGGCACTGTTGGCAGCTGGTGTCCCTTTCCACAGGCCATGGTTCCTCTCCACAGCCACTGAGTAATTACAGGACACAGTGGTTATGTAGGGCTAGCAGGAGCAACCATCGTATTCAACTGGGGAGATCAGGGATCCAACACCCCTGGAAGTGTATTGGATGGTCAAAATTCTACTGGAGGCCATAGAACTGAAAGACAGTAAAGTGAGGCTGATTATGGAGGTAAGCATTACACATGTCCATCAAAGTCAATCAATTAGTACTTGGAGTCTTCTTTTGGAGGCACCTACTTGAGAATTTGTTCACACAAGAGAGTAACTTACATTTTGCAGCAACGTGTCTACTAGAAAGACCCTCAGCCTCTAAAAGCAAGAAATATGTCCAGTTAGGTGGAGAAATCCTTTAATCCAATACAATCTCCACCATCCCACTATGTCACTGCAAGACACAATGGTGACGTAGGGGCTGGCAGGAGGAACCACAAAGCACAATCGGGGAGACCAGGGATCTAACACAACGGAAGTGTGTTAGATGGCCAAGATCTACTGGAGGCCGAACAAGTTAAAGACAGCAGAGTAAGGGTTTGGTATCAACTAGAGAAGTAATGCCTCGTACACACGTGCATATCGTCGGCCGAACGATCGGCCATCTTTTGTCCCCGGGCTGTCGTGTCTGTTGAAAAGTGCAAAAGACTGCACAAGAATTTTGTCCGCTGACTACAGCCGACTGCAGAAGTGATGTCATGTGATGGTTACCTTTCCCTGTGTTTTTTCTTTTCTGAGCATGCCCAGTCTTGCAAATCTGCTGTCTGTCGGCCGAATTCTGTATTGACTGGCGAACAATCGGCCGCTCTGGTGTCGGCCTACAAAAATTTTAATGCTTGCACGACAGATTCTTTTCGGCCGAAAGTGCGCTGTCGGAAGCATCATACTAACAAGCCGAAAATCGGTAGTCGGCCAAATCTTTTCGTCCGACAATCTGCACTTGTGTACGGGGCATAAGTATGACATAGTTACATAGTTAGAGTCAAGTTAAAAAAAAAAAAGATCCATGTCCATTAAGTTCAACCTTTGGAGGTAACCCCTTTTGAATTTGTTCAAGCAAAAGAGTCAACTACGAATACACTCAACCTCCATAGGCAAAGAATATGTCCAGTTAGGTGGACAAATCCTTTAAGCCTCCAACAACCATCGTATTCAACTGGGGAGATCAAGGATCCAACACCCCTGGAAGTGTATTGGATGGTCAAGGTTCTACTGGAGGCCATGGAACTTAAAGACAGCAAAGTGAGGCTGATTATGGAGGTAAGCATTACACATGTCCATCAAAGTCAACCAATTAGTACTTGGAGTCTTCTTTTGGAGGCACCTACGTAAGAATTTGTTCACACAAGAGAGTAACTTACATTTTGCAGCAACATGTCTACTACAAAGACCCTCAGCCTCTTTAAGCAAGAAATATGTCCAGTTAGGCGGAGAAATCCTTTAAGCTTCTTAAGCAACTAAATCTAAAGATCCTCCCTCTTCCGCCTAGTTCCGAACGGACACCGTGTTTTAAACCTATTATCCCTTTTATCTTCGCCACTTATATTTTCTGGACCACTGAAGTGAGAAAAACAGGTGTATGACGCTACACATGAGGTTCTTGATCCGTAAAACGCATCCTTTATATTAATTGTATCCCTTTCTGTTTGGTGAGATATTATTTTTCACTCTATAGAAAAATCCATCTCACTTATGATACGTAATCTACCCGTTCGGCTGAAAGGTTAAGGAAACGCTTAAAAAAAAAAACTCACGCCTGCTATGGACCAACTCCAGACGCTTTTATGATTCGAAGGCTGCAATTTAAATAATTCGGCATTCTAGAGTTTTAGGGCAGGTAAATTGCGTTTAAAGGTCAGGTTTATTGTTGTGCAAAGACACTGACCTCGGTCTGACACAATCTCTATTATGTCGTAATAACTTCAGACAAATTACATCTACAGATGACAAGACAATTTACATACAAACCTTCTCTGATTTGTGGGTTTTACGACTTTAATAAAACTCAAGTAGCTTAAACAGGAAAGATTTTGTACTTTAAAATTGATAACTTTTAGTTGATAAATTAAATTCATTTTTTTTTTTGGTCATAAAGCTTGCTGGAGAGAAGCAAAACCAGAATGTGCAATTTTACTTATTTTAAGACTTAAAAAAAAAAAAAAAGTTATTGGTATGATTCACAAGCACGATTTAAAGTCCAAAAGATAAAGAGGCAGCGCTGTCCAGATGTTGGTGTTATGAAGTACTGTATAAGCAGCCCATGGATATGAAAACAAATTTATTGACAAGAAGCAATAGTTAAAATGTGTATGACACAATCAATAAAAGGAAATCATCCAGTATAGTTCCATGCTGATGATGTAGATGGTGGTGGGTGATAACCTTCGGGACCATTGGGTGAGGAGCTCCGATCACTAGGTTGAGCTTGAACAACACCATCCAGATTGTAAATGCAATCTGTTAGTTTGTCAGGTTAAATTTAGTTGGCCTCACTGTAGCCAGAGGAGCTGTGATCTATTGTTTCTGTCTGGTTAGGGATTCACAAACTGGGTGTTTGATTATGCCTACCTGCTTCTGGGAGAAGCTTCCAGAATATAGGGCAGGGAGAGTTAAATGTCCAGCATGAATACAGGCATACCCCGTTTTAAGTACACTCACTTTACATACACTCCCGAGTACAGACACGGCCTGGTCAGCTTGGCATGGCACTACTCCCGGTTTTTAACTTTGGTGTCTATGGGAAATCTTGGTCAGTTTGACATGGCACTGCTCCCAAACCATAAGCGACAGGGATGCCAAACGTAGGGAGCACCGAGAGGGGACCCAGGACTACAACATATCCTATTTGTGGCCAGCCAGCTTGCCAAGGTAATCTACCATATCAAAGTCCTGGATCCCCTTAACATGCTCCCCAAGCTTGGTGTCCTTGTCAGCAGTGCCATGTCAAGCAGACCAAGATTTCCTATGGAGCTAGTGTATTTACATGCATTGAGAAATGAAAAAATGTATTGCTTCACTTTAAGTACATTTTCGTTTTACATACATGCTCTGGTCCCATTGTGTACTTAAAAGTGGGGTATGCCTGTATGTAACATTCTTAACCAAATTTACTGCGGCAGGGCAGCTCGGCTGCGCATAATCACGTAGATCTACGTACTTTGGCTCCAGCCATTGTGCTGCCCCAGTGATCTCCTGCAGCTTCTTTGCTGCCACTTCCTATTTATATGCCATCCAATGAAGCCTGCATTGCATTTCTCAGGGTAGGCTTGCTGATGGTGACAACATTGGACAATTTATGGATATTGTTTAATTCTTTAAAACGACCACTTGCAGCCTCGATCAGAACACAGGGACAGAGTGTTGTCACCCTATAACAGGAACTTCCTGGACAATGACCTTCATGGCAGGGTCACCGGCAGGGCTGTCTTTAACCACTTTACCGCTGAGTACCGTAGTACTACTGCGGCAAAGTGGCTCTTGTAGGTCTAATGACGTAGACGTACGTCGTCAGACACTCCCCCTTCTCGGCGGGGCGCGCGCGCCGCTGGAGGCTCGCTCCCGCTGTTTTCAGTCACAGCGGGAGTCGGGCCAGGGGGAGGAGCAGCGGCGATCGCCGCCGCTCTTCCCCGATCGTCGGGGATCTAGTGTGGAGATCCGCCCGCCTGTGTAAACACAAGCGGGCGGATCTTCCAAGTGACAGGCAGGGTCAGATTGCAGGGTTCAGCTTAGCTGAACCCTGGATCTGTCCTTGTGTCACTCAGTCACCTCCCCCCCCACATGTCAGTAAGCACCAGGCATACATTAACCCCTCCCTCTCCAATAAAATTAACCCCTTCCCTGCCAGTGTCATTTTTACAGTAACAGTCCATATATATAGCACTGATTACTGCAGTAATGTCACTGGTACCCCCAAAAGTGTCAAAAATGTCAGTCAAGGGTCTGATCTGTCCGCCGCAATGTCGCAGTCTCGCAAAAAAAATCGCAGATCGCCGCCATTACGCGTTAAAAAAAAACCACCAAAAATGACAGAAATCTTTCCCTTTGTTAGTAAACGCAATAACTTTTGCACAAACCAATCAAAATACGCTTATTGTGATTTTTTTTACCAAACATAGGTAGCAGAAAACAAATTGGCCAAAAATTTTAAAAAATTTTGATTTTTACATTTTTTTGGGGGGGAATTTCATATAGAAAAATGTTAAAAATATTGTTATTTTTTTCAAAATAAACGCTGTTTTTTTGTTTATAGCGCAAAAAGTAAAAATCGCACAGGTGATCAAATACCACCAAAAGAAAGCTCTGTTTGTGGGAAAAAAAGGACGCCAAATTCGTTTAGATACAGCGTCGCACGACTGCGCAATTGTCCGTTAAAGTCACGCAGTGCCGAATCGCAAAATACCCCCTGGTCAGGAAGGGGGTAAAATCTTCCGGGGCTTAAGTGGTTAAAACTACCACTTGCAGCCTTGATCAGAACACAGGGACAGAGTGTTGTCACCCTATAACAGGAACTTCCTGGACAATGACCTTCATGGCAGGGCCACCGGGTATTATTTTAATGAGAGCTGCAGATGTAAAATCTTAAATCAGATTTGAAAAGACTTACCATGTTAAAGCTTCTATGAGATTTCAGTAATTGGGTTTACATTATACATTAGAGTGATCCATAATGGTTGACACCATTATTTTATGTTTCTAATATTCCAAAGCACAAAAAAACAAATGTAATAGGTTATTCCCAAGACCTGATACATGAAAGTGAGTAATTGAAAAAAAAAAAAGACGCGTGGAAGCCAGAACATGTGTTTTGTGTTGGAACCGATACCTAATGGCGCTAACTCACTTAAACAAATAACACCGGCAACAATTTAATTACAACAGGTGCAGCGACTAAACCAAATAAAATTAGTTTCATGCATTGTCATAATGACAAATAATTAAAAATGTCACATTTTCCCAATAAACTGTGAACTACACTCATAGTAGCATTTAATTACGTCTTAGATTGAGCAGGCTGTCATCCAGTGTATTTTGCCTTCTAGTCATTTAAAAAAAAAAAACAAGAGAGACATCAAGATGGAGTTGTCATTAATAGAAAGCATTCAGTCATTTAACAGTTTTATCCGCTATTAACACCCTCCAAGCTGTTGGGAAGGGTAAGATTTTTCAGATGAATAAGACTTTAAAGGGAAACTCCAATTATGTCAAAAGTTACCCGTTATTTAAATTTTTTTTTTATTCTAATAATTGGGTGATGTGTTGTGGGCACTTTATATATATATATATATGGTATGTTTAGAATAGCGTAGGCGTGTCCTCCATGGGATTAAATGACAGAATGAGCGATGCAATGGAGTCCAGATTGGCTCTCACTGCTATCCTTCCATCAACTATCCAGGGGGTTGAGGGAAGCTAATAAAAAACATGTAACTTGTACTAACAGCATCTAAAAATACATTCATGCCCTTTACTATGCTTTGCGTTAAGCCTGCAAACCCCCCCCCCCCCCCCAAAAAAAAGGAACGCTGTTTTGAAAACTATTTTATCTTTCATCTTTAATGGGGAATTAAGGCACTTAAAACATAAGCACACATCAGTATCTATCTATCTATCTATCTATCTATCTATCTATCTATCTATCTATCTATCTATCTATCTATCTATCTATCTATCTATCTATCTATCTATCTATCTATCTATCTATCTATCTATCTATCTATCTATCTATCTCTTGCTCGCTCTCTATATGTATATATATATATATATATGTAGGGTCTGACAATGGGTCCAAGGATTTCATCTCAATACCTAATGGCAGTCAGGGTGCCATTGTCTAGCCTGTAGAGGTCTATGCGTTCCTCCATGGATATGCCTCCCCAAACCTTTACTGACCCACCACCAAACCGGTCATGCTGAACGATGTTACAAGCAGCATAACGCTCTCCGTGGCTTCTCCAGACCGTTTCACATCTGTCACATGTGCTCAGGGCGAACCTGCTTTCATCTGTGAAAAGCACAGGGCGCCAATGGTGGACCTGACAATTCTGGTGTTCAATGGCAAATGACAATCAATCTCCACGGTGCCGGGCAGTAAGCACAGGGCCCACTAGAGGACGTCGGGCCCTCAGGCCTACCTCATGAAGTCTGTTACTAATTGTTTGGTCAGAGACATTCACACCAGTGGTCTGCTGGAGGTCATTTTGTAGGGTTCTGGCAGTGCTCATCCTGTTCCTCCTTGCACAAAGGAGCAGATACCGGTCCTACTGATGGGATAAGGACCTTCTATGACCCTGTCCAGCTCTCCTAGAGTAACTGCCTGTCTCCTGGAATCTTCTCCATGCTCTTGAGACTGTGCTGGGAGAAACAGCAAACCTTCTGGCAATGGCACATATTGATGTGCCATCCTGGAGGAGTTGGACTGCCTGTACAACCTCTATAGGGTCCAGGTATCGCCTCATGCTACCAGTAGTGACACTGACCCTCGCCAAATGCAAAACAAGTGAAAAACAGTCAGAAAAGATGAGGAGGAAAAAAAATGTAATTGGCCTCCACCTGTAAAACCATTCCTGTTTTGGAGGTTGTCTCATTGTTGCCCATCTAGTGTCGCTTTTGTTCTTTTCATTAACACCAAAACACAATGAAACTGATTAACAACCCCCTCTGCTACTTAACCACTTAAGCCCCGGAAGATTTTACCCCCATTCCGACCAGGGGGTATTTTGCGATTCGGCACTGCGTGACTTTAACGGACAATTGCGTGGTCGTGCGACGCTGTACCTAAACGAATTTGGCGTCCTTTTTTTCCCACAAACAGAGCTTTCTTTTGGTGGTATTTGATCACCTGTGCGATTTTTTGATCATGCGCTATAAACAAAAAAAGAGCGTCAATTTTGCAAAAATAGCAATATTTTTCACATTTTTTATATGAAATTCCCCAAAAAAAAAATGTAAAAATCAAAATTTTTTTACTTTTTCGGCCAATTTGTTTTATGCTACCTATGTTTGGTAAAAAAAATCGCAAAAAGCGTATTTTGATTGGTTTGCGCAAAAGTTATCGCGTTTACTAACAAAGGGAAAGATTTCTGTCATTTTTGTTGTTTTTTTTTTTAACGTGTAATGGCGGCGATCTGCGATTTTTTTTGCGGTACTGCGACATTGGGGCGGACAGATCGGACCCTTGACTGACATTTTTGACACTTTTGGGGTTACCAGTGACATTTCTTCAGTAATCAGTGCTATATATATGCACTGTTACTGTAAAAATACACTGGTAGTGAAGGGGTTAACTTTATTTGGGAGGGAGGGGCTGTGTGTATCCCTAGGGGCGTGCTTTCTACTGTGATTGGCTGGGGCTTGAGCTGTATGGACACTGATCAACGGATCTACATACTAGATCCGAGTGATCAGTATCCTAACAGCAAGGAGAATGACAGGTGGCTTGTTTACACAAGCTGCCTGACATTCTCCCTCTCCCCCGCCGATCGCCGAGTGACCGGCGGACATCGAGTCCGCTGGTCACACGCGCGGGGGGGTCCGTGACCACGCGGGAGCGCGCCTCCGGGGGCGCGCGCTCGCTCCCTAGACCCTCACAAGCTAGTGACGTAGCCCTACGTCACTTTGCCTGTGAGGGGCTGACTGCCGACGTAGATCGGCGTTAGGCAGTCGGCAAGTGGTTAACTGACCAGATTAATATCCCCAGGAGTTTAAATGACTCGATGCTAAACTCTGACTAAAAAGTGTTCCTTTCATTTTTATGAGCAGTGTGTGTGTGTGTGTATATATATATATATATTTATAGTTGTATAATTTGAGTGGAGCTATGGATTTGTGGATGTTTCTAGCATAAATGTGGCAGTATGCCGCCATGTTGGCGCCAGGAAAGTGTTTTTATTGCTATGTCTCTGTTGGAGAGATTTCCCTTAACCTCCTATCCCCATGTCCCAGGACAGGTAGAGAAGGAAGCCTCATCAACAAAGACACAAATAAAAAAAACAAACTAGGTCAATGGTTAAATCCCTTCCCATTTTTTTTCCAAAACAGGAAGATATTTTGGCTGGAGTTCTACTTGTAACCTGGAAAATCATAAAGTTGCTTCTATACTCTTCATGGTTCACACTGCTGCATTCTTTCCCACAATGCCCTGTTGAACATGGAGCTGGTGCTGCTTTATCATGGACCTCTAAAGAATGGTGCCTTGGGTCGCCATTAACCCACCCTTGCTAAGTCCCTTTGTAATTAAAACAGTTTTTCTCTCTCTTCCTAGGCTCCTTCTGGTACCATATAAGTGCAATTTTATTTTCTACTGACCATAAAAAGCCCACTTTTTATTATTACAGATATTATTACAATGTTATGGAGAATTTTCAGAAGCATAAAATTAATAATAATAATCTCTACCAGATGATTACAATCTATTTGGCCCCGGAGTTTAGAATTTATGTGTAAATAAATGCGTTAAAAATAACGAGCGCAAACATGCAAAAAAAATTAAAAAATCTTCTGAAAAAGTCTAAAAATTTATGAAATGTTTAATATGTTTAAAAGGAATTTTCCTCTTACAGTTTTGCTCTCCTCACCAAGCTTTTTTTTTTCTCAAGGTATCCTTACCAATCTTAAAATGGCATGTAATTATTTTTTATGTTTAAATTAACATTTTGAGGAAAAGCTATTCCTTTTTGAAATGTAAGATGTGGTTTTATACGCTAACAAAGGAATCATATAAATGTCGTTATCGAGGGTTCTCTTCATCAGACAAAGTAATTGGCTGAAATGGAAAGACTAGATTACAGCAATAGGCACAAACACCACCGAGGCCATTAAAATAATGTCCAGGCCGTAAAGACAGCAAGTAATTAAAATAGAAAAAAATAAAATTACAATGCCGACGGTTTTTGTAGTCATGTAGCACGGAACAGTTTAGAGATCAATAACGGTTTATGGCTTGCAGATTTTCACCTCGATTTACGCTTGGAGGGGTTTAGGAACATTTCTTTGATCAGAATTCCTATTAAAAAATAAAAAATAAAAAGGAATCTAAGGTCACATTTTAACATTATATTTGGTAGCAGTAATAAAAAAAGTACTTTCTTTTGTACTCGTTTGCACTCTTCAGTTTCTAAAATGGTGTCAGGCTGCTTTCAAGTACTGAGGATTTCAACCCAAACTGGATGGCATTTTGTTTGCTAAAGCACTGTGTATCCTAAATTATTGCAATTTGTGTCATCCTTTTGTTGCATCTCCTGCAGCCTGCATTGCTCCATGGTCAGCTGCACATCGTTGATCTAGACCACCTTCCTGATGGTGACAACAGTGGACCATGCATGTGCAAAGTGTTCTGAGTGGAACCTGTCCTGTTAAACTGCTGTATGGTCTTAGCCACCATGCTGCAGCTCGGTTTCAGGGTCTTGGCAGTCTTCTTATAGCCTAGGCCAGTGATGGCAAACCTTGGCACCCCAGATGTTTTGGAACTACATTTCACATCATGCTCATGAACTCTGCAGTGTAGTTGAGAATCATGGGAAATGTAGTTCCAAAACATCTGGGGTGCCAAGGTTCGCCATCACTGGCCTAGGCCGTCTTTATGTAGAGCAACAATTCTTTTTTTTTTCAGATCCTCAGAGAGTTCTTTGCCATGAGGTGCCATGTTGAACTTCCAGTGACCAGTATGAGAGAGTGAGAGCGATAACACCAAATTTAACACAACTGCTCCCCATTCACACCTGAGACCTTGTAAAACTATTGAGTCACATGACACCGGGGGGAAGGAAAATGGCTAATTGGGCTCAATTTGGACATTTTCACTTAGGGTTTCACTTTTGTTGCCAGCGGTTTAGACATTAATGGCTGTGCGTTGAGTTATTTTGAGGGGACAGCAAATTTACACTGTTATACAAGCTGTACACTCACTACTTTACATTGTAGCAAAGTGTCATTTCTTCACATGAAAAGATATAACACAATATTTAAAATATTTATATTTAAAAATATTTAATATTTATTTAAAATATTTAATATTTTAATAAAATATTTAATATTTATTTAAATAAAATATTTTATATTTAATATTTAAAATATTTATTTTATATTTTATTTATTTATATGTGAGGGGTGTACTCACTTTTGTGAGATACTGTATGTCAATAAATGCATGAAAATCAATCTTTAACTCAAAAGGTACCTTAAAGGTATAAAGTAAGACTTTTCCTTAAATATTTTGGTGCTGTAGGAGCCCCTCTTCCCCATCTCACTTGGGAGGTCCCCATCAGTTCAAATGCTACTGCACCCCATAAAATATAAAGCACATATTTTTTATAATATCTTACTGTATAGGGATTTTTTTTTTAAATCTAGACTGGACTTCTCTTTTATGGTAATTTGGGAAAGAACAAAATAAGGTCAAGAGTCACTTTATACTCTAAAGAGCGAAAAATACGCCATTTGTTGCCTGATTTAATCCCTTGAGCAGCCTGGCCCTCTAATTAAACTATTTTCTTTTGTGCATCCATTAGGAAAGGATAATCCAATCAATTGTAGCATCAGATAAACATAAGCTGCAGTATCACTCTATCCAGAACCTCTAGACAAGCAGCATGATCTGAAGGGCTTATATCACGTCTGTATTTGTAGTAGACGTTTCTCTAGATGCCCCAATGTTACGGCACCCACAGAATCCATGCTAGGGCTTCCAGAACTCGTACTCTCCCAATCTCTGCCAGGACCTCCAAAACTCCTGCTTTCATAAACCCTGCCAGGACCTCCAATGATACTTGCAGAGTCCTTTTATATAACTTCCAATGGAGCTCGCAGAATCCCTGCAAGGACTTCCAAACGGCCCTAGGTGGTTCCTCTGACCTTATGGGTATTTAAGTTCCATTGTTTGAATTGGCAAATGCTGTGTCTTATCACCGGCTAAAAGACCTATTATGCTTCCCAGGGCTTTTTTTCCTCAGAGAATAGGTGCAGGAACTCCTCCCTTCTGAGTCACCCCTTGACTCCGTCCCCTACCCACCCCCGAGCACCGTTCCTTGGTTTCACCTCTTACCCACCTCCCAGTACCATCCCTTTTAGAGAAAAAACGATAATAAGAAAGGCAATATAATAGATCTAGAAACAATGGACACCCCAGCGACAATAGATCCACCCCTGCAACAATGGACTTCCAACATCAAGCATCAATAGACTCTCCAGCAGCCAGCAGCATTAGACCTCTCCCTCAACAGTAGATTCCCCCTCAGCAATGATTGATTCCCTGCAACATGATACCCCACCAGCAACAACAGACTTCCCCAGCAACAATAGACCATCTGCGCAAATAGATCCCCTCCAGCAACAAATAGATCCCCTCCAGCAACTCTAGGTTCCCCAGTAGCCAGCATCAATAGGCCCTCCAGCAGCCAGCAACAAAGATCCCTCACTCAACAATAAATCCCTCCCAGCAACAAAAGACCCACCACAGCAACAATAAATCCCCATGAGCAACAGAAGACCTCCCCAGCAACAATAGACTCCCATCCTCTGCAAAAATAGCAGCAATAGATTCCCTATTAGCCAGCATCAATAGACCCTCCAGCACACCCCAGCACCCCTTGCCATTACATAAATTCAGTTCTGGAGGTGCCGGAACTGCGTTCCCCTGCGTTCCTGCTGAAAAAAGCCCTGATGCTTCCTGAATATTACCTTGCTTGTTGCTGACCCAGATTGACTTGAAAACTCTCTAGCCTGCTGCTTGCCCACAACCTCTGCCTGGATCTGACTACTTTCTTACCTGTTATCTACATACAACCTCAGCCTGGAGATGACTATTCTTCTGCCTAGTGTTTCTGTACAGTTCTCACACTGTAGCTGTATAGTTCCAGCCACTCCCTTGGTGAGGTATTCCTAATTGCCGTGACCTGGTGACAGCTTGCAGCCAAGAAAACCAGGACCATTAATGTTTCCATTCCATCTCCACAATTAGTAGCTCTGGTGAAGACCAGCTGTCACTTTGACTCTGTGCCTTGAATGAGTCCCAGTCACTTACTAGGAGATGCCATAACATCCAACTCAAGGCTGTCCATGTATAGATAAATCAAGACAGTCAAGACCTTTCCTTGGTGATGGCCAAGTCTCATCATAGTGATGGCCATAACTAACTCATAATGTTTGTAAGAAGTGACTATTCAAGAGTTAAACATCCTTGAACAACTGTGCTACATTTTTAACCACTTTAAGAGCGGAAGATTTGGCTGCTTAATGACCAGGCCCTATTTTGCGATTCGGCACTGCGTTACTTTAACGGACAATTGCGCGGTTGTGCAACACTGTACCCAAACTAAATTGATGTCCTTTTTTTCCCACAAATAGAGCTTTCTTTGTTTGGTATTTGACCACCTGTGCGATTTCTATTTTTTGCGCTATAAACAAAAAAAGAGCGACATTTTTGAAAAAAAAAAAAAAAAAAAACAATATTTTTCACATTCTGCTATATAACATTCCCCCCAAAAAAAAAAAAAAATTATAAATCAAAATATTTTAACATTTTAGGCCAATTTGTTTTCTGCTACATATTTTTGGTAAAAAAAATCGCAATAAGCGTATTTTTATTGGTTTGCGCAAAAGTTATTGCGTTTACTAACTACGGGAAAGATTTATGTCATTTTTATTGTTTTTTTTTTTACTAGTAATGGCGGCGATCTGCGATTTTTAGCGGTACTGCGACATTGTGGCGGACAGATTGGACCCCTAACTGACATTTTTGACACTTTTGGGGGGACCAGTGACATTACTGCAGTAATCAGTGCTAAAAATATGCACTGTTACTGTAATAATGCCATTGGCAGGGAATGGGGTTAACCCTGTGGGTGATCAAGGGGTTAAATGTAAGCCTAGGGGAGTGATTTTAACTGTGGGGGGGTTGGGCTTTCAAAATGATCATAGAGACATGCGATCCTATATAGCAGGATCCCATGGTCTCTGTGATCATGTCAGGGAGAATGACAGACGCTTGTGTTTACATCAACCGTCCGTCCTTGTCTGTCAGGGGGGGGGAGATCGCCGGTGTCAGGCAGCCATCGGAGCCGTCTGGCACCCGCACTGGCTTCCCCGCTGATGATCGGGGGCGGGAGCGCGCCTCCGGCAGCGCACACTTGCCCCCTAGTGGCCTCCCAGGCAGATGACGCCTATTAACGTGATTTTGCCTGGGAGAGCCACCCTGCCGACATAAAAAGGCAGTGCAGCGACAGCAAGTGGTTAATATCTATGTGATCACCTGCAGCCTGTAAACATTTGTTCTTTTTACATGTTCTCCACATTTTGGTCATTCCATGTTTTCTTTGCCGGAAGACAAAAAATGACTTGAGTTCATCTAAAGATCAGAGAGCTCAAGTTTTCATACCAGGGCTGAATGAGAAATGGCTGTAGATGACTGCTCTTCATTCCGCCATTGGCTGTCTGGAACAGGGCTTAGCTAGACTTATGCGGGAAAGCTGCCTGCTTCTAGCAGTTTGTGATCTCCAGTGATTACACAAGTGCACTGAAGCAGAGAAGTAATCATGTTTAGCTCCTGGCAGTAAAGACATTTAGCCAAACAGACCCATTGGGGCTGTTCATTTTTAAGGAAGATTGCACTTTGCAAGGGAATTTACATTTAGCTTGGTGCACTTGATTCCAGGATTGAAATCAGCAGAACTTCACCTCATTCACTAGGCCTGCCTTTTTCAACCAGTGTGCCCAGGTACCCTGGGGTGCCTTGAGGTATATTCAGGGGTGCCTTGGCAAAATGCCTAAAAATTCCCCAAAAATTGTATACTAGCTGGCGTGTGGATGAAGCCTGCCTTTTAGTTGCACAAAGTCACAGCTTTTCAATGTTCACCATTACAATATTTTAGCTGCCGGTGTCCTAACAACCAATGGCATCATCAGCTGTTAAGGAGAATGTCAGTCGCCTGAATAGCATCCTTGTTTGCCCCTACCCTGCCCCACTCCTTCAGTTGTGGGGTCACATTAGGTGAGTGATGGAGAAAAACTGAGGGAGAAGAGAAACATTGGAATACTAGTCAGTACCAGTGTGAAAAAGTATATTTGCTTTGGAAGAATAAATCACCTCTAATGTTGGGTGTCCTACTTGGACTTGTTGATGTTGCTGCATTATTCAAAAAACTATTGGAATAGTCTTTACATTTTAGAATAGGGTGCCTCAAGACTGTCCATGATTTTTAAAGGCTGCCTCAAGATTGTCCGTAAATTTTAAAGGGTGCCTTGAATAAAATAAAAAGGTTGAGAAACTCTACACTAGGCTAAGGAAATTCCCTTCAAAGTGAGCAGCCCCTTTGCCTTTACGAGTTCTCAATCTTACATTACAGCTACCGTGCAGGCAGCAGACGGGCTGAATGTAAACAGAGCAATGTTCATACTAGTGTAGCACCCTCCTAGATAGGTGCGAGGTTAAAAGCATTATTATGCTCCATCTGCTTATCAGGGGAGCCTGATCTGTTATTTTTGCCTGTTGCATGTGTCCATATGTGATTCACTAGGTCTGAGGGAGTGTCTTCACTGTATCCAATAGGGGAGCCTGTTGGACAGTGGAGGAAACCCAGCCATACAGCTAGGCTTTTGTGACAGTCCCAGTGGGAGGGCCCAACCGCAGTGCATCCTGGGATTGCTCATAAAAGCCAATGGTACATGTTACAAGGCGTCTTTGGTAGGAAGCAGAGTCCCAGGGGGAGGGTGACGGCTGTCTCTTCTCCTGCAGTCAGAGGAGGGTGGTCACAGGCAGTCGGCCTAGTGAACCAGGTGTGGAGCTGAGCCTGAAGTATCCGGGAAAGCTGACGGTTGAGCTGCTGGCAGAGTCACCTGGGAAAAACAGTGTTCGTGAGTACCAGGGGGCTTGCCAAGGGGTCTGCCCAGAAAGGGGGACCACTCCAGTGAAGCCAGAGGATAGAAGGTCAGCTCACACAGTATGCAAGTGTAAAGGGAGGGCCAAGTAGAACCCTGAAGAGTATGGGTAAAGGGGGTGCCAAGCGGGGGGGAACTGAAGAGTAATTCACTTTACAGTTCCCTTATCAAACACTTCCTCTCAGTAGCAAGGTGAAGCAGTGGCCTTGCTGCACTCAGCATAGTTAGAAGTCCTAAAATTGTGCATAGTTCATCCAGTTGGAGTATCCCACTCATCCCTTCTCCTATCCAAGTTCTACAAAAAAACAACAAAAACCCAATCCCCTGGACTGTTTTCTGATTGAGCCAAACACTTAAAGTACTTTGAATTACTAAGTTGTTGCTATGGGTAACCCAGGGGAATCCGCATCCAGCAGCTCCCACAGGAGTAGTGCTACACTAGCCTAAGCAAGCAATGCCAGCTCTCCAACCCCAGGGAAAGAAAAGGCAGAAATAGGAGCTTATACACGCAAAGTCACTGGGCATTACTAAACTGTAACAGCATGTGGATTAAAAAAAAAAAGGGCAGTTACCCTTTAATTAGCAAAATGTAGTCACTAACCAAATGGCTCATCTTTGATTGATCTAAATGCAGTACATTGACAGATGTCTAGATATTGTGGAACACAATGCTTTAGATGTCATCAATGTTCTTTGGCCTACCATATTGAGTATATACAGTTAATAAATATATCGTTATCCACCATCCTAGGCCTGTAACAAACAATTAGCCCATTTGCTGCCATCAGCATACTGAGCTATAAATGACCCACAATGCCCCATTATTTCCTCCATTGCCACGTGTTATTTATGCATCCAGCTATAAAGTGGAAGGACCTTGGTAATTCAGCTCAGTTTTAAAACAAAACTCCGGTAAACAGAACAGATTGCCAAGCGCTAATATGATGCCCACAAGTGTTGTACGGGCTGAATATTAATCATGACCCATGGCCTTTGTTGCCATGGTAAACTGGCAGCGCCTTGGCTTACCAAGCTAAAAAAGATTACCGGTTTGGATGAAGAACCCATTCAGTGTTTTATTAGCGGTTAGTTTGCCAATTTCATCAGTGCCCCATCAACCTGTAAGCATTTTTTTTTATTTTTTTTTGTTGCCGTTGGCAAACCATCCCGGTTTTGATTACACTTCACAAAGGTGAGACAGATTGTGGGTAATACGTCCTAGGCACTTCACATGTAATTTCCTAATAATGCTGCATGTGTAGGATAAATGTCACATATCCAAATGAACATTCCGATATTAGTAGAGGTTAACAATATTCAGCTTTGGTCGGGCGGCGCTACCTATCCACCAATGAAAAAAAATAAATACATTTATTAAAGTAGACTATTAACTGTGAGTTAACAAACCTGCGTGAATTAATTCCTGACGTGTCACAATATGCAATCTTATACTTTAAAAACCAAAAAGTCACACTTTTATCATTAAAAAGCCATCCCTCTAGTCTAATGACTTGCAGCAGACTGATGACATAATCTCAGCCTAGCCAAAGTCATTAGGCTAGGCTGAGATGATGTCATCAGTCTGCTGCAAGACGGAGGGCATTCCATCTTCCCATTGCTCACTCAGATTGCACACTGTAACTTTGTAACAAGTCACAAGAAACTTTGTAACAAGACACAATCTGTTTGTGAACAAAGTGATTTTTGATTGGTGAAAATTTGGGGGGGCAGCAAAACCAACACCCCCCCCCCGGCGGGATAGATGGCTGGCTATCATGCTGGACAGCCGGCATCCTTACCTGCTCCTTCCCCAAGCAGCTGTGAGTCTCCTCCGGCCGTAGGTCTCCTCCCTCTTCCTGGCCAATGGCCAGTAAAATTGCTTCTCTTTTCAGCCAATCAGTAAAGGGGTCTCACGACCCGCTTCCTGAATGGCTGGGAGGAAAATCAGTGTGATAATAGCGAATATTCATTTGCTGTTGTCGTACAACTGGGTGGGCTCAGGGCGCAGTGCTCTGTGCCCCGAGCCCACCCTTTTTTGAAGCCTATTAGAGCCTCTGGCTCTAATCATGTGCTTCAAAAAAAAAAAAAATCCCCTATAGGAATCCATTCATCAGGCGCCCTGCATGTAGATTAGGACAGTGGTCCTCAACCCTGGCCTACAGGGCCCACTAACAGGCCAGATATGCAAGATAACTGAAATACATCCCAGGTGATATCATTTGCTGCTCAGTGATTGCAGTACTCTAGTCTGCATCTCCCCAAGGTAATACTTAAAATCTGGCCTGTTAGTGGGCCCTGAGGACCAGAGTTGAGGACCACTGGATTAGGGGGCCGGATGCATGGATAGGGGCGCGGTGCCCCTGCGCCCCCAATGGATGGGCCGCAACTGCTACTGACTACAGAAACTCCAGTTTTGGAATCCACCAAAGGTATAATAGTAAATATGTATGAAAATATACTTTGAAAGCACATAAAACTGTTTCTTGAAATCAATTGAGGAACACAGGACTGTAGTAAAAGCCTTGTGCCTTATACTGCCTCCTGGAGGCAGCAGTTTAACCCACTTTCTACAGTCCTGTGTCCCTCAATGGACAATATAGCAATTATGCAATCTCTAGCAGCAAAACAAAATACTTGACATTAATTGGAGAAACATAAGAAGCTGAATTTTGATTGATCTATGTTACACGGTTACATAGGGGTTTATTTACTTAAGCTAGAGAGGGCAAAATTGGTCACAATCCTGCAGAGAAACCAATCAGCTTCCAGGTTTTATTGCTAAAGCTTAACCACTTCTGGACCGGAAGATTTTCCCCCTTAATGACCAGGCCATTTTTTGCGATTCGGCACTGCGTTACTTTAACTGACATTTGCACGGTCGTGCGATGCTGTACCCAAATAAAATTGATGTCCTTTTTTTTTTCCCACAAATAGAGCTTTCTTTTGGTGGTATTTGATCATCTGTGCGATTTTTTTTTTTTGCGTTATAAACAAAAAAAAAAGCGACAATTCTGAAAACAAAAACAATATTTTTTACTTTCTGCTATATAAAATTCCCAATAAAAATTAAAAATCTAATTTTTTCATAAATTTAGGCCAATTTGTATTCTGCTACATATTTTTGGTAAAAAAAAATCCCAATAAGCGTATATTGATTGGTTTGCGCAAAAGTTATCGCGTCTACAAACTAGGGGAAAGATTTATGTCATTTTTATTTATTTATTTTTCTTCACTAGTAATGGCGGCGATCTGCGATTTTTAGCGGGGCTGCAACATTGAGGCGGACAGATCGGACCCCTAACTGACATTTTTGTCACTTTTGGGGGGGACCAGTGACATTACTACAGTAATCAGTGCTATAAATATGCACTGTGACTGTAGTAATGACACTGGCAGGGAAGGGGTTAACACCAGGGGTGATCAATGTGAGCCTAGGGGGGGTGTTTTCTAACTGTGAGGGGGTGGGCTTGTGGAATCAACAGGGGGGCCTGTGTTTCTAAATAGGAGGAACACAGGAGCCCTGTGTTGATTACTGAGAGAACAATGGTCCGCTGTGTTTACATCAGCAGACTGCCATTATCTCTCCACAGGGAGCAATCGCGGGTGCCCGGCGGCAATCACGGCCGTAGGCCCCATGCATCAGCTTCCCCTGTGGTGAATGGGGGTGGGCGCCTGTCTCCAGGGGCGCACCCCCAGGATCGCTTTTGCAAACCACCGTACAGGTAAGGCGATTTGCGGGTAACCTGCCGCCGTATATAGGCGGCGGCTGGTCGGCAAGTGGTTAATTGAACAGATAAATAAGATGTATGTGTAGGGCTACACATACATCTTATTTGTCTGCTACACTTCCCATAGTGTGGGAAGTAGACCGGGCCGGCAGGAACTCCACTAACAACAACAAGATATATTTTCCATTGCGCGGGATACAAAATATATCTTTTGGTTAATTGAACAAGCTGAGGCTAGAAGCTGATTGGTTTCTCTGCAGAATTGTGACTAATTTTGCCCTCTCTAGCTTTAGTAAATATGGTTGAAAATAGACACAGGTCAATCTAGTTCAGTGGTCTCCAAACTGCGGCCTTGGGCCCGGATGCGGCCCTTTGCTTGCCTTTATCAGGTCCTTGAAGCATTATTCCTGCCACTGACACCAACAATGGGGCATAAATTCTTTCACTGACAACAAAAATGGGGTACTATTCCTCCGACACAAACTATCTCTTCACCTATAACCAAAGATCACATATTGATTACTCTCACTGGGCACAGTCCGGCCTCCATAAAGTCTGAAGGACAGTAAACTGGCCTTTTTTTGAGGAGGTTTGGAGTCTCCCTGATCTAGTTCCACCAATAGAAAAAAAAAGAAAAAACATAAAGAAAACCTCCATATACACAATCCTATATCCACAGTTGATCCAGAAGAAGGCAAAAAAAAAAAATCAACCTACATGTGGACTCCACTACTCTATCGGGGTCAATTTACAAAGACCAGGACTGTATGAAAATATGTCTATTGGGTCTTAACAGCCAATAATTCAATTTTTTGAAATTTTGCCAGGCTCTGAATGCCTGTTCTTGGCAACGCCAGGGCCATCTTACTGAATGGGCATGCTGGGCAGTTGCCCGGGGGCCCCACTTGCCTGGGGGACCCCACAAGCCCAGCGACCCAGCCCCAGTCAAGCATTAGTCCTGATTCCTGTATGCATTCCACCGCTTAACTTAGCAGGTGGCAAGCGCCCGTCGGCCCTGCACTGCTGTCAGGCCACTTGGGCCATGGAGTGGGAGCCCCCGCAACTGCAGGAATGCCTGTCCGCCTCAACGGGAACAGGCACATACAGGACAATCGAGTCTGACTCCCGTCTGTGTGTGTGTGTGTTCACCGGATCCAGCCCCCCAACTTGGAAGCTGTCATTAGCCTGGCACTGCTGTACCCATAAATATCGCCTTATCGATGATTTGCATTTTTATTCTCGTGGGTGATTGTGTAGGCGGGGCCCCAGGGCACTGCATTGCCCGGGGGCCTATAATGCTCTTAAGATGCCACTGGGCAACGCCTCTTTTTACCGCTCCACCGAACAAACAACTTATTAGCAAACTAGGCAAAAAAATAACTTTATTTATCAGGAATAATCTTACCATTTCTAAAATGCCTTTTTGATTCCAATAGCTCCAGACCATTGCAGCTCTGGACCTTTCAAATGAAATTATTCCAGGCTGTTTTGCATAGCCCCAATTAAAGCATAAATGAAGCCTGGCGTTTTAAGTTAATCATGGAATAAAAGACATTTTTTTTAACCGCTGTTCTCCATTAATGTCGTCCCCTGTACCACAGCGGAGGGTCGGAGCCGTTTGCCCAAAGTAACAGAAGTTTTCCAAAAACAGACCAAATTTGCTTAATCGTCGTACATTTGGCCCGTGACTTGCGTCAGCTGCGATCCAAATCCTGCAAAGCCTTCTGTTCTAGAGCGAAATTACCCTAAAAAACACAATACCTCATTATAAAGTAAGATTATGTTGTGACCATATTGTTAGTGTTGGCTGTTGTTTTCTATTCGGATCTGAGGCAGGACAAACAAGATGTGTTAAAGGTCAGTTCTGCAGAAAACACAGAATTCAGGAAAATGTAAGTAAAAAGTATTTTTACCGAATTCTGCTCTTTCTTTGGCTGCGCTATTTGAAAATAAAAAAACGACTGTAGGTGGGAATGGGGATGGTCTCCAAAACATTTTGCTTCTCGTGTTTTGGACAATCTACCCATTGCATATACAAGATAATTGTAATTATGCTGAAAATATAGCCACACGCTTCCGCCTCCAGGTTTAGGATGATCTGGCTGCCCAAAGTAACATTCTAAAAGAATGAGGTTTTTTTTTTAGAAGTTTATAGAATGCTTGGCTGATATTGAAATTTTAATGCCCACATTTTCAATAATCTCAATATGAAAGAGGTTATTTCCTATCCCCCTAGGGCAGTGATGGCGAACCCTGGCACCCCAGATGTTTCGGAACTACATTTCCCATGATGCTCAACTACACTGCAGAGCACATGAGCATCATGGGAAATGTAGTTCCAAAACATCTGGGGGGCCATGGTTTGCCATCACTGCCCTAGTGCAATTCTAAAAGTAGAGCTGCATGATGTATATGTATAGGCAACGTTTTTTTTTTCCGTGTTGGATAGAATTTCAGGTATAGCATTTTATTACATAGTTGCATTGGTCTAGTTTGCATCATACCCGTGGGATCCCTCTATAATAGGGATCTCCAAACCTTCTAAACAAAGCGCCAGTTTACTGTCCTTCAGACTTTAGGGGGGCCAGGCTGTGGCCATTGGGAGTAAACTATGCCCTATCATTGGTGTCAGTGGGAGAAATAGTGCCCTATCATTGGTGTCAGTGGGAGAATAGTGCCCCACCATTGGTGTCAGTGGGAGGAAAAGTGTCCCATCGCTGGTGTCAGTGGGAGAACCCATTGTTGGTGTTAGTGGGAGCAATAGTGCCCCATCATTGGTGTCAGTGGGAGGAACAGTGCCCCATTATTGGTGTCAGTGGGAGGAATAGTGCCCCATCATTGGTGACAGTGGGAGCAATAGTGCCCCATCATTGGTGTCAGTGGGAGGAATAGTGCCCCATCATTGGTGTCAGTGGGAGGAAAAGTGTCCCATCACTGGTGTCAGTGGGAGCAATAATGCCCCATCATTGGTGTCAGTGGGAGTAATAGTGCCCCACCATTAGTGTCAGTGGGAGGAATAGTGCCCCATCATTAATGTCAGCAGGAGGAATTATGACCCATCATTAGTGTCAGCGGAGGAATAATGACCCATTGTTGGTGTCAGTGGGATGAATAGTGCCCCATCATTGGTGTCAGTGGGAGGAATTATGACCCATCATTAGAGTAAGTTGGAGGAATTCTGCCCCATCAATGGTGTCAGTGGGAGAAATTATTCCCAAACGTTGGTGTCTGTCAGTGGGATGAATAGTGCCCCATTGTTGGTGTCAGTGGCAGGAATATGGCCTCAGGGGCTGGATAAAGGCCAGCAAAGCAACATTTGGCCCCCAGGCCACAGTTTGGAAACCACTTCTCTAGACTCTGGAAACCATTGTAGTAGAGTAGGCTCTAGTAGACACCCTTTCTCCAGTGATCTCCACTAGCTTCCAGTTCCCATGTAAGGGGATGACATTACTCTCTCCACCTTGTCCAATCAGAGAATGCTTTGCCTTCATTGAAAAAATGCAAAGCATTCTTTAATTAGTGCCGTATCAAGCAGTCAACCTCTTGTGTTTAGAATGCAGCAGGGCAGCCATGGAACATGGAACTCAAAAGCTAGTGGAGATCACTGTAGTAACGGTATAGAAGCGGTGTGTCTACTTACTACATTGATTTCCAACTTCTAGGGGGACCCCACAGATGTGGTATATGCATAGTTACATTGGTCCAAGCTGGACATGCCATACCTGGAACTCTTTTTTAAAACCCTGATAGGTTAATTGCTAAGAGGAAATTGCTGATAGGACGAGGGAGCAGAGTGAAGGAGAGTAGGTTCATCAATCTTCTGCTTCTGTTTTTACTGTCCAATCACAGGCTTGGGGAAGATCTGTAAATGTTACTTAATTGCAACAGAGACAAATCAGGTCCCCTGCAGTGCAAGGCAGGGCTGTGTGGCAGAGCTGTGTAGATCTCAAGATTGGATGAACATAACTACAACTTAAGCTAAAACAGCTCCATTATATGTATTTTATATGTATGTTTAGCTTTAAATCCTTTTTTTTTCTGTGCATGCTTCACCTAGAAGGGGGCGAATCCACTCTGGGAGAGTGAGGGGCATCTTTCGATTCCACACTAGTTCGAGTGTGAAGGAGCTCTCCTAAAATATCAATAATACAAACATTTATCAAAGTATTCTCATGCAAAGGACAAAGTGCCAAAATCATTTTCAGAAGATTAGAGGTTATTGACAGTTAAAAAAAAAGGAATTTCTGTCTCGCTTTTCGCCCTTCCTAGCAATTACCAAAATCAGATAATCTATGTAATTATAGAGATTACCTGATCTAATGTACGAGCGGGGTGATTTATTGTGCGAGCTCCACATCTGACGTACCGGGGAGTCTTCAGCTCGGCACAAAAATATGATGTGACCCCAGAGGATCACGCAGTTGAAACGTGGAAAAAAAAAAAACACACTGAGATAAAATCCATTGCCTCTGAATACAGATGCAAAACAGCATATTGAATACTCCAAAATCAGAAAATTAAATCTAATCTCTATTGGTGTAAAATCTATTTATCATGTCAGAGTACAATTTGAACAGAATTATCAGTGTACAGCAGAGAGATACGAGATACCACAAGCTATGGGTCCTCTTATTAATCTGAGACGTCTCACCACGGCTTTTTAAAAAGATATATAGGAGCTGGGATGATTCTAGGGCAAGACAAGGCAGGCTCAGACCTGAGGAGACAGAGTGGCAGGGGCACTAGGTGTACATGCCCGTTTCAATGTTGTAGCTTGTAGACAGGTGCAGGCCCCCCTCCATTCTGTAGGTGGCACTGTGTCATTAGTACAGTCTGTTAGGAGAATTGTCCCTCTAGGGGCTCTGTCAGTATCTCAGAGGAGCCAGCTGTCTGATTGGACATTGCAACCTCTCAATATCTCCAGTGGCCATCTTGGTGTGGGACCTTATATAATAGGGCACCCGTGTCATTCGGGTGGTAGGTCTGGGACCGAGATCTCACTAATGAGGGAACGTTCATAGTGCAGGGAAAGGTCCCTGGTGAGTAGAGACATCTTAGGAACAACACCTGTCTTAAGGAAACATCCACATATCCAGACCAGTAACATGGGGCATTATAGTGTCATCCCAGTAAACCGCACACCACTGTCGCACCTCCATTGGAAGCCATACTCTGGTAATACAGGTCCAAGACTCATGACACTGTATATATACCTCTTCGCTGGTAATGGCTGAACGTAATTGTGGGGGGCAGAGTGTAGGTAAATATGTGCAGTTAGTGGGCTGCCATTAAAGCCCAAATGAGTAGTCTTAATATATTTCTGTAATGCAGTCTACATATACAACAATTTGCTTTTTTTTTTTACATTATTTTATCTGCTAAGTGCTGAAGTAATGGTTAAAAATTATGACACGCTCCTCTGAATCCTACTTTGATCAACAGCATTGCACAGTGACAGGAAGCTGGAGGAATTTTGATTAGAATGGTGTTCAGTGGAGATCAATGGACCACAAGAGAGTAGGGCCACTGATTGTGTGTGAGAAGCACCAGGACAGGTTCAACCAGTAACCAAGGCAGGAATAAAAAAGGTCCACCCCTCTGACGCTGCTAATACATGGCATAGAATGGGTGAAACCACCCTGCGCCCATTCTCTAAACTCTTTCACCATTTGTCCATAGTTGGCATGGAGTGTGCACTGCACACACATGGCCAATCACTTGCTGGAAGATTGCTTATGCTTGGCAGAGTGTACACTGCATGTGCATGGCCAACCGTTTACTGGAATGTAGCTGTGCCCACTCTTGTGCCTACAAAAGTGGGCATGTCAGAGCAGACATGAAGCTGTGGCCTCTGGTTACCAGCCATGATCTGGGCGAGGTTAGCACCCATCTCCACCAAAAGCGCCCACAGCAGCTGCCCCTCCTTCCCACCCCATGTCCCAGCCCTGTGTGTGAGAGCAGCATTCCGACTCTCCTGTGTGTTGGAAGCATTGGGTTTTAGCACTTAGCTAAAAAAATAAATAAAAGTACAGTAAAACAAGGCTTGACTGCATTAGAGTCATAAATCAAGAAGGATTAATTAGGCTTTAAAGTGAACCTGTGACTTTTGTCCTGCAAGGGCAAAGCACTTTCTCTTTAAAATGACCCTATCACTAATTTCAATAAAAAAAAAAAATATGTACATATAAAGAAAAAATTAAATATCTTTTCTGTTGCCTATGCCTCTAAATTCTGCTCGGATGCCTTTCCTAGAGTGTCATTCTCCTAACATTTGGCTCACATTGATTTCAATGGAGTTTGGGCAATTCTTCTCCATTACTGTATAATTGTCCCCCAAAATCTTTTGGGTAACTGACCTTTCCTAGAGTGTCACCCTCCTAATATTTGTCTCACATCGATTTCAATGGAGTTTGGACGATTCTACTCTATTGCTGTGGAATTGTCCTCCAAAATCTTTTGGGTAACTGACCTTTCCTAGAGTGTCATCCCCTGAACAATTGGCTGACATTGATTTCAAAAGAGTTTAGGCGGTTTTGTTCCATTGCTGTGAAATTGTCTTCCAAACTCTTTTGGGTAACTGGCCTTTCGTAGAGTGTCATCCTTCAAACATTTGGCTCACAGTGATTTCAATGGAGTTTGGGCAATTCTGCTCTATTGCTGTGGAATTCCCCTCCAAAATCTTTTAGGTGACTCACCTTTCCTAGAGTGTCATCCTCCTAATATTTGTCTCACATCGATTTCAATGGAGTTTGGGCTATTCTACTCTATTGCTGTGGAATTGTCCTCCAAAATCTTTTGTGTAACTGACCTTTCCTAGAGTGTCATCCTCCGAACTAATGGCTGACATTCATTTCAATGGAGTTTTGGCGATTCTGCTCCATTGCTGTGAAATTGTCTTCCAAACTCTTTTGGGTAACTGGCCTTTCGTAAAGTGTCATGCTTCAAACATTTGGCTCACAGTGATTTCAATGGAGTTTGGGCAATTCTACTCTATTGCTGTGGAATTGCCCTCCAAAATCTTTTGGGTGACTCACCTTTCCTAGAGTGTCATCCTCCTAATATTTGACTCACATTCAATGGAGTTTGGTTTTCGGCACGCAAACTCAGCAAACCCACCCCAAGCCTAAACCAGGTATTGTCCAGCACATCTTTACTTCTGGGTCCCTGCCATGCTCCCTGGCTCCTCCTGCTGGCCATTAGTGACCTCGAGGTCAGCAGGAGGAGCCAGGTAGAACAGGACACTGAAGTTTCAGTTTCCGAGCAGACTTCGGGAGGGGTGATTTCATAACGGAGCGCGTGTCAAGATAGGGGAGTATTTTATTACTTTGGGTTATGTCTTATTTAAGAATTGAAATTGCTTTAAAAGATTTCAAAAATAACAAAAACTATGAAGATATAATGTTACTGTGTTTTATATCTTAGACTCTAGAAACCTGCCATCACCTGAAGAGTCCCCCATCGGGAAAAAGACAACGCTACCTGGAATAAGACAGAACAAATATAAAATAAATAAATAACAGCATCTATATGTCTTTACAAGAGGCTGAAGGAGATTTAGAGGGGACACACTAATGTGTTTCTCTGTAGCTCCTTCTCTCCGATGAATTATTAAACATTTCTGTGGAATGCTCTCACTTCTTCATCCCCAAATACAAATGTTATATTTTGAATCACCATAAATCCTTTTCTATTCCCGTTCACAGCTTTGTCATGTAAATGTTACGGCCTTTTGTTTCGAAAGGGGAAAGAAAAAAAAAAAAAAAGGGCCTTCGTTTTCGAGTCGAAAATTGCATTCAAGCAAGCAAAGCATCCCGTCGACGTTGGCCAGAATGGATGCTTTTGTATCGTCCGCGCCGTGACAAAAGGCAAAGTTAATGGGCCTATGCTGAGCTTTTTTGTTTTTATAAAGAACAAGTGGTTTATGACAAAGAACAAAACTTGGGTTTTTTTCTTTTTTTTCTTACGCGAGACGGTCCTCGGTCTTCGCTCACCGAGCCTATTAACTCTAGTTATCTCTTTGAGAACACTGGCGCACAGGTACCATTTTCTCAGACAACTTCATTTAAGTGAATTTATGGCCTAATTGTGCAGTTGTTTCCTTGCAAGTCACTTTTAAGAGACGGCTATGCCGACTCCGTCATAATTTAGTCATGTTTTCTTTTTTTCCATCGCGCAACTGTATGATAATTACCTTTGTTAACAGCCAATGGTAAACAATAAAAGGGGAAGGCGACACAGCGGAATCGCACATGGACCCGTCATGAATCACGCCATAGTCTTGGCCCGCCATTTTTTATCTAAATGTTTGCCGAGGGATACGCTAAGACCTCGGCTTGGAAATTTAAGCCCCTGTTGTCGAGGAGATAGCACAGGCGAGGAGTACATCATCCTAATGCTATGCTGCCTACAGGTGGACAGTATCACTCAATTCTCCTTGTACTTCTGCTGCACTTCTGGAAAACTTTTTACTTTCAGACCTATGTTTTGGTTTATGGATGTAAAAATTAAAAAGCTTCAAGAGAACCAGTCATGGCTGGGTTTCTGCAACAATATCAGTACTTAGGCCTTTGCTTTGATTGGGTTCATATCTTCTCCACAATTTAGCTTTCCTTCAAGCTGGTAAGAGGTCACCTGAGATTTTATGGCTCCTTAACTTTCAGTTCCAAACCTTCAAATGCTGTCTCCTGGCTTTTGAAAGTCCAGAGGCCCATAGTTATTGACATTCGTTTAGCTTTTATGTCAAGAGTCAAGGACTACTTACAGTTGCTTAACTCTCAATGTCCTACCTTAATATTCTGTCCCCAAGAACAACATACTCAAATAGGTTCTGAGAACATTTAGACTTGCATGTGTAGTCAACCTCAAATAAACTCAATAGCCCTGGCAAGGCGGCTTCCACACAGCAAAGCTTCCCAGGATGGGCATCCAAGAGTAGCTCAAATTCTAGAAATAAAGAAAGAAATGCCAGACCAAAACTGGATGAGAGAGTCCAGAATAATTGTAATTGCTGGTAAAAAATGTCATATAAAAACAGCCAACTCATTTTGGAGGCAATTTCACTCCCCCTTCATCAGGGCTCAACACAGGATACAACTTGGATGGACTCCAATATTGAACACTAATCATACAATAACAACTTGACAGAGCTCCATGTTTTCTCTAAAGTCCATCTAAGTTTTACCATGTGTTGAGTTCTGATGGAGTGTTGTTGCTCCTGAAGCATGTTTGCTCTTCTTATTTTACTTTTTTTACCAACAGTTAAAATAATCATGGACTCTTTGATCTGATTTTGGTCTGGTGCTCCTTTCTGTACTTCAATATGCTCTCTAGACTCTTGACGATTGAATAACAGTGTTTCTCATTATTGAGCCATAAGCCTGTTCATGTTCCTGGAAAACCAGGAATCAGGGCAACCTTTCATGTAGATTTCATATGTTGGGGTAAAGTATAAGACGCAGGCCTAATATTCATACACTGCGGCTTATAGGCTGCTACCTTCTAATCACCTAAAGGCATCAGCCTATAACCCAGGGTTTATGAATACCCAGCCTGTGTCCTGTACTTTACGATTACGATATATATACTTAACTTACCCCAGGCTTCCACCAATGATGCCTAAGCCAGGGTGAGGGAGAGTTATTTTTGACTACTGACGATCCCTGGTCCTACAAGAAGACCCTCCACCCTGGGGTCCCAGCATCAGTTCCATGTCAGTGGCACCACTCCACTTCCTGCCGAACAGGAACAGGAATGACTGAGAGGAACACGGACCCCCAGCGGTGATCCCATGCCGTATATGGATGCCGGAAGGACCCACCTGTAACGAGACCCTTGCTCGCTCGCTTCCGCTCTCCCGACACTCCTCTGCTACCAGTGAGTCAGCTTGCAGATCGCAACGTCTGATGGTTTGCTCATCCCAGGCTCCGGGATCCGAACTACAGCTATGTGCCGTTCGGAATCCATTAGAACAAACACCAGGCAGGCTGTATGTAAGTTCAAACAGAACGACCTTTATTGGAAGTACACAACACACTTTTATACAGAATTTGGAACATCCCGCGAACCAACAACCGCTTTCCCATTGGTCAATTGCAAAGTACATGCAGTTCTCCTTCAGGTCCTCCTTAGCCATGCAAATGAGGACTTGAAAATGAGTCAGCAGGGATTGGTCTGATAGCTGGATTAGAAGGACTGTTATGTGTAATGAGACAGAAGCCCCCAGGGGGCAATCAATGTACACAATAGCCAGACACAGAACAATGGGAGGTCATCAGTACTCAACAATGAGACAGGGCAATCCACATTCCCTCCCAATACACAAACAAAAGGAAAGCCTCTCTGACACTGAAAGATATGTAACACACACAGCACTCAGAAATCACAGACCTCATGGCAAATGGGAACAAATCTCAATATTTCTACATGGAGACCTTGCTGACAAATATGAAGCAATCCAAATCATCACCCATCTGTCCTTAAATTCCAGTGACGGTGAACACCGTCACACCACCTTACCTACATTTACTTACCCTGATGTAAGTTTTTAATGTATCTTGCCAGTTAAATACTACAGTCTTTACTCAGAGGCGCCTGTTTTCTCTCTTTGTATCTTTCATGTTTGAAGATAGCTTCCGCTCCCCACTAGGCTGGCCCTGAGCGTATTGACTGCTTCTTGTCTCATTACAAAAGACTTTTATGATAGCCTATATGGCTACCCCATGGACTACCTTTAAGTTTAATGCTATTAGCTTGCACCATTTTGTATTTCCTTTTACAGGAAGATGCTCCTGCACTGTGTTGGCTCACCTTCAAACAAGATTTGGGATGATTGGCGTTCCCAGCATCTCCCTGGAAGGACAGTGACGTCACTCACTGCTAAGCAGAAGATGGAGGTAAGGTAAGTATAATTTTTAATTTTTTTTATTTTTTCAAATTAAAGCGGCAATTTAATATACAGGTGGGGTCCTGATGTAATAAGTAGACCTTGTTTTTTTTAAAGAAAGGCCTGCTTTAGTCTACTGACCTCCAAGATCATTGAATGCAGCAGCCAACAGAGCACTTTCAATCTATAAATTTCCAAGCTAAGCAAATAATTAAGCAGCAGAAAACGACATCTTCGTACAAATAAGAAACACCATTTAGCTTTACCCACAATTTCACTTTAATTAAAAACAACTTACCTTTTAACGACCATGTTTCACTTGTATCTCTTTGAATTAATTGTGCAACCATTATTAGCCAATAAAAACAATCATGAAAACGGGCCAACTCAGCGATTTATCAGTTCACCTTGAAACATGGCCCTTTATTGGAGGGGAGGTGTTGAAGGATATTTAACAATAGAATTCTGTTACGGAATGCCAATTCAAAGCATCTTTCTCCAACAGTTGTACGCAAGGTAAATGAGATAAAATTAATATTGATGATGATTTTTTTGACACAGTACCTGAAATAGAACAAACTGTTATTTTCCTAACTTTGTACATTTTTTTTTTAAATGCAACAGCTAGTGCAAAAAGTATATTTGCAATCTTTTTAAAAAAAAAACAGTTCCAAAAAGCCAATTGTATTTGGGAAATCAAGTAAATTGACCTTAAATTAAACTTTAAAAATTAAAAGGATTCTAAGGTTTTGGGATCTTTGGAAGAAGAGTTAGCAAAGTCTCTTCTCCCAAAATAAATCCTACCTCTTTCTCTTGGAATTATTTAATTTTTTTATATATTTTCTGTGTACACTGAATGGCGCATTCGCTGTGCAATATACACACTCGGCTCCTCCCAGGCATCTGTAAGAAGCTGGGAATGGGCCAGGTGCTGGGAACAATTAAACGCCTGTGCACTTGCTCAGAAATTGCATCATTGGTGGCCTCCCAGTTGCCGCGGGACCGGAAGAGCTGGCAGCACAGATGATGGTGGCGGAGGGATGCAGCAGTAATGGGGACCTGGACTCATCAACTTTGGAGGACAGCACAGAGGATGTAGATATGTGCCTGCAGTTAATGGCAAAAGCTCACCCCCAACAAAAAAAAAAATACTTCCACCTAAAAGCCTCCTGCCATAATAAGTTATTCAAATATATATAACCTATCAGAACCAAGGAAGAATCCTAAAAACATATCTCCAGGTGTTTCTACCTCTCTGTGAATTAACATCATTCTGTCCTAAGGCTTCCCCATTTTTAGCAGCTGTAAAAATTGCAAGTTTTACCTACACTGCCATCTACAGATTATTCCCAATGATCCAATCAAATATAATAAAACTCTTGGGACCTAACTTATCAGTGTCTTCATTGCCTATGGCAATGTTCACCGCTCATTCCTGGTGGTCTGATATCAGACATGGGTGTCCGCAGAACATTTTACAGGGGGGGGGGGGGCATCATTTTAAGGTCACCCATGCTCTGCCCCTTTTTGCCCCCATAGATCCCCCTTGAGAGCAGGACAGGGTCCCCATAGATCCCCTTTAGATCAGGCCAAGCCAGGGTCCCCCTTTAGAGAAGGCCAGGGTCCCCCGTAGATCCCCTTTAGAGCAGACCAGGGTCCCCATAGATCCCTCTTTAGTCTTACCTTTTCACCTTTATCCCCCATGCTACCAGGTTTTCCTGCACCACCAGGTACTCCCGGCTCTCCCTGCAAAGAATATTTATATATTTAGCCAATATGTCCCCCTTTAGAGCAGGCCAGGATCCCCATAGATCCTTTTTAGAGCAGGCCAGGGTCCTCATAATCCCCCTTTAGAGCAGAGTCCCCATAGATCTCCTTTAGAGCAGGAGAAGGTCCTCATAGATCCCCCTTTAGAGCAGGGTCCCCATAGATCCCCTTCAGAGCAGGCCAGGCCAAGGTCTCCCAAAGATCCCCTTTTAGAGCAGGGTCCCCAAAGATTCACCTCTTGGAGCAGGCCAGGAAATTTCCTGGGGGAGGGGGCACTTTCCCCCCCCTTACCCCCCCTTGCGGACGCCCATTATGTCAGAAGAAGAAAAGTGTTTGCCCCTGCACTGCTGGTTTATCAGGATACTGACTTGAAACCACAGTGCTAAGGGATTCCATAAAGAAGACCAGACCAACTGCTAACCACAGGTAGTAACCATCAATTCTCAGACTCGACCAGTGTAGGAATCTTGCAACTACACAAAAGATAAAACAAAGTGCGTAAAGGCGTAGTGCATTATCATTAGCAGGGTATTAAGGAGTGCATACTCACAAAAGCAATGAATGTGACAGTGTTGTACATAAACTCAAGAGGTGGAAGGTCTTCAACACAACAAAATCCAATATCAGTCAAACATCGTAAACCAGCTGATGCGTATCGGGTGACTGTATCCCATTCCTCAGACCACAACCCCTTCTTTGCTCTGAAGAAGGTGGTATAGCCGCTAAAACATGTCAGATGGTTTGCGATGTCCGCATGACATTGGATTTAATTTTATTGAAGACCTTTCTGGCTCTGGAATTTATGTACAACACTGTTACATTCATTGCTTTTGTGAGTATGTACTCATTTATCCCTAATAAAGTGCTAATGATAATGCACTAGGCCTTTGCGCTCTCTGCACTGCTGCTTATACAAGCTACAGGCTCAAGTCACAAAGCTAAGGATCCTTATTTTAGAAAAAATAAATGGCAGTTATTTTCAACTAATGAGATTTGAAAAATGCAGTTGCATAGCTAAAATAAAGATATTTATCCTTATGCTAAAGCTTTGTGAATAGAGCCTAATAGGTGGTGGATAATTTGTCACTCTTTTGCCTGCATTTTAGTAGATTCTGGTAAAGAAATCTGAGGGCTACTCGGCTGGAGCTGCTTAAAACAAGTCATGTGTTTGCTAATTAGCTGCCATGTAGCCATAAAGAAAATATGAAGTGTTCCTCTAGGGGCCCTTTTTTTTTTAAAGCAATACTTTTCTCTTGATAGCCTGCCTCCTGTTCTATGAATACTTTCCTTCTATGTGCCTATGGCATCACAAAGTTTGGACACCAGAATTAAACCATTTGCCCCAACCCCACATGACAGTGCTTGAGCCTGGCCATTGGCTGCTCAGACACCAAACGCTACTTTGTTAGAGGAAATGGATAGAATACAAAAATCTTTGAGATATGATCTCGATATAGTGGTGCCACATCCCAATAATAGATAATTGAAGACTGGAAGGGGGGAGCAAAATAAATTATTTTCATCCACCTATAGAGAATGGGACTTTGGTGGCATCCACTGATTGATCTCAGAAAAGATATACAATTTTTAAGAAGTATGTATAAAAACAAATTTATTGTTCAAAAGTTTCATAAAAAAATATCATGTAAATATACATAATTAGCCATGTGGCAGTATACTCCTGAATTGAAAGAACCCATATGCATAACATGTTTAATTATTTTCAGACTATATATTTGGTCAAACTTATCAGTTTAAGATATGCAGGGTTCAGTGGTAATGGAAACATATCCAAAGAATTGCTACGCGTTTCGCTCCGCAGCTTCTTCAGGCGATTCAGTGGAATTATGGTAGCAGGAGTGTTTAGACATCTTGTATTCTCCCCATATGTCAAATCAAAGGGTTGCCGAGATCATATAATTGTTTCAAGAGACTATTGCATATGTCTCCTTTGTATGCTTTAAAGCGTTACATACAGGGTGCCGATCCTGGTATATTGTCACCAGCCTCCAGGAGACGCTCGTAGTGTCCCCCCTTTTTCTCCCCCCTTCCAGTCTTCAGGAAATGGATAGAGCCACAGAAAAAAAATATTTGGATAGATGGATGTTGTACAACCTTCATTACATAGTCTTAATTCCAGTTTTTTGTTAAAACCTATATACAGTACAGTGTCTAAGACTAGCCATACACTCATTTATCCATCTACTCTAAAGAGCATAGATGGAGGAACTTCCTTTGCCAGCTATTGTATTTAAACAGCTGCAACAACCACGGCTACTTGAATATCCCATGACCGGATCTGATAGGATGCAGTGGCTAAACGGCCAACAATATTCCACCTGACTTGTTCGATGGGTGGTTCTGAAAGGGCCAAACATGGCTTGCATTTCGGCCAATTCTGCAGGAGCCAGCCGAAAATTCAAGCTGTGCATTGCCAGCTTAGACATGTCTTTGCAATCTAAAGACCACCAAAGTGTGACCACACTGCCTGGTGCCCTCTATACTCTAACAGAACTGGTCAAACATGCAAACTCTTGCCATCAGCACTTCAAGTTTGGCGAAGGACATCAGTGATGAGGGGTGTGGCTGTTAGCAATGCTAGCACAGAGCATTTGAATGTGAGGGCAGGAAGAACATGGAATCTGAGGTTTTACATAAAAAATCTTTATATACGAATGTACAGGATTTCAAATAGAAAAAAAAAATGGTGTGAGGATTCAATTGAGCTTTAAATAGGCGCTTGACCACGACACAAAGGAAAAACAGAAAAGAGAGAGAAACAGTGAGAAAATGCAGTGTCCCATCTTGCAACAAGATAAGAATAGGGACCGTAAATATTTCTGAACTTATTTGTTTTGGTTTCTTTGTATGTATGGATTGCATGGGTTCTGGGGCGTAACTATAGGGGTTGCAATTGTAACCGGGCCCCATGCTCTAGGGGGGCCTGTGTGGCTCCCCTGTCCACCTGGATAGGAGGGGTGGTGGGGGGCAGCATGTAGAGAAATCACTGTCCTCCTTTTTCCTCCTGTACCTGCAGGAGGAAAATAGAGGAGATTGGTTCCTCTGTATCCAGTTCCCCTCCTATCCAGTTCACTTGTGTTCTGCTGTCTCTGGGCCCCTGTGTGCTCCCCTGGTCCCCCCCCCCCCTCTCACTGTGCTCCCTCCCCTCACCTGGCGGCTGCTGCAGGGGATGTGTCACAATAGAGAACCAGGAAGGGGGTCGGTAAATATGTAATTTACCAGCTCCTTCCTTTTCTGAATGGACAGAGTCATAGTCAGTGACATTGTAAAAAAATAAAATAAAATGATAAAAAAATAATACAATTAAAATACCAAAAAATAAAAGCTACTGACACCAGTGGGTGGACTTCCAGGATCACAAAGGTCACACTTACAACCGGGCCCTGGCATTCCACCACCATGGGGAGGCCCCAAGATGGCAGGAAGGGGGCCCACTGCAGAACTTGTGAAAGGGTCTGCAGCGGGATCGTAATAAAGGGCCCCCGCAACGAGAGTAAAGGGCCCCAGGATCAGTGGGAAGAGCCCCAGGCTTGAGGGAAGGGCCCTGGCCAGAGGTAACATAGTAACATAGAAGTTAAGGTTGAATAAAGACATTAGTCCATCCAGTTCAATCTGTGTAGTTCTGTGTGGACATATTAATTTCCCATACCCCTGAATGTTTTTATCCTTGAGATGTACGTCTAAGAGTCTTTTAAAAGTAGCCATACTCCCCGCAGTAACTACCATTTGTGGCAGAGAATTCCACAGTCTTGTAGCCCTTACCGTAAAGAACCCCCTGCGTAGTCTGAGGTTAAATCGCTTCTCCTCTAATCGCATTGTATGTCCTTGTGTGTTCATACATTCTTTGCGACTTAATACTTTTTTCTCTATGTTGATATCACCATTGAGGTATTTATAAATTGCTATCATGTCCTCTCTTAGGCGTCTCTTCTCCAGGGAGAATAAATCAACCGCTTGTAAGCGCTCTTCATAATTTAGGTCCTCCAATCCCCTAATTAGTTTAGTTGCCCTTCTTTGGACTCTTTCCAGCTCCAACACATCCCTTCTGAGGATTTGCGACCAGAACTGGACAGAATATTACAGATGCGGTCGGACCAGAGTTTTATAAAGTGGTAGGATTATAGGTTTATCTCTGGAAAACATCCCCTTCCTTATGCATGCCAATATTCTGCCGGCTTTGGCAGCTGCAGCTTGACATTGCATGCTATTGTTAAGTTTATCTTCTACTAAGACTCCCAGATCTTTCTCCTTTTTTGATTCCCCCAGAGGTTCCACTCCTAAAGTGTATTGTGCTTTTATGTTTTTTTGCTGTTTGCTTTTATCTTTTCTCCAAATGCAAAACCTTACACTTCTCCACATTAAATCCCATTTGCCATGTAGTTGCCTACTCTGCAATTTTTTTCAGGTCACTCTGTAGAATTCCTGCCTCACTATGTGAAGTTATTGCCCTGCTCAATTTTGTGTCATCTGCAAAAACTGATATTGAGCTAATGATCCCGTCCTCAATGCTATTTATGAATAAATTGAACAAGATTGGTCCCAGGACTGAGCCTTAGTGGACCCCACTTTCCACCCCAGTCCAGTCTGAGTATACATTATTTATTACTACCCTTTGGACACGCCCCTTTAACCAGTTCTGTATCCAAGAGCAGACCTTGTGGTCAATGCCTGCAGACCTTATTTTATATATTAAGCTTTTGTGGGGGACTGTATCAAATGCCTTAGCAAAGTCCAGGTACACCACATCCAGTGGTCTTCCCTATCTAGCTCACAGCTCACATCCTCGTAGAATATTAACAGATTGGTTTGACAAGAACGCCCTTTTGGTCCGGGGGGCCCTTCATGGTTTCTTTCACCGGGGCCCTGAAGGTTCTAGTTACACCTCTGCATGGGTCGTTACTGACATGTTGTAGTGAAAATTAAATGTCAATAGCACCTTTAGAAAACTATTTACCTAGAGAAATGGTGACGTGTTCACTACTTATTTTACCCTTTGTAAATCCCCCCCAATATGAATAAGCCCCATATGAAACATAGCTTCCACTTGCTGTACCTATGACCACCCATGTGACAAATATTGAAAACCTCCATTAGGCAGAAAAAAAAGGTTCTAGTAATACAGACAAGAAGAGATGAGATGGAAGAGATGTCCCAGCCTCTCCAGACTGCAGATTGCCCCTCATTCTCTCTTGCGGCTCACGTGCGTCTGTCACCGTTTAAGTGGAAGTGGGAATTTAATTTAATGACATTAAAACTTAATCTTGAACGATAACATCTCACCAACGAAAAACTCAGTCATGCAAAGTACGGAATAATTATCGTGTGGCATAAAAAGTATCAGCCAGGAAGGCAGTGTTCCGCGCTTGCCCTCCCGTCTGAATAGTATCTGCGTCCGCCATCGATGGGCCGCGATGTCTGGTGGAGCAGAAGGTCAGGGATTAGGCGATAATGCAGACAAATCGCTGGCGTGTGTCATGTGACAACGACATTCAGTTCCTTCGCTCGTTTCAGCCCACACATGGCACGCTTTCTTTTGCTATCAGGTTGGTGGCGGATTTCCTATCTCAGCCAGTAACTGTATTGTTATACCAATGATATAAAATATAGGATTAGCAGACATATAAGTATATGAGAACCCAGCCCTTAGAATCTCATATAAGGTAATGTATAAGGTAGTTTTCCTTTATTTTTTAATGTGCAGCTTTCATTAAAATAATCTCTAGTGATTCTGACTGGAAGGTCCTTGTTGAGGCACTTTCTGTTAAAAGGAGCAAATAGCGCACTCTTGCTGACACCCTTGACACCATTGCACGCCACCTTGGGTTGGGGATGAGATGCTATGTCCTCATTTTCTATTAAGCCCTGAAATATAACTTTACAGGGTGTTTAGCGAATATTAAACCTTCTTATGTGTTATATCTTACAATTGGATGGCCAAAGAGATATTAAAAACTGCTCACTAAGATATCTGTTATTCACTTAAGGACCGGAAGGTTTTGCCCCCTTAATCACTTTACCACCGGAGGATTTTGCTGTCTTCCGTCCAGGCCACTTTTTGCGATTCGGCGCTGTGCGACTTCAACTGACAATTGCGCGGTCGTGCGACGCCGTACCCAAACGAAATTTACGTCCTTTTTTTCCCACAAACAGAGCTTTCTTTTGGTGGTATTTGATCACCTGTGCGATTTTTACTTTTTGCGCTATAAACAAAAAAAGAGCGTTTATTTTGAAAAAATAACAATATTTTTAACATTTTTTTATATGAAATTCCCCCCAAAAATGATGTAAAAACCAATTTTTTTAAAAATTTTTGGCCAATTTGTTTTCTGCTACCTATGTTTGTTAAAAAAAATCGCAATAAGCGTATTTTGATTGGTTTGCGCAAAAGTTATTGCGTTTACTAACAAAGGGAAAGATTTCTGTCATTTTTGTTTTTTTTTTTTTAACGCGTAATGGCGGCGATCTGCGATTTTTTTTGCGGGACTGCGACATTGCGGCGGACAGATCGGACCCCTAACTGACATTTTTGACACTTTTGGGGGTACCAGTGACATTACTGCAGTAATCAGTGCTATATATATGCACTGTTACTGTAAAAATGACACTGGCAGGGAAGGGGTTAATTTTATTGGAGAGGGAGGGGTTAATGTATGCCTGGTGCTTACTGACGTGTAGGGGGGGAGGTGACTGAGTGAGTCATGGACAGATCGGATGTCCAGCTATGCTGAACAGTCCGATCTGTCACTCCCTGTCACTATGGAGATCCGTCCGCTGTGTTTACACACAGCGGGCGGATCTCCAGACTCGATCCCCGACGATCGGGTAAGAGCAGCGGCGATCGCCGCTGCTCCTCCCCTGGCCCGACTCCCGCTGTGAATGAAAACAGCGGGAGCGAGCCTCCGGCAGCGCGCAAGCGCCGCCCAGAAGGGGGAGTGTCTGACGACGTAGTACTACGTCGTCAGACGATAACGAGCCACTCTGCCGCAGTAATATTACTGTGAGCAGAGGTAAAGTGGTTAATGACCAGGCCATTTTTTGCCATACGGCACTGCATTACTTTAACTGACAATTGCGCAGTCGTGCAATGCTGTACCCAAATAAAATGTATGTCTTTTTTTTGCCACAAATAGAGCTTTCTTTTCGTGGTATTTGATCACCTCTGCAATTTTTTTTTTTTTTTTTGCACTATAAACAAAAAAATAGCCACAATTCTGAAAACAAAAACAATATTTTTTACTTTCTGCTATATAACGTTCCCAATAAAAAAAAAAATTAAAAATCAAATTTTTTCATCAATTTAGGCCAATTTGTATGCGACAAATCTAAAAAAAAAACAAAAAACAATATTTTTTACTTTCTGCAATAAAATATTCCCAATAAAAAAAGTTTACAAATCTAATTTTTTTCATCATTTTAGCCCAATATGTATTCTGCTACATATTTTTGGTAAAAAAAATCCCAATAAGTGTATATTGATTGATTTGCACAAAAGTTATCGCGTCTACAAACTAGGGGACAGATTTATGTAATTTTTATTTATTTTTATTTTTTTACTAGTAATGGTGGTGATCAGCTATTTTTAGCGAGACTGCGACATTGCGGCGGACAGATCAGACACTTAATTGACACTTTTGGGGGGACCAGTGACATTACTACGGTATCCAGTGCTAAAAATATGCACTGTTACTGTACTAATGACACTGGCAGGATAGGGGGGTTAACATGAGAGGCAATCAGTGGGTTAAGTGTGTACCTAGGGGAAGCTTTCTAACTGTGGGGGGTATGGACTATCTGAATGAACACAGAGACCTGTGTTTCTAAATAGGAGGAACGCAGGATCCTTGTGTTCATCTCTGACAGAACAGCAGTCTGCTGTGTACATCGGCAGACCGCCGTTCTGTCTCCATGGGGTGCGATCGCAGGCATCGCGTCCGCTGGACCCGCTCATTGGCACCCCATCTGGCCAATTGCCCCCCCCCCCCAGCTGTCTCACGAAGCGACGTACAGGTACGTTGTTTCGCGGGACAGAGCCAACCTGCCGCAGTAAAAGTACAGCGGCTGGTCGGCAAGTGGTTAATATACCTAATGAATATTCAGAAGTGTCCTAGGTGTTCACGGTGTCCTTGATGGTGCACTTTTGCCTCTGGGGAACATATTTACATCTTCCTCTTCCTTTATCTGCCCCCATCTGGGTTATTGATGGAAGACTTACACCATTTGGTTTGTTCCATCTATAAGGAGAGTGATTTGACCCTCTTAGCTCCTAGGGAAACAGAATGGTAGAGTTCAGGAAACGCATTGGGAAAATGCAGTCTATCAAACCCGCTAGAAAAATGTAAAAGTAATTGCATCATTGGGGAGACCCATTATGAGTTATTCAAGGATCTGCTTAAGCGAGGGATAGAACATAATCTACTTTTTATATACAGTAAATTGTTTTATGTGTAATGTGGTGAAAAGTGGTGAAAGTCCTGCCATTCCAAAAAAAAACTTTCTATCTATACTTCAAGTAATATGGGATGTGGCACAAATATTTGAGTCAAATGTATTGACAGTCTATAGCAGCTGTTCTCAACCTTTTCAAAACAGAGGTACCCTTGAAATAATTTTACGGTCTCAGGGAACCCCTGCTAAAAAACGAATATATCTACAGCTCATCATATATTACATCAATGGTCTCAGTGGGAACTTATCTAAGAGGCAGAAATTGATCATTGAGCAACCTGTGGAGGAACCCTAGTGTTCCATAGAGCCCAGGTCTATAAGGTGTCTCCCAGTTGTGCTCCTGCATTATTATGCCCCGTAAACACGCGTCGAAAATTGGCAGGGAATTTTCGTCCGATGACTGTTAGTATGATGCTTCCGAAAACCAACTCCGACTTTTCGGCCGAAAAAAATCTGGTGTGCAGACTATAAAATTTTTGTTGGCCGTCAACACAACGGCCGATTTTCGTGCAGTCAGTACAGATTTCGACAGGGAAAAATCTGATGAGCAAGACTGGGCATGCTCAGTGAAGAAAGAACACAAAGAAAGCAACCCAACACATGACATCACTTCTGAAGTAGAATTTTGTTGGGCAAGAAAATTTGTGTGCAGTCTAGGCACATTCCAACCAACAAAACACAACTCTGGACAAAAGACGGACGATCGGTCGGCCGATAATCGTTGCGTGTGTACGGGGCTTAACTCTGTTGTATGAGACCCTGGTAGATTTTAGAGTTGGGAGGAATGCCTGAAGGTGGCAACAGTGGACCATTCTTGTGTCTTAAATTGGCCACTTGAAGTTCCGATTGAAAGCCCCTGTAATGGGGTGACAATACCGGAGCACAACTGGGAAACCAGGACAGAGCATTGTCACTCTATAACAGGAAGTTTCCAAGCAAGGGTCTTCCTGGCAGGCTCTCCAGGGATTATTTAAAAGAAAGCTGCAGATTTTAAATGAACTTCTGAAATTACATTAACTTGTTAAACGTTATATGGGAGTTTAGTGATTGGGTTTACATCTACCTAATTGGATGACGATGCCGTCTCAGTTCCGTATACAGCAAGGACTGCTAATGTGCAAATGAGCTATTTATTCTTATTAGTTGGCTACTGAAGTTTTCCCAAAGCTGCTCATACACTTGAGATGAAAAATCGCCCAATTTGGCTGCCATAAGCCATCCCTTCCCAGGGGAGATGGTTGATTGGACAGGTTGGAAACCATTCTACTCCAAGATAAGCGTCACTAGGAGCGTCTACCTGTGCCCCCTCTGGATCCTTCTTCCATTCCTCAAAGCAATCAACATTAAAGCTCAGCCAAACTTCATAATTACAAGAGCAACTAGGCAGACTAGGGGGTGTCAGAGGAAGAGCCATGATCTTTCATGTTTGCAAGTCTATTTGCCCTCTAGTGCCACCTTCTTGCTCCCCACATACAGTCAGATTCTCTTTCAAATTTTATTTGTAATAGCAACAACCTTATGTCCAATCAGGTAAATCCTCACACAGGAACACTATGTCACTCTGAGAGATCGATTCCAAAGCAAAGTCTGTATATGGTCAGAATAGGTCTACGTAGTCAGGCACTGCTGAAGAGAAAACACCAGATCTCCGGCTCTAGAAAACAAGCAGCTGACAAAACAGCAACACTGAAAAGTTTAAACATTGAAACTCCGACTTGGGATGCAAAGGGAATAGAGGCGGCAAAAACCAGAACACGCCAGCAGATGTTTAAGGGCAGTTAAGGTGCCTCTTTACAGAGATGCGAGTCGAGTCACGCTGATATCTTAATGAGGTTTGAACCAGTATGGCGCCTTTTTTTTTTTCCCAGTTAAGCTGCAGTTTACGGGAATCCATCAAATTATTCCAGCCTCTTGATGTGGTCACTACTCATTTAGGCTCCTCGGGAATGAGGCACCTCAAGCAGAGCAAGGCCAGATGACAAATATACGCACGTCAGCTGTTGTTCTGTTATATGGAAGACATCCACTAAGAGGGAGAGGCCAGTGGGCCCACTGCACATCCTTTTCTGAAAGATTTTCATTGTGGTATTTGGTCTAATGCAGCCCTTCTCAATTAGGTTTCTTTGGAACTATAAGGTTCCTCCAGAGGTTGGTAGGGGATTCTTAAGCTGTGGTTGATTGACCTCCCTTTTAATGGCACCTGCATTGTTCAGGGGTCAACCTCACTTGGCAGTCAGCAGCATGACACCGATTATCTTTTTGTCTGTAAGTGTAGTATTCTCAATATGAATGTAAGGGACATTTTTCCCCATTGACCCCTGATTATTTTAGCAGAGATTCCCCAAGACCTGAAATTTATTCTGAGAAAGGCTGCTCTAATGTAACGAGGTAAAGAAAGGCTCTTTATCATTGAGGATCCTGTCCAGGACCTCAGCTACATGGACCAGAGGAAGAGGCAAGTGCTCCACTTGACATCCTTGTTTGAAAGATCATCCATATGGTATTTGGTCTTATGCAGCCATTCTCAACCAGGGTTCTTTGGAACTCTAATGTTCCTCCAGAGGTTGGTAGGGGTTTCTTAAGCTGTGGTTGATTGACCTCCCTTTTAATGGCACCTGCATTGTTCAGGGGTCAACCTCACTTGGCAGTCAGCAGCATGACACCGATTATCTTTTTGTCTGTAAGGGTAGTATTCTCAATATGAATGTAAGGGACATTTTTTCCCATTGACCCCTGATTATTTTAGCAGACATTCCCCAAGACCTGAAATTAATTTCAAGGGTTTCTCTAGGGTAAAAAGGTTGAGAAAGGCTGCTCTAATGTAACAAGGTAAAGAAAGGCTCTTTATCATTGAGGATCCTGTCCAGGACCTCAGCTACATGGACCAGAGGAAGAGGCAAGTGGCCCACTTGACATCCTTGTTTGAAAGATCATCCATATGGTATTTGGCCTTATGCAGCTATTCTCAACCAGGGTTCTGTGGAACTGTAGGGTTCCTCCAGGGGTTGGTAGAGGTTCCTTGAACTATGGTTGATTGACCTCCCTTTTGATGGCACCTGCATTAATCTGGGGTCAACCCCACTTAGCAGAGTCAGCAGCATGGTACCAATGAACTTGTTATCCCTCTGTACGAATGTAGGGGCATTTTTTTCCATTGACCACTGATTCATTATTTTAGCAGACATTCCTCAAGACCTGAAATTTATTTCAAGGGCTTCTCTGGGTTGAAAGAGTTGAGAAAGGCTGCTCTAATGCAATGATGTAAATAAAGGCTCTTCATCATTGAGGAGCCAGTCTAGGACCTCAGCTACATGGGCCACACACTTTGCAGTCAATGGCAGTGATGGACATTGGCTGTCAAGGACCTTGCTGGCCAGATGCGACAGCCTTCCCCTCGGACAAAGAAAAGGGACTCCAAAGGCAAAGGCTAGTGCTTCCTCTGGTCAAGTTGGATGTCAACCTCTGACAATATGGCAGCTCCCAGGGAAGGTATAAATCTACCAACAGACATCAGACAATGGGGGTTGATTTACTAAAATTGGAGAGTGAAATTTCCAGTGCAGCTCTGCATAGAAACCAATTAGCTTTCAGGCTTCTTTTTTTTTGTCAAAGCTTAATTGAACAAGTGACATTAGAAGCTGATTGGCTACCATGCACGTCTGCACCAGATTTTGCATTCTTCAGTTTTAGTAAATCAACCCAATTGCTTCCCAGTCCTGTGAAAGATCATGGCTGTTTTTGTACAAAACATATTTCTATTATAATATTAATAATTGTTTATTCCAAAGTGTTGTTCATTAACATAACACAAGTGAAGGTGCCAGTGACTATGCAAATGTATGCTGCCAGGCATATCATCTATGACCCTTCAGATGTCTATGGATAGGAATGTAATTAATCGATCAACTGCAATTCTCTAGAACAGGGTTTCTAAACCAGGGTTCCATGGGACCCTAGGGTTCCTCCGGAGGCTACTAGGGGTTCCTTGAGCAATGAGCAATTTCTGCCTCTCAGATAAGTTCCCACTGACACCTTTGATCTTTTTAGCTATCTGTAAGGGGGTAATTCTTTCTAATGACCACTGAACTTCACAATAATGTATCATGAGTTGTAGCAGGGGTTCCCTGAGACCAGAAAGTTATTTCAAGGGTTCCTCTGTGTTGAGAAAGGCTGATCTAGAACTTGCCTGCTGATATTTCTTTATAAAGACTTTTCAAAGACCCGAGTCTTCTAATGCTGGGGATGACACACCTCATCCAACAGGTTGCATGTAATCTCACCTTAGTAAATAGGGCCATTTACCTTTCTGGTGTGTGTTGTTGTGTGTTAATGTTTTTTACATTAAGGCAACCCATTGAAAATAATTGCCACCACATCCCAACATCCTGTAAATTTACAATATATCAAAAACTGGAGAATATAAAACCTAGTGCAGATCTACATAGAGACCAATCAGCTTCCAGATTTTTTTTGTTTTGTTTTGCCAAAGCTTAATTAAAGAAGCTGAAGTCAGAAGCTGATTAACTACCATGCACAGCTACACCAGATTTTCCACTCTCTAATTTTTGTAAATCAACCCCATTGTCTTTATATTTAATTGTTAATTTTTTTTAAGTGCAGTAACCCATAGCAACTAATCAGAATATATCCTATGACTTTAGCAGTATTTCTTTATCAGCTCCTACTGGTTATATTGCTGGCTAGCACTTAAAGGGACACTCTGCCTGAATATTTAGCTTATGAGTGGAGTTGGAAGGGTTGAGTCAAAATCTGGTTTGGATACTCCAATAATGAATTCTTTCCATAGTGAATTCCTGCTCCATTTTCACTAGAATGTTCTGGGTGTTCCTGTCCACCGTTGTGTGTGTTCCAGCTCCTTCTGTTACATTCTCCATAATAAAACATATGTAACAACCCAACATGGATGACAGGAGACCCTCATAACAAGCACAGCAGGTGTACAGACCTGGGAACTGAGCACAGGGTTGGTGGGAACCCCTCGTAATGGGCACAGCAGACATACAGACCCAGGAACTCAGTATAGGGATCGTGGGAACCCCTCATAATGGGCACAGCAGGTGTACAGAGCCAGGAACTCAGCATAGGGATGGTGGAAACCCCTCATAATGGGCAGAGTGGGTGTACAGACCCGGGAACTCAGCACAGGATTGGTGGGGACCTCTCATAATGGGCACAGCAGGTGTACAGAGAAATATTTGGAACCTTCATAACTGACACAGCAGGTGTACAGACCCAGGAACTCAGCACAGGGATGGTAGGAACCCCTCATAATGGGCACAGCAGGGGTACAGACCCAGGAACTCAGCACAGGGATGGTGGGAACCCCTCATAACTGACACAGCAGGTGTACAGACCCAGGAAACTCAGCGCAGAGGTAGTGGGATCCCCTCACATTGGGCACAGCAGGTGTACAGACCCGGGAACTCAGCACAGGGAAGAAAGTGGGAACCCCTCATAAGCAAGTGTGTTGATGTGGGAAGACAGCTCATAGAATCACCAATTGAGTTCCTAAATAGAACAACTGTTAGATGGTTTACCTTTCCATCATTAAAAACTAAAATGACATTTTTGGGTGGACTGCCCCTTTAAGTATCAGACTCTATGGAATAGTGAGCTTACCTCACCGCTAAAACTTTTGACTCTGTCTCTGAGAACTTCTGCAGGTGGCTGATTCATCTAATTATAAGGTTAATTGAACAACAAGCCCAGCAGCTCGATAGTGTGATGACTTCATAGACATTCAGATGGGGAGCGCTGACTGCTCCCGTCTGTGACTCTCGGCGCTTCAAGGGGAAGAGTTGGCGGTTCCCTATGTAGGGTAGGGATATTTTTAAACTTCCTAGCGAAGTAAGACCTCCCTGGGGGAACCAAAATCAAGGCCATCTTGGGAAATCCGGCAGAATTTCCTCTCCTCTTGATTTAGGTTATGTGCTTTATGTTTGTAGATTAGAGGGGGAACACCATGTACAACATTACAGAAAAGACAATTCACCAACACAAGCTGAGCCCATAACATGGTGCATAAAAAAAAAATCATAATTTGGATAGTATCACAGCTACACCAGATTTTCCACTTTCTAATTCTAGTAAATCAACCCCATTGTCTTTATATTTAATTGTTCATGTTTTAAGTGCAGTTACCCATAGCAACTAATCAGAATATATCTTATGACTTTTGCAGTATTTCTTATCAGCTCCTATTGGCTACATTGCTGGCTTGCACTTAGCTTATGAGTGGGGTTGGTTGGGAGCTGTCCCCTTTATATTGCAGTGCCCTTTACATTATAGTCCCCCTAGCAATCACAGTGCCCCTTGCAGTCATGCTCCCCCCCCCTTTTTTTTCTCTAATCACAGTGCCCCCCTTTACTTTCTGCCTCCCCTGCACTGTCCTACCTCTGGCAGGGCAGAGGCAGGATTCAGCCTGTGTGTCCTTTCCAGGGTCTCCCACCCCACCGATGATGCCACCCCATCAGCAGGGCAGAGGGGGAGCTGCAGATCTAAATCATATTAACAAGCAGGTGATTACCAGCTTTTTATTATGAAAATACTCTCTGATTGTACAATAGTTTTCAATTACTGTTGTGCATAAACTAGCATTACCCTTCCCACCGATAAGAAGCTGGCCCAGCCAAGGTCATGGAATTGTTTTGCGCACAATGGAGATGGGAGGCACGTTTGGTTAATGCACACTTGTGCCCACGCTGAGTGTTATAGTTCCACCTTTCCATGAGAAAATCCACCACAACAAGACACAAAGTACAAGGATGCTTCTGTCAACAGATCCTGGCAAGTGAATGGCACGCATACTTGATTGCAGAGGAACGGTATGCATCAAATACATCATATCAAAGCAATCTGTTTTATTATTCTCATTGCAATCTTTAAACAAAATAATCTTCATGATAAAAGTTAATGTTAACCACTTTGCAATTTCCAGATTCCTGGGCAATTCAATAGAAGGATCATTCGGTTTGAAGGTGAAGGCCCCTGAAATTCTCTAAAAGCAGAAAAATAGCAGATACTGTAAATGGAAATGTTAAAATGATATACAGTATATAGAGAGGGGAGGGAGAGAAGAGCGAATAAGCCAGTAGGTTTATTAAGGCATCCCAGGTATCTCTATGGATGATCGTGTTTTCTATATATCCCAGGGGGTAGGGAGGGGCAGTACCAGTGACAACTGTCCAACAGGCTATATTGTCTCATTTTAAGGAATGGGAAGTAAAGAAAAAATCTCCCCAATGGAACACAGCAAAAAAAAAAACTGAAAGGGGGTCTTCAACATTTCCTATTCTATCAAAAACTGAAAATTGTATCAAACACTTACTGTGATTTTCCTTTCCTGGGGCCAATCCACGGCAGCATAGTACCACATGTATGCTGCCATGTTGGCTCCAGGAAATATTTTTTATTTTTTTTGTGTATTAGATTATTGCAACATGCGTCCTATAAAAAGCAGCTCATCAAGGCCCTGAATGGCATCTTTCCTCCCATCATTTACAGATTTCCTACGTTGCTTTTGGTTTCATAACCCGCTTTGAAGACGACATAGAGAAATTAACTGAAAAGTCTTTATCTATGATATTAGGAATGCAAATGAATGACAATTTATGCTCAGCACAACCAAAAGATGGAGGAATACGGTAAAGTACCCAATTTCTGTTTTATACAAAAAAAAATGCATTCTGATTTTATCATACTGGGTAAAATATTCTTATACTGGGATACCAACCAGGTACAGAAATTATTCTGTACTGTATACAACAACAAAAAAACAGCTAATGCAATTATGTATTTATTAAAGCTCAATTCCTCCAGGGAAAGTCTAAAGTTACCATTGCAGGGTGCCTCCATCAACCCCCCCCCCCCCCCCCCGCACACACACACTTCAACAGTTAAATGCTGTTTTATTTGTCTAGGGCAGAGAACTGTACCCCATGGGCCAGACGTGCCCCCTTGCTTGTCTTTATCTGTCTCTTGAAGCACTGTTGACCCAAGTGATATGAGACACTATTCTTCCCACTTACACCAACGACGGGGCATTATTCCTTTTACTGACACCAAAAATAGGGTACTACTTCTCCAAGTAATACCAATAATGGGGCACCATTCCTCCCATTGATACCAATAATGGGGCACTGTTCAGCCTACCGACACCAATGATGGGGAACTATTCCTTGCACTGACACCAATGATGGGCCACTATTCCTTCTACTGATACCAATGATGGGGCACTGTTCCTCCCACTGACACCAATGATGGGGCACTATTCCTCCCACTGACACCAATGATGGGGCACTATTCCTCCCACTGACACCAATTATGGGGCACTATTCCTTCTACTGACACCATTGATGGGGCACTATTCCTCCCACTGACACCATTGATGGGGCACTATTCCTTCTCCTATTGACCACAGGTGCTATGTAATTTTTTTACTCCCACTGATCACCAAGCCCGAGACATTTTCTATATTTCCCACTGGCCACAGTCTGGCCCCCTAAATTCTGAAGGACAGTCAAGTGGCCTTTTGTTTAGAAAGTTTTGAGACCCCTGGTCTAGGGGAACATTAAAAAGCACTTTTACTTGTTGCATCCCTTGTCCCTGCTGGTTTCCTGCTTTCTGTGTGACCAAAGCCTCCCCCCCTTTATTGCTGTAGACACTATGAACTATCATGAACAATGCACTACAGGACCAGCAGTCTAGTATTGTAAAGGAAGATGCCAAAGGCCTGTTCAAAACCTAGAGCGTGGAAGGGAAGAGTTTTTATGTGTAAATCTGAAGTTCATTTCTAAAGCTCCACTGTTAAAATGGGGTCACATAACCAATAATGCCTAGTGAAGATGGTTGGTTGGGGAAGTTACCACTGTGTGCCCACCGAGTTCAGACAAGTGCAAGAAGGAGTTATGAAATAGCAAAAAAATAATTACAGCATTGAAATACCATATGATGGTTTTTAGGATGCTGCTAACAAACACTACAAGGGACCCTGAAGGACTGGATAGATGAAAAGGAGAATGACAGATTTACAAGTAGGTGAGGGCCATTATAACTGCTTGAATGACTGATGTTCTTCAAACGGCAGAGCCAGCTGCCCGTCTGCAGTCCATCAGGTAATATGTAATGGGTTTTCAGCATAATAAGAAGGGAAAGAAAAGCTGATGTAAATGAGCATTAGGACTTGTTGAGCTATGCGGTCCTCTGCTATGCATACACATAAGCAGCGAGGTTAATGGTGTTCCTTCTCTATAACCAACCACAATTTTCAAACAGAGTGAGGATCCGCGAGAATCCTAGCATGGGGCTCGGCAAGGTTAAGAAGGATGATGAACATCCACTTCACAGAGTGAATAGACTGCTGGAGAAGCTAATAGAGTATCGGCGGACAGCCAGCTTAAAGAAAAAAAAAATGGTATTGTTTCAGCAGCTCTGTAAAAGAAGCCCAACTCCGGCTAAAAGTTTGGATAGAGTGGAGAAGTGTTTGAGCCCAATTCCAGGTTTGATTCCGGCGCCCCCAGACCTCCACGCTCCCATTCCGGAGACCCTGCATGAATATTTTTATTTATTTTTTCTTTACACTTCCCTTTTTGCAGACATCTTTAGGCTGTTCATGTGACACAAAGGGTCCTGGTCTTCTTTGACTTTCCTCCAGCTCTGGGTAATTCTCAGTAATGCTGAGAACTTTGGTGACCTGATGACGTCAGTGACATTCTCTGCATCATTGTAGCCTCCATTCACACCTGAGTGTTTTGTCACGATTCCTGAAGCACAGCAATGTTCAGGATAAAGTTATTATTACTAATATTTCTCATTGGGCCTGTTCCCACCTGAGTGTTGTATGGTATTGTTACCTGTTGTGTGAAGCTCAAAAAATGCACAAGGTTCTTGGGGCAGAGTCACTATTTCTGAACCCTTTGACAGCATGTGAAAACACTTGGAAAAAAAGTGTTTATGCACATTTTTTAAGGCATTTTCAGTTATAAAATCTATGGGGCCCAAGACAGGCAATGCTGTTGCTGTACAAGAAGCAGCACGTGAAAACAGGTGAAAGACACATGTATGGCACTTTTCCACTGCAAGTACCGGCTGGGCTCTACTTGGCCCTGCTTGGCCCTTTTGGTTTTCCACTGCATGGTACCGCATGGTACGGTGTTGGAACGGTTCGGTACGGTTTGGTATGGTTTGCTTTTCCACTAAAGTAGTACTAAAGTAAGTGGGTAGGATAGTGGGTGGGATAACAACAATTCTCTGACCAATCAGTGGCTAGTAGTGACAAACAGTCAGCTGCATGCAAAGGATTGTGGGATATGGTACCGGTATGGTACCTCTTGGAACCACAATCGAGGTGGTACTGTTTTAGAGAGCCGTACCGTTCGGTTCCATGTAGTGGAAAAGCGCAGCCGAACCGTACCGTACCGAACCGTTCCTACACCGTACCATGCGGTACCAGCAGTGGAAAAGCACAAAAGCGAGCCAAACCGTTCGGTTCCATGCTGTGGAAAAGCACCAGTACAAATGTACAAAAAAAGCCTCTATTAATGCTTTTCCACTGCATGGAACCGAACGGTTCGGCTCGCTTTTGTGCTTTTCCACTGCATGGTACCACATGGTACGGTGTTGGAACGGTTCGGTACGGTACGGCGGCGCTTTTCCACTACATGGAACCAAACGGGACGGCTCGCTTAAACAGTACCACCTCAGTTGTGATTCCAAGAGCGCCATACCGGTACCATATCCCACAATCCTTTGCATGCAGCCTTGACTGTTTGTCACTACTAGCCACTGATTGGTCAGAGAATCATTGTTATCCCACCCACTTTACTTTAGTGGAAAAGCAAAGCGTACCAAACCGTACCGAACCGTTCCAACACCGTACCATGCGGTACCATGCAGTGGAAAACCAAACAGAGCCAAGCAGGGCCGAGTGGAGCCGAGCCGGTACTTGCAGTGGAAAAATGCCATAAATCACCTGGTTACTCTCATGCTAAGTTTGAATAGGGTGTGACAGTGCAAGGCTCTGCCACTGGGAAAATAGTTGGAAAAATGTATGGTTTGAGAGTCTCCAGTGAGTATAATTTTAGTGGAGAAAGCTGTGTTTAGAGCTTTCCTTTCTGGGTTTTGTAATTCCGGATCAGAGCCTGGAGGTTGAAGGTTCCAAAGAGTATTCGGTGGGACAGAACCCTTAATCCTGTGTCCAGGTTTTCTTCTACTGGTTGTGTGTATGCCCAGGTGCATGCACTTGTTATAAACCAGGTATGGTGAAAACTCAGGGGAATAGTTGCCATTTAGAGAGAGTCTTTGTGTGGAGATAGCAGTGTATCCAAACAGGAGGGGTGATATTCTTGGAAGACTAGACCCCATGTTGAGGGGACTTCCTGACCATAGGACTGGGAAGGTAAAGACAGCTATGTGGGTTCATAAAATTTGAGGTGACCAGCGAGTACAAGGGGGTCTGGAGGCAGTCTAAGTTCCCAAGGAGTGTGTGAGAGTGCTGGGCAAACCCTACCAGGGGGCCAGGAGTAGGCCCATACAGCAGGGTGCTGCGACCAAGACTGAGTGAGCCCATTGTGTGGAAGACCAGAGAGAGCAACGAATACCAGGGCTGAACTTCAAAGAGGTGAGTACTTGACGGCAAAGCTAGAGAGGTGAGTACTGAAGCCAGAGCTGCAGTTGAGTAACTCATTTATAAAAACTGAATTGGGCTTTAAATTTTAATTTCTGTCCATGACTTTAACTAGATGTAGATTTTCCTTTAGTTTCTCTGACAATCATACAAGAAATTGTGTGAGTATGTGACATCAGGACATGAAATCACAGACAACAATTAAAAATTGCGCTCTCCAGATTCCTAGAGGTTCTGCTACCTTCAACATAAGAACTTATTTGGGGTCCATCTTCTCCAGATCCTTATGATCCCTATACAATTTTTACAATTTTTGGACCCCTTGTAAGCTAAAGGTACCATGTCCCAATTTTATTTAACTTGTCCCAGTCCCACATACCTAACACTGTGTTCTAAACGATTGCTTGGGACCAATATAATGGTACAACCTTATCCCAACAATAATAGCAGTTGGCTTTTAATATATATATATATATATATATTTTTTTTTTTTAAAGTTGCTGTTCTTTAACTATCTGAGAAATGGCCCTTACGTTATTGACCAAGTGGTATCTTACCCTTCATAGGCTTCATCATATGTATCTGAAGGCTGATGGATGGTGTATTCGAGGATGTCAGGAACAGGGAACATTGAACATATCTTTAAGAACTGCCCCTTTGTTCAGGCCCTTTAGGGTAGGGTCCTGGTCTGGATCCTAATTGTCAGTCCACCAGTGTTAGGCTGGATCTGTCCTTGGCTCATTATTTGTTGCTCCTCCTTCGCCCTCCTACTCTAAAGATATATCGTAAACTGAGCTCATTAATCCTGGGGGCCAATAAACTATTGCTTATAACTGGAAGTCACTAAATCTTTCCTTTGAGCAAGTTGTCACTAGGGTTGATTATGCTCAGCTCATGAAATGGGTTTACCACCTTATTAACGACTCCTGTCCCAAGTACCAAACTGAGTGGGATCCTTGGCTTACCAGCAGAACCCTTTTGTATGGTCACCATTTCAAGTTTACTGCTGTGTATTGGTTTGTGCAAAACAAATCTTCTGTTTGCTCCTCCGACATTTTATGTAGTTATCAGAACATTTAGCTCTGTTATTTTCCCTCTATGTTTCTTTGTACAATTGTATCCTTTGTCTGGGTATCGGAGATAATGCATTTTTGTTCTTGTACTTTTTTCTCAATAACACATTTTGTAAATTAAAATAATTGCTCGCCTGTGTTGTCACCCTTGTGCGTGGGCTTCCAATGGAGTCTACAAGTGGCCACCATCTCAACATACATTAGGCAGACATGGTTCTCTGTTGTCATTGAGCTTGGGCTTGGCTGGAAGCTGTCTCTTCTACCCACTGCCACCCAATCATTACCATTGCCCACCCTGCTGCTTCACATACACAAAGGGGCGGGGATGCTCATGACAAACCAACATTGACTAATTATAGTCACAATGCCATTTTAGGTCAATGACATCAACCCAAACGTGGCCAAATTCGGTCAATGATGTCATGAGCATCTTCTTCCTTTGTGTATGTGTAGCAGCGGAGCCCATAATACCCTGGCTGCTGTTGGTTGGGAGGTAGTGAGCACGAGTAACAGATTCTTGCTGGGTCCAATCCAAGATATCCCCAGCACATCATATTTAGATAATCGAACAGGATACTTTAATGTCATCAACAGGGGAAAAGAATGTGTCTAGGCCACCAGGGGGCTCTTCCATAGGCAGCAGTGACCTTCCTTAGGCTCCAAGTGGCCTCAAAGTGTTACTTTGTTCTGTTGGTGACATTAACATGTCCTGTTTGTTTATCCAAATATGGTGTGATGGCGGCATCTTGAATTGTACTTTGGCAGCACCATCCGCCATTTTATCAAGCACCCTCCTCTGTGTAGGTCTCATTGCCATATGGACCAAAGGTATGGGGTTCCCCTAGGGTGGGATTTTTAAGGCACATACAAATATTAAAAATCCCACCCTAGGGGAACCCCATACCTTTTGTCCTATGACCCAGGGATGTGGCACACCTTCACAAACCCTACCAAGATCATACTTGCTAATTGCCATATGTAGAGCGCTGGAAAGGACTCTTTGTATTTTTGAGTTTCCAACTGGGTTCGGTCTGAACCCAAGTCTGGACCAGACCCAAGCTCATCCTTAGCTGTCACCATCAGGCCTCCTGTCCTGATAAATGCTATTCAGCCAATGCGCATGCAGACGTGGCTGCAAAGAGGTTGCACGAGATTGGCAATAGTAAGATGCAACAAAGGATTTAAAAGCTGTACTTAAAAAAAAGAACGATTGTTTTTGATACACAGTCCGTTACCAAACGAAATGTCATCCAGTAAGGGTTTAGATCTATTCTAAGAATCCATATCATTGGTGAAATCTGCAGTAAGGAGCATGTCACCAGCCGCGAATCCATTACTCCCCTCCTCTCCTAATAACAAATCAGGTAGCGGCGATGCTGCAATCAAAGTCTTTTGTCTCCCAAGTGCAGCGGAATAGTTACAACGACGCGATGATTAGAAACCGAACGCAAACCCTTTTATTCCCTCAGGAAGATGCTTAAAATAGTTTTCATTCCCTGACACCGCACTAGTAATTTACTAAATTATATTTTGCAGTAAATGCTGTAATTTACTTAGAAACATAAAGAGAACATAAAACTATAGTGGTAGGACGTAAAGACAAAGTTTAATAACAATAATATGAACCCTGGAAAAAGAAAACCTTCTGGTGGTGCAATAACTTTGCCAGTGATACAAGCTTTTTTTTCTTCTTATAGGGTGGCTCCATCTGTAACCACTTGCTGACCGCCCTATAGCAGCCCTACAGCTACAGTGCGGCAGCTCTGCGCCGGAGTCACGTATTTATGTGTGATCCTGCACTTCCGCCTGCAGGGGGCACGCACCGCCGGCTGGCAGATTATTCACAGCAGAAGCCGATCTCTGAAGGTGCCCGGCACTCCTTGTCCGCTGACACCTTCTGATCATTGGGCGGAGACTCAGAACGAAGCTTTGCCTACGTAAACAAGGCAGATCATCATTCTGACAGGGGTGAGGGATGGATTTTGTGTCCCTGCGAAGCAGGAACTAAAATCCATCTCTTCCCCTAGTAAAAGCACCACAAACAGTACACAAAAACACTGGCTAGGCACACAGTTAACCCTTTGATCGCCCCTGATGGTAACCCCTTCCCAGCCAGTGTCATTAGTACAGTGACAGTGCATATTTTGTCTGATCACTGTATTGGTGTCACTGGTTCCCACAAAGTGTCACTTAGTGTCCGATTTTCCGCCGCAATATCGCAGTCCCACATATACTGCGGCAGGGTGGGCCTTCAGTGTGAAATCACGTACCTGGTTGTCTTTTTTTTTCTTTTGGGGTCTGGGGCATGCATGCACGCCGCTAGCGACCGGCTCCTGCTGTGATTGGACACTGCGGGAGCCAATCAGAGGGTCCGGCAGCCCCGATGTTCACCAGCACCAGGCAATCGTTTCCAAGAGAGAGGCAGAACGGCGGTCTGTCTATGTAAACAAGGCAGATCACCATTCTGTAAGGGGGGGGAAGATGGAGATTCTTAGGTTTCTATGGGAATGTTTGACCATTCTTCCAGTAGCGTATTTGTGGGGGTCAGGCACTGATGTTGGGCAAGAAGGGCTGGCTCGCAGTCTCCATAGACACACTCCTAAACCTTGTGGACAGCCTTTCTAGAAGACTTGAAGGTGCTTTAGCTGCAAAGGGTGGGCAAACTCAATATTGAACCCTATGGACTATAAGACTGGGATGCCATTAAGGTTAATGTGTGTGTTAAAACAGGTGTCCCAATACTTTTGACAATATAGTGTAGCTCTGTCTAGCAGGGGGGAGGGGATTTAATCTTTCTCTGCTGCAGTTTAACTTTAACTTCCCCACCTCCAATCTGTTACTGGACAGTGAAAGAAGAAGCAGCAATCTGATTAGCTCATCTCTGTGTCTCTCTGCTCTGCCCTCCTATCTACATGCTCTTTGCCCTGATTGGCTCCTTGTACTGCTTCCACATCTCCCAATCTGAGTTCTGCTGTACAGACAGTATAGTAGATTGCAAAAAGCTGGCACTAAATCCAACTTTCATTTTAAAAATACATTTATCTATGTATTTATGATTACAGGGATTCATTTTGTTGCCCCTTCGATACATTTGCCTGGGGAACAGCTTTTAGGTGTTACTAAACCCAGGACCCTGCATTCACTATATCTGGCCTTACACAGATCTCTCGCTCTCTGTGCCCCACTTTCTCAGGACCCTCACTCTGATCTGCTTTGTCTCTGTATTGCCCTCATTGTGGAACATGGAAATGCAATTATTTTAGTAAATATTAACTGCTAAATATCTCAGTGTCCAGCTGAGCACTGGTTAAAGATTTTAGGAGGAGTTTTCAGTCTGTTCTGACTGTCCTATGAGGCTGAATAACCCCTGACTTTCTGTCTGGACAGTGCTGATTGGCCCAAAAAAAAAAAAACCTCTCTAGCAATACACACCAAACTGAGCCTCTACAGAGCGCCTCCAAGGCTCTGTTCTATCAGTAGATGATTGGGGAAAGTAAAAGAAGAGGAGGATCAGAGAAGACAGGATCAAACAGCCTTTTTACACAATGCAGAGTATTAACCTCTTAGGCCCCTTTCACACAGGCGGACCGTTCAGATCCGCCTGTTCACTTTTTCGAAGGGTCAGTAAGTGACGAAACATCAGGGACGTGGCCATATCCATACAACGTGCCTGGTGATTGATCGGGTGAGCGGCGGTGTATTGATTCAATTGTTTATTTTGTTCACATATATTGTGTGCACTTTTCTGAGTTGAGCGCTGCTAGGTGGGAATATTTTTATTTTTCACTTTTTTGGATCTGAACGGATGCCCCATGCATCTCTATGGGGCATTGGATGTCAGCGGAGACATGTCCGCTTACATCCGATCCTGTCCGTCAAACTTGGACGGATGGAAACCCTATTTTCCATCCGTCTAGCGGATCGGATCGAATTAGAACGGACATTCGGTCCATTCTCATCCGATTCCCCCATAGAGGAGAGCGGAGATCTGACACCTCTGTCTCTGCACACAGAGCGGAGACGGAGCTGTCATCCGCCTGCTCAGCGGGGGATTGGCGGATCGATCCCCCGCTGAGCAGCACGGCCCTGACGACGGAACGGAGCCGCGTGAAAGGGGCCTTAGGTTGCGCAGTGAGTATAACAAGCATGCTTTACTGCATATACACACTGATTTTACTGTTGTGGGTTTAGTAACACTTTAAACATTTGTATCATATTGTGTAAGCCTCCAATTTACCAAAACGACTGGAGGAAAATAAGAGCAGCAAAGCTGGTCAGTTGACCAGTGGGAACAGCTGTTCAAGAGCTTGGTTCGAAATCTATAAGAGTGAGATGCATTGTCTTCATTAACAAGGCGAGAGAATCTCAAATGAGGAATAATGAGAGAGGTAGTGAAGACAGACTGCAAGCAAAGGAATGGTCGGTGTGGATTATTCTGTCCTATTGATACATTATTCTATGGGAGTCTTCAAATTGGACTCGGAATTTCAGCACATAATTATTTGGAAAGCATTTTCTACGCCTATGTGAGCTTACACTCTAACATAGTACCTCCAAGTTTAAGCTCAAGAAGGGCAAATCAACCCTAAACTTTATCTATTAGGGTTATAGATGTAGGGAAGACATTGGAACAGGCTTTCTCAACCAGGGTTCAGGGTTCCCTAGAGCTTTGATGCACAATCCGCAGCTTGGTCGCCACCTACATTCCCTTGGCACTTTTTGTGTGGCCCTCAGAGCCCCTGCAGACACTAATCTGTTTCCCTTTTGCCATGTCTCCAGTCAAAGGCATTACTAGAACCTTCAGGGCCCCCGGTGCAAGAAACCATAAAGGGCCCCCCCTGACACTCAGGGCCCCTTCCATTGGTCCTGTGGCCCTTTCCTCTGAGTCCGGGGGCCCTTCCCTCTCAGGGGATATAAACAGTAAGCATGATTTAAAGCCATAGAAAGCTACAAACAGAATGTGTTTATATCGAACTACAATGTTTTCCAGAACGGGGGAAAACACGGGGTGCCTGGGCCTTAGGTCCGGGGGCAAGGATGGATGCAAGGAGGGGACAAGTCCACTAAGAGGGGGGACAAACAAGATGAAAAAAAAGGGGGAGGTGGAGAAAAGTAGAAGAGAAGAGGCGGGAACTGAGAAAGTTCCCCCAGGCTGAAGATTGGATGACATTAGATAGGAAGACCCAACCTGGTCGGATGCAGGGTTGGACCACCACAGGGACCACACCTTATGGAAATTTAGTACGGGAATCATAGAGAATACTGGTCATCTTCTCAGTGATCATGAGGGTTGTCAGGATGCTCTTCACCTCTGCAAACGAGACAGCAGGCTTTTTTCTTCCAGGTCCTTGGCCATTTATTTCTATTTAAAACATTATATAATTTACTGATGAAAATAATGCATCATGGAGGGGTTTCCTGACACCTTATTATTTTAAGGGTTCCTCTGGGGTAAAAATGTTCAGAAAGGATGCATTAGTGTGAGCCCCTCTGTATAAAGGAGTAATGTGTATGTTTTGGTGTTCCCCATAAAGAGTTGCAGGACATGATGGCACCATGTATACCCAGGAAACCAAAGAGCAAGTTTAGGTTCAGATTTATTTGGCACTCTGTGCATGTTCTACTTTCTGAAAGGATAACATTACAATATATCACCTCACCAGCTCATCATTGGCTCCTATTTAATTTTCAATGTCATCATTGCAGGGGTACAGCAATCTTTTAAGGCCCGTACACACGAGTCGAAATTCGGCCGGGAATTTTCGTCCGACGACCGATCTGCCGATTTTCGGCTTATTAGTATGATGCTCTTGACAACCGACTCCGACTTTTCGGCCGAAAAAATTCTGGTGTGCAGGCTATAAAATTTTTGTCCACCGTCAAAACACGTCCGATTTTCGTGCAGTCAGTACAGATTTCGACAGGGAAAAATCTTATGAGCAAGACTGGGCATGCTCAGAGATGAAAAAGAACACAAAGAAAGCAATCCAACACATGATATCACTTCTGAAGTAGAATTCTGTCGTGCGGGAAAATTCGTGTGCAGTCTAGAGCACATTCCAACCAACAAACACCACTCTGGACAAAAGACGGACGACCGGTCAGCGGAAATTCGTTGCGTGTGTACGAGGCTTTAGAGATCTACACCAGCTCCTGCTTCAGACAACAGTGAGGACGAAGAGCTGGTGTAGACAGAGTACTAAAATGTGCTGTATTTCTGGAAGGAAAATACCAAAATGTCGCTGTATCTCTGTCTTGTCATGTTATTGACTACGATTTAGTGGTGGTGCCACCCATGATGTATCATTACAGCACTCAGATAAAGATTGAATACCACTTGGAGTGCACCATAGTCCTACGTTCATGGGTGCTCTCAAAGAGGACTCTTCTTTACAGCTGTCACAATATCAAAAAAACATGGAGGAACTTGTGCCAACATCCCAATTTTTAAAAATAGATAGGAACTACATTTTTGTGGTGGAACTTTTTAGGTGTCTAAAACGTCCCACCACAAAAATGTAGTTCCTAAATACTCTTCCTTATAACTGCTATGCTAAAAAAGGCCTGAAGGAGTGAAAAGGGGGACATGTTGCCTTCTTGGCCCTCAATAAATCACTGGATTACAATAGTCTACCAGAAAACATAAGTCCAAAGGGCTGAGGCGCTGGACACAGAATCTGAACCCATAATGAGGAATCATCAGATATACTTAATGACTTGGCTTTCACAAAGTGCCCCCCCCTCCAAAAAAAAAATAATAATTGAGAAGTCCATATGAAAATAACACCATGCAAGTAATTAATGCTGAAAAATTGAACAACAATAACATTTAAAAAAAAAGTAATCTGAAATATAATTAACCAAAAAGCACAAGGAGACGCCAATTCAATGGCAACCAATCGAAATTCAGGTAGTAGAAGTTGGTTACTGACTGTGTATCATTGCTTTTTTTTTGCACTATATTGAGCAAGCCCAATCAACTCGTTCTAAATATTTGATGCGGTTATCAAATGAAACCAAGAACACGCCGTTCTGAATCTCTGTTCTCGTATTCTATTCTTCGCGCTTTAAGATTTACAGACTCAAAATGAGAAAAACCCAGGAAAACAAGACGGAGTCCATGAATACATTGTGCAGCTCATCTGTTTGTTCCAGCCATGTTTTGCATGGCTGCCTATGCGGTTCCTTGTCAAGCACATAATCAATAGACTTCAAGTAAATTGGTACTTCCTGTGGCAGCTGACATTTTGAACAGATGCTGAGTGGCTCGTTAGGCATTTCGTTGGCGCCGGGGAAGAGTTTGTAATCAACAAAACTGAAACAAAAACACAAAGAAGCCTTCTTATGCTGCCTGGCCGCCTTTGCCAACAGAGTAGAAGTTCAGCGGGAAACTTGACCCTTTGACGGCCATTTTGCAGGCCACCAGTGGCCTATCACTGGGGGACCTTATTCGTTAATGGCATGGCGCATTCTCTTTGTTAGGCAGGCGTTCTTGTGAACTGCTGGCAGAAAACACAATCTGAGTCACTTAACAACTGTGCAGATTAGGAAAGACAGTAAAACTGACCATGCACTAAGCAAATTTTGGCTGGTTCCTGATGAACTGGTCAGAATTCGCTTAGTGGGTAGCCATTTCGGCTTCTTTCCTCCCAACATCCCAAAAGTCGAAGCAGCCAAGCTTAAAATAATTGGTCAATGGCCAACCATTACCTATTTTCAATCAGATATGGGCACTATATGGGTACCTTGACAGCTGACTGTTGAAATTTAATAACCACAGTGGGAGATTTGTTCTTCCAGCGCTTTTTAGCGCAGATGGAGGAATTGGCTCAATTTTTTTCCATTCATGCTGAAGAAATCGATATGGGCATGGCCAGGTAAGATCAGATATCCTTGCATTTACATATCATTAACTTAAAATACTGAAACCAAGGGACCACTGGTGGCCAGTCAACTAACATGAATGGGAAGTGAAGATTGAAGCCTCGGGAAAGGTTTCCTTCTCCTAAAGATATATATTCAACATGAAGGGCAACTAGAGAGATGAAAACGTCATCTTAGCTTGCTATAGATCTCATTCCGTTCAGGTGGCCTGAGAAATATCTTGCCTTGTGAGTAGGCAACGAAACAGCAGCAGTATACTGATAAGATCATCCCACTGCTCCCCTCTCCTGTAAGCATCTTCACAACAGCAATAGGGTGGCCATACATGTATCATTCAATCATTCATGTGATGCAGCCAACTGTCTGAATCAAAGAGAAAATTGCAAACCAGAGACCCTTCATTTGATCTATTTAGAGAGTTTCCAACCATTTTTTACTCTACGGACCATAGCGGAATATAATTGATTGCTTCTGATCACTCAAATGTCTGTGTCAGGGAAACGATCATAATACATATTGATTATACCAATGATTTTATCAGATCGAACAATCCTATTTCCAAACAATAATTTGTGTCGACCACAAATGCAGAGCAATGCCACGTGTCTTGCGTCAGCCAATATTTTAATTGAGAAATATCTTGTTTGCGATCACACATATCTAAATTGATTGCAAATCACTGAACATAGACTGACAGCACCTTGAAATCCATTTAGCCCTGATTGGCTCAGAGTGCTGACTGTGCAGCTAATATACAGACAGATTCAAGTACTTATACTAGTTATGAGTGAATGTATTGGCCTCCTACTTCTGCTGCTAGGTAAATTTCGTTTTTGGCTTCTGCTGATATCAGAGGAGCAATGATTCTTTGGTCTGGTCTGTTCAGAGCTTTACAGGCTAAGCGTTTACTTCCCCCTAAGCTTAAAGTGAGAGAATTCAAATGTACAGCCTGAATATTGAGCAGCCCCTAGCCAATCCCTGGGGAGGTGTGCACAGATGGTGGTTGGGTTGCTGTTAAATAGTCTGGAGCCTTGAAGAGATTCTCTTTTTCCCTCAGTTGGGATAAATATGTGAGCTGTAAGGAACGGGGCTGCTGGTCCCTGGAGCCCTTTGGACTGAACACTGAACTACTTTGCGAAAGGTTGCACCTATGTACTCTCTTTGTACCAGGATCCTGTGAATAAGGCTTCTTATCTGTGCAAAATTGCTTCATGGTCCCCTGCCTTTACCTGTGCTCATACTACTTCATGGTCCCAGCCATGAACCATGGGCTGTTCCAAGTCTACATATATTAGTGCTACTGTTGCTAAGTAAGAAGTGTCCTCTGCTCGCAATACATTGTGTTTTGGAGTAACCCGCATTACCTCAAACCCCCTCCCAAATTTCTGCTAGCAAATAAACGTTCAAAAGACAACCCCTAGACCATGGGTGCTCAACCTGTGGCCCTCCAGCTGTTGCAGAACTACCCATGAGGCATTGCAAGGCTGATAGTTACAAGCATGATGGGAATTGTAGTTTAGAAAGGCCCACAGGTTGAGCACCTATGCCATAGATTGATCAATAACCAAAGTGAATATACTTTTGCTGTGGGCCTGGCTGCCTCTGCAGTGTTTTGTGAAAGAACCAGTGTAATCTCAGCAGCTCCTTCAGGGGCAGCACTATATAAATATACATGGACACATTATAAGGGATTTATAACTGGATTGCATTTTTTTCTATATCTTCCAGGAGTTTGACTTTGAAACTGCTGGCGTTATTTATCCTGGCTTGATTTTTTGTTTAAAAGCCCCATTCTGGGCAAAATATGACCCCCTCCCATTTCTACCCACCCCCACTATTCTATCCCAAAAGGTGTTTTGTTGTTCTTAGCTGCTGAACCATGGTGTTGCCATATCAAGGTGTGGGGGACTGCAAATCCAACCCAAGACCACCAGTCTCCTAAAGTCCCCCTGCACTGACATCACTCCTCTTCTGGATCCTGAGAGAACACTGCTCCTGGACAATCAACAGGAAGTGTCCATGCCCTTGATGATTTTGGCACTTCCTTTTGTCTTTTTATCCGCTGAACCACAAAGCAGGCATTTCAAGGTGAGGGAGACTTCTCACCCAACCTGAGACCACCAGTCTCCTACAATCCTCTGCTCTGACATCACTCCTTTTCTGGACCCTGAGAGAACACTGCTCCTGGACAGCCAACAGGAAGTGTACATGTCCTTGTCTTCATGATCTGGACACTTTCTATTGGCTTTTTACTTGCTGAACCATGATGCTGGCATTTCAAGGTGCAGGAGGGGACTTCTAACCCAACCCAAGACCACCGGTCTCCTACAGTCCCCTGTGCTGACATCACTCCTCTTCTGGGTCCTGAGCACACTGCTCCTGGACAGCCAACAGGAAGTGTACATGTCCTTTTATTCATGATCTGGACACTTTCTATTGGCGTTTTACCTGCAGAACCATGATGCTGGCATTTCAAGGTGCTGGGGACTGCTTATCCAACCCAAAACCGCTGGTCTCCTACTGTCCTCTGCACTGACATCACTCCTCTTCTGGATCCTCTGCTCCTGGACAGCCAACAGGAAGTGTCCTTGTCTTCATGATGTGAACACTTCCTTTTGGCTGTCCAGCTGCAGGATTTTCACAGGATCCAGAAGATGCAAAGGTATCCCGGAGCTGGGCTTTAAACCATCGCTGATTTCAATTTTTTTTTCCCCCCGTATTTTCTCTATACTCTACAAATGCTATTTTAAGACGCTTTTTAATCTTTTCTTTCCTCTTTAGAAATTGTTTTTTTATACAGTGGAGATACCAGACAAAGATGAATTACTGGAAGCTGTAAGGCAATGCATTAATGTATTATTTCTATATATCAAATATTATTTTTAGATGTGATGTACAGAAAAATAATAAAAGGAAAAGTTGCTTTTTTTTAAATTAAATCTGCCACTTAAAAACCTTAGGCCTGATTTATCAGAGGGATGATAAATGGCATTGCAATACTGGGGAAGGCTACGGAATATTAGATGGGGCATTTATTATAAATAGAGTTTAGGATCCAGTAAAATTCATGGCCATAAGGTAATTATATTGTAGGCAGGGACAGTTAATTCTGGTTTCCAAAGCAGATATATCTAGTGATATAATGGGAGAGCCATGATGTTGGTTGTCTTACAACTATGTGACTTCACTTGCAATGTCCCTAAGGGACCTTATCAATCCTTACAACATATCTATGTAGCCTAGGAGACCGCAAAACCTCCCCACCCCCACCCTTTCCCAGGTAAGAGCACTTGGATGTGTAGTGGCTAATTAAATATGTGTTTTTTGCTGTGACTGTCAATGTTTTGAATAATGTTGAGGCCTCCAGAACCCGTCAGCCATTACTGAAAGTAGGACTGTGGTCTTCCATTAAATAACAAATGGGCTGCACCATTTAACCAATTCAGCTCCGGAAGGTTTTGCCCCATTCATGACCAGGCCATTTTTATGCTATTCGGCACTGTGCTACTTTAACTGGCAGTTGCGCAGTCATGCAACACTGTACCCAAATTAAATTTATATAATTTTTTTCACACAAATAGAGATTTCTTTTGGTGGCGTTTGATCACTACTGTGTTTTTTATATTTTTTTATTATATAAATGAAAAAGAATGTTAATTTTGAGAAAAAAAAAACAATATTTTTTACTTTACTTCCTCATCAAATTTCTTCATAAATTTTGCCCAAAATCTATTCTGCTACATGTCAATTTTTGTATTTCTATCCATGACCCCTCTGCAGAGGTTTCTGCTTACTTCCTGTGCCTGTGTTTCCCTTACTTGAAATGCTGAGTTTAGTTGACATCGGGACAGGAAGGTTTGGACAGCAATAAAAGTTCTTCAGAAAATTTGCGTTTTTTTTTGTACCCCATTGGAGGGATTTCCCACTTCCTGTCTTGGGAAGGTAAATGTCCATAATAGTGATACAGATAGCAATAAAAAGAAAAAAAAAATCCAGACTCTCACCCTTCCATTCAATATACAAAATGAGATTCAAAAGTTTGTCTGGACCTGGGAGTTTTTGTTAGCCAGAAAAAACTTCTGTGTGCCTCTCTGAAACTAGTTTTCACTGTGTGTTTGGGGCCACACCAAATTTCTATTCCAGTGCCAATTGTGAACACTATAATGGCTAATATGGGGTCTTTCGAAGGAGAAGGGGCAGCAGTTCGTCAAGGTGTAGCCCTGAAGGTAGATACGTCTGGACCCAATGACAAAGTTAAACTAGTGCTAGAGAGACACAGAAATTATTTGGGTAGGGATGCTTTTGGTTCAGATTGCACACACTGCAGTGGACAGCATGGTCCTGAAGCTCAAGAGTTGAATGAAAGTCTACAGAGTTACTGCTAGCTGAATTCTAATGAGGATTGCTAGCTTTTCTTCCAAAACGTGGTTGCAAAAAGCACAGCCCTGCCCCTCTTTGACGCATTTAACTCTCCATTTAGGCCTATCGGGGTAAAACGCATCAAGAAAGGGTTGGTCCCTGGGTGGGGATACTTTGTATGCTGCCTGTAGTTGAATTAAGGCATTCAAGGGTGTTGAAGTCATACTTAGAAGCTCCAGAGTTGAAGGAAAGTCTTTGGAGATACTGCTAGCTGAACTCTAGCATAGATTGCTAGCTTTTCTTGCAAGAAGTCCTTGAAAAAATACAGGCCTGCCTTTCTTTCACACATTCCACCCTCCAGTTAAGCCTGTCAGGGTAAAACATGTCAAGAGAAATAGTCCCAGGAACATTTTGTATGCTGCCTGTGGTTGAATTAAGGCATTTGGGGGTGTTGAAGTCATACTCAGAAGCTGCAGAGCTAAACAAAGGTCTTTGGAGATACTGCTAGCTGAACTCTAATATGGATTGCTAGCTTTTCTTCCAAGAAGTGCTTTCAAAAACACCGGCCTACCTTTTTTTGACACCTTTTACCCTCCAGTTAAGCCTATCAGGGTGAAACACGTCAAGAGAGGGCAGTCCCAAGGTCAGAACATTTTGTATGCTGCCTGTGGTTGAATAAAGGAATTTAGGGGTGTTGAAGTCGTACACAGAAGCTCCAGAGTTGAAGGAAAGTCTTTGGAGATACTGCTAGCTAAATTCTAAAGTGAATTTCAAGCTTTTCTTCCATGAAGTGCTTGCAAAAACACAGGCAAAACACTTTTCACCCTCCAGTTAAGCCTATTGGGGTGAAACACGTCAAGAGGGGGCAGTCCCAGGGTTGGGACACTTTGTAAGCTGTTGAGAGCATGAGGGAAGATCCGTAGATTCCACTTCTCTACGGACTTACGAAAGTCCATGCAAATATCGGCAATATTGAAAATGTCTTACCCAGTGTATCAGATACTTCGAAAGCTGGCACGGCGTATGCGCAAGAAACAGCAACATATCCTATGCCAAGTTGATCACTTTTCCTGCACTTTTTTTTTTACAGTAATAAAGTCGCTGGAAGGACGGAGATGGCCCTTAAATTTGCAACGCTGCTCTAACGTTCCCCCGGCGTAAAAAGAAGGTTGAGATATTTTCAAAGAGTAACGACCCAATCCCGATGGCTTAGGCGACAAGACAAACAATTTCACGCTGGTGCAGAACTATAATAATTAATAATGTTTAAGGGTCATTATCTGCGGCTTTTGTTTCTCACTGAACTAGGAAATCAAATTGACAATGCCGGGGAAAACATGTGCTAAAACCTGTATTCCGATTATGAGTATTTATGCCTCGCCATTTGATACACCCATTAATCATTGTCCGCTCGGCGCATGCCGCACAAAACAAGCCAGAGGAGTACACTGCAGCAACGAATATCAATGTCGGTTGGTGAGAGTATCGCCAATGGACCTGAACACCAACGCTCGGGAAACTAAATGAAAGAACAAGCCCAAACCACAGTTAGTCAATCGTTAGCACTTTCCAGGAACAGAAAAAAAGTCAAGACAGCACACCGCCATTGTTTTTCCTCACGTTCAATAAACTTTATTAAAACCACTAATTAAACCCTGATCATGGTGAAACGCGTCAGTAGGGGTACTTCTTATTTAAATAAAAATTAGATAATTAAGAAACATTGACATATTTCCTTTAATTCTTCTAAATGATTCGTAATTACCAAGTTTTTAAAAGAAAAAAATTGCATAATATTTTGATTTAAAAAAAAAAAGTCATGATCGGTTTTAGCAACTAATTACACAATATAATGTATGTGTTTTTTAGCCCTGAAGAAGGGGGACCCTTGGAATCCCTGAAACGTGTTGGCTCTCCCAATTTAACAATTATTTCAACTCTTTGACCATTGGTGTGGCACTTCTTCTTACATAGTTGAGCAATAAAAACTTCACAGGAGTATTATATAGATTTTTATTATTCTTCAGGATTTATATAGCGCCTGAAATATATTATATATATATATTACTATACATAGAAACAAAATAGAGTGATGTAAAAAAAAAGATCAAGTGGTCCTTCGAGCCTATTCATTTTTTTTTAAATCTATCTTCGGATATATATATATATATATATATATATATATATATATATATATATATATATATATATAAACACACACATATATATATATATATATATATATATATATATATATATATATATATATATATATTTATATAGCGCCTGAAGTATATTATATATATTACTATACATAGAAACAAAAAAGAGTGACGTCAGAAAAAAGATCAAGTGGCCCTTCGAGCCTGTTCATTTTTTTTGTTAATCTATCTTCGTGTATATATATATATATATATATATACACACATATATATATATACACATGTATATGTATATATATATATATACACTGTATATATATATATATATATATATTTATATATATGTTCTTCAAAAGGTTTGTGCACTTTTTTTAACTAAGTTATATGTATAAAATTGCAGAAACTTTTTGACCCCTCGTTTTTTATGAATATTAAAAATATAAAAAAATATACGTTTTAAGGAAAAATTAGGATAAAGCAAAATTGATAGATTTATTTTCCTTAAAATGTTGGCGCAGATCAGGAAATTTTGGCAAAATTTTGCTTTTGATATCAATGAGGCAAAATGAAGGCACTTTTGGTGAATTTTAAGGTGCAATTGGATTTATGTATCTGCTTAGGGTTACAGAAGCTTATTTGAACTATTCTAAACGTGTTATTGTACTCCTTGCTAACCTCATTATTTTATTTCTGATTTATTTATTAATGTATTTATTTATTACAGAAAGAGAAAAACAAAAAAGATAAGTAAAGAAATGTAAGGCAACCATACATATAATAAAAAAAAGGAAAAAAAAACACAAATACAAAAAAAAAGAATCTACCCTACATATACAAGAAATCAAAAAAAGAAAAAAGTAAACTGGGGTTTTCCTAACAGATTTTGCCCATGTAGCTTCATGAATGAAATTAAACATATTAGGGTTGGCAACATTTTGACAATGGCAAAATCAATTTTGCTGTAATCACTTTGTTTATTCATAGACAAGGTAACAATTAATAATTTGCAACACTATAACCTTTACGACCTTAAAGATAATCGCGCTTTTGTGGAAAAATATATAGCAAATAAAAAATAAGAGTATATCTGCTACAGAAGCTATATTGTTTTCTAATGTTATTAAAAAGTACCTCTTGGATCTGCAGCTGCTGTTAATTTCAGTAAAATTTGGCAACCTTGAGGTGTTCTGTACACAGAAAGCCCCAGAAATATAATTTCCTGCTTGTGTGATTGGCTCACTGATTTTCCCAGAAGTTTGCATGAAGCTAGATTTTAGGCATCCTATTTCTAAAGGGATGCAGACCCTACAGCTTTTCTCAATAGAACACTGAGAATGCACCAGGGGATTATAAGGAACCAGACCTTCATATTAGGTATTAGATTGCACAGGGCATTGTATAGCAAACAGCTATTCCTTCAAGTAACAAAAGGTAGGAATATGCTACAAAGTTTATTAAAATCTCTGCAATGTACATAGATCAATGTTTTTTCTCAACAAATGCAAAGTTACAAAAAAAAAAAGAACACCGGATGGGCCACAACCCGGCATTTTATTCATGTTTGGGAATTTTCCAGGCAAAGTAGCTCTCTCTTGATATTAAAGTCACATAATCCAATATTCTGATCCCCAGGGGAGTGGCTGGGTGGTGCTGGGAAAACACCGGAGATTTTATCTCTGGAGCCCCTCGAGAGATAATAGAAGCCAGTAGACCATTAAACCCCGCTGTCATCTCTATACAAAAATATTCACAGAAGCTCTGTTTTTGTAAAGTTATTTTTCATTATAAAGAGATCTTTTTTTTTATCCCAAGAAATATCTATGGGGACAGTTAATGGCTGTGGGGATCCGGGGGGTACCACAGCTGTCTCCGCAGCAAGAGAGATCAAACGCATCAAGTTATAAAGGTTACAGCGGTTATTATTAATACTTTCTCTGATCTATTTTTCTCATTAGCTCTAATTATTATGAGTAAAAACCTTTTTATAGAACATAATTGGTCTCTTAAGAGCCGTACACACACAATGAAATATTTCATACAATCACTTATAACGGAAGTCATACAAGTCGCCGTGAATTAAAAAGCTCAGTGCCAAAACCTTGTCAACGTAGAACGGTGAGCGCTGGCTGTGGCCACCAGTTGAACGTGAGGTTACCTGTACTGGAAAAGTGACCTCAATGGGATGGCTTTGGGGATGATAAGAGATCATTTCATTTTAAAGTTAACCTTTGGAGACTGAGCTACGAGAGTGGCCATTGCTGATTTTTTTTAAAGACTGTATTGCTATTATTCTGATCATAGCTTTGCTAAAAACAGGCATGGAACCAGACAACACCTAAACTCCTTCAAAAAGTCAGCTAATAGCGCTGGAACCCTCTTTTTTTATTATATATTAATTTTGTATTGTTGTTATCATCATGTTATCATTGTTGTATGGTGGTGGTGATAGAGAATCTGAATTTGGGACTGGCATCTTCTACATATCAAAGAATTTCCATGATTATCTTTGGTTGTGATGAGGATGAGTGAGTCTAGTATGGGAAGCACTATATTGTAATATTCAAGCCCAAATACAAGTTTATTCCAAAGAAAAAAAGTGGTTACAAAGCCAACACGTATGCTGTACTTTGCAACCTTCATCAAGACTTAAAGAATATGAAACAATATATGCGGGCTCAAACACCAGTGTATAGTTGGTCAGAAGAGGAGCCAACGGTAAAAAATTGATGCACAATTTGTTACAGCATGTCACAGACTGAGGTGGACATGAGAGATTACCGACTTAAATCCCCTATCTGGATTGATCCCCTACCCCTCTTTCATATTCTCCCTTAGCATGATAACATCACTGGACCTTCTATTTCCCTTTATATTCTACTTTCCCCTTGATAATGTCCTATTAGGGATTCCTTGCATCCTCCAATTGCTTTGGTAATGCTAAAATGTAATTGGTCCTGCTGATGAAGTCGAGCGGGGAGGGGGGGGGGGAGAGGAGAGAAGGAGGAGAGAAGAAGGAGAGAAGGAGAGATTGGAAAAGAGGGGGGGGGAGAAGACATGGGGAGGAGAGGGCAGAAGAGGGGGAGGAGAAGAGAGGATAGAAGGGGGGGGAGAGGGAGAGAAGAGGGGAGGAGCAGAGGAGGAAAGTAGAAGGGGAGGAGAGAGAAGAGAAGGGAAGGGAAGGGAAAGATGTGAGGAACAGGGATGCATACAAGAGTAGAAGGGGAGGAGAGAGAAGGAGAGAAGTAGGAGAGAGAGAGAGGGAAGAAGAGAAGAGAAGGGAGGGGAAGGGAGGGGAGGGGGAGAGAGGGGAGGGGAGGGGAGAGGAGAGGAGAGGAGAAAAGAGGAGAGGGGAGGAGGAGAGGGGAGAGGGGAGGGGAGAGAAGGAGAGGGGAGGGGAGAGGAGGAGAGGGGAGAGGAGAGGGGAGGAGGAGAGGGGAAAGGAGAGGAGAGGAGAAGGGAAGATGAAGTGAGAAGCAATCACAGAAACCTTGAGGATAGAGCGAAAAAGACCTAAAGCCCTGGTGTTATTTGCTCATCATCTTCTGCGCAGACTAGTCCTGATATGTGTATGGGCAACTGTAGGCCTGCGGTGGCTACATTAGATTGCAAGCTCCTCTGCAGCAAGTAGTGAAAGCCTCTGTGTACTCTGCTAACTTGCACCAATGTATTCCCCCTACAAACAGAAGAAATGAAAACTCCCTGATAAAAGCCATCTTGGAGATTCTTCCACCAAAGGCTGACCTTAGTGGTTGATTGTTTAATGTTTTTTTTCTCATTTTTTGCCTTTCAAGAAATGCGAAACCATTTTTTGCACGCGGCATAAAACAAACTTCCCTCTCCGAAACGAAAAGGATTAAAGTGTTAATACATGTGAATAAAATTCAAATCTGCATTTGTTCAGCTGTTTTTCTCGGAGTAATGTATTTTGGTTTTTCCGCCACAAGTCAATTTGCACAGAGATCATGCACTTCCCCAGATAAGCACATTGACTTTAAAATAAAGTGCGTACCAACAGCTGGAGCACAAAGACTGGAGCAGACAGGGAGATGGCACTGCATAATAATTAAATACATTTTTACCATCCATCACCCGTTTCCGTACAGTAGGTGCGACGGTAATAAATCTGCCTGTAAAGGCTTCACAAGACGAGCGTGGAATTGTCAGCTAAAGAGGAACTCCACACATATGCAAGGGCCGCTTTCCTCCCTTATTCAGTCTTTGCAAAACCTGCAAAACATTTCTCAACACAGCTGGATTGATGGGTCTTTCTGAGCTTACTTAACGCACACCAGCTGAATGCTACAATTAGACTTGCAGTGCAAAGGGGATTCACTTTTTTTGTTATGTTTTGGGTTATAGGGCTTTGTCATTGTGTTTAAAAAAAAAAATCTAGATTGATTTTTATTAATAGAAATGGATGGTGTGTCATTATATTTCCATTTTCTGAATGATCTTTTATGTATGTTCTCTGACCTCTCCTGCTCTGTTTCTCAACAATGTAGTGTTATGAGCCCACAAAAACAGCATATGTTCAGCTTGGAGATTGTTGATATATTTTATCAAATTGAATACATTATTTATTATTATTTTTTTTTAGCCTTGAATAATTAGTTTAACTTTATCATTCTAACATTCTGATTGGTTACTTTGTGTTCTGTGACCGCCCACTCTACCTCTTCTGTTCACCAATGTGTAACCTGCTATGACAAGGATCAGAGAAATTTATTGTAGATCTTCCTCAAAGCATAAAATCAGATTTGGCTGCCCCAGATGGAAAGATCGGACCACCCCGAGGATCGTTAGGCCACACCACTGTCTATGGTCTTCCTTGTCCCCTTATTTTTAGGGTTTCAGCAAGAAAGATTTGTATCCATCAGATTCTGGGGTCAAAGTTATACATCATTTGTTCTCTGAATTGATCTCACCATGACTATCGCTTGGCTTTTAAGTCATAGAGTTCAGGAAGACGCAGAGGAACTGCATAGATAGATAGTGTGATGGAATCATCCATCTTGATTGCTTCTGTCAATATATAGTTTTCTCCAGTCTGGACCCAGGAACCAGATATTATAGTTGAATATTGCACCAAAGATACTAGACGACACTAGCTTAGGTGCAGTGGAACTGGAACTCACTTTATGAAAACTCAGACATACTTTATACCCCCCAGGAAGACATGGGGTTTTTAGCATGACAATGCAAACTATAAACAGTAACGAATAGCTAATATAAACAATGATCTAATTAAACTGCAAGCTAAGCAACATAAACATCCCACAATAGTTTGATAACTAAGAAAAAGTATTAATACAATATTAACCACTTTAGGACCGGAAGGATTTGCCCCCTTCCTGACAGGCCCTACATTTCATCTATCATCTAGCCTATGTGCAGTAATTCACATAAAGTTGATGCTGTGCTGAGATCCCGGGACATGGCCCAGCACAAGGCATCAGCGGCTAAACAGAGGGCCAAGTTGCGGGACGGTCTTGGCAAACCTGGGACAGTTGGCCCAGAGGCGTGACTATAGCGGTCACAGAGTGCTGTGGGGAATACTTTTAGGGTCCATGCACACTGGGCTTAAAAAATGCTGCTTTCACAGGAGTTTTTTATTTTGCCTGTAGAAGCAACTCAATGTTATCCTAAATGTCCATAGACATTACAGTATTAAGAGGCATATTTTAAGCTCAGTGTTTAGAGGCAGAAAAAAAAATGGAGTTTCCTGGCAGAAAAAATGATCCTAAATGCCTGTACAAAATCGCTCTATTCTGCCATTTTTTTTTAAGCCCAGTGTGCATGGACCCTCAGGATGGAGAGCTTTTCTGAATGAACACAGTGAGTGATCAGTACCAATTGCTCCTGTGTCCATTCATAATGGAAGCATACTGTTTACTATTCTTCAGTTTGTGAATGAATGGGAAGCTCTGTACAGAGCTATTCCTGTCCATTCATTCTAGGCAGCTGAAGCTGCAGAGATGGGGATTGAGGGCTGTGTCCTCAATCTCCTTTCTCTGTCTCAAAGGAGCTCCCAACCAGGCTCCTAAAAAGTTGTAAAAAATAATAAAAAAAAAAAAAAAAACTGACACCAATGATGCAATGATGGGGCACTACTCCTCCCACAAATATCAACAGTGGGCCATTATTCGTCCCACTAGACACCAACAATGGGGCACTATTCCTCCCACTAATATCAACAGTGGGTCATTATTCCTTCTCCCACTAGACACTAAGAATGTGGCACTATTCCTCCCACTAATATCAACAGTGGGTCATTATTCCTCCCACTAAACACCAACAATGGGGCACTATTCCTCCCACTAATATCAACAGTGGGGCATTATTCTTCCCACTAGACATCAACAATGGGGCACTATTCCTCCCACTAATATCAACAGTGGGCCATTATTCCTCCCACTAGACATCAACAATGTGGCACTACTCCTCCCACGAATATCAACAGTGGGCCATTATTCATCCCACTAGACACCAACAATGGGGCACTATTCCTCCCACTAATATCAACAGTGGGTCATTATTCCTTCTCCCACTAGACACTAAGAATGTGGCAATATTCCTCCCACTAATATCAACAGTGGGTCATTATTCCTCCCACTAGACACCAACAATGGGGCACTATTCCTCCCACTAATATCAACAGTGGGTCATTATTCCTCCCACTAGACACCAACAATGGGGCACTATTCCTCCCACTAATATCAACAGTGGGGCATTATTCCTCCCACTAGACATTAACAATGGGGCACTATTCCTCCCACTAATATCAACAGTGGGGCATTATTCCTCCCACTAGACACCCACAATGGGACGCTATTCCTCCCACTAATATCAACAGTGGGGCATTATTCCTCCCACTAGACACTAACAATGTGGCACTATTCCTCCCACTAATATCAACAGTGAGGCATTATTCCTCCCACTAGACACTAACAATGGGGCACTATTCCTCCCACTAATATCAACAGTGGGGCATTATTCCTCCCACTAGACACCCACAATGGGACGCTATTCCTCCCACTAATATCAACAGTGGGGCATTATTCCTCCCACTAGACACTAACAATGGGGCACTATTCCTCCCACTAATATCAACAGTGGGGCATTATTCCTCCCACTAGACACTAACAATGGGGCACTATTCCTCCCACTAATATCAACAGTGGGGCATTATTCCTCCCACTAGACACCAACAATGGTGCACTTTTCCTTCCACTAATACCAATGATAAAGCACTAGTTCTAAAACTGTACAATTTTTACCAAAATTGTAAAAAAATAAATAAAACAAAATGGTAAAAAATTATTTAAAAAAAACTAACAAAAATAAAAAAATACTGAACCCAACCACTGCTCTACTGACCATGTTTCTGCATTACCGCAAAAGTCCAATGCCATACTGACACTGTGTACTGATACTAAAAAAAAGTATTGGTTATACATACACTTCAAGGCTCTTATAATATGACAATTTACTCCTTACCAATGACGGTCAATTAAATCCCAGCTCTTGGTAGCCTGATTACATTGGACCAATGAAAGCACACAATCGGGTTGTGAGCCGTCCATTACTACACAATGAGCGTGTAACAACCATTTAGCGGCTCACCTCAGCTATTTTCCTCCTTCGTGTTTCCATTTTTATTTTTGATTTCGTTTCCTTGTGCACGCACAGTTTTTTCGCTTTACTGCGATCTTGGGATTAGCTCTGGTTAATGGAAGCTTCCAGAAAACTCTTTCATTTTTGGCACCCGCGCCTGGAGCCATAAAACAATAAGTTTCTCATTCCACTAAGCTGCCACCCAATTCTGTTTTTTGATCTTCAGCTTTTAATTCCAGTTTTATAGCACTCGCTTTATTTATGCTTTTCATCACAAATGTAATTAGCTCTCAGTTATTTGTTTTTTTTTTTCTCTTTTTTTTTTTTTTTTACACATTGCGCCACTCTCAGCCATGTCATAGTTCTGGCAGGATTTAAAGGGTCAGTTTATCTAAAACTGATATTATAGAGCAGTGGTTTCTAAACTGTGGCAACGTGACCCTTTACAAGCCTTTATAAAGTCTTTGGGACACTATTCCTCCCACTGACACCAATGATGGGGTACTATTCCTCCGACTGACACCAATGATGGGGCACTATTCCTCCCACTGACACCAATGATGGGGCACTATTCCTCCCATTGACACCAATGATGGGGCAGTATTCATCCACCTAACAGCAATGATGGGGCACTATTGTTCCAATTGACACCAATGATGGGGCAGTATTCATCCACCTAACACCAATGATGGGGCACTATCCCTCCCACTGACACCAATGATGGGGTACTATTCCTCCCACTGACACCAATGATGGGGCACTATTCCTCCCACTGACACCAATGATGGGGCAGTATTCATCCACCTAACAGCAATGATGGGGCACTACTTCTCCCACTGACACCAACGCGGGGCACTATTCCTCCCACTGATACCAATGATGGGACACTATTCCTCCCACTGACACCAATGATTGGGCACTATTCCTCTCACTGACACCAATGATGGGGCACTATTCCCCCCACTGACACCAATGATGGGGCAGTATTCATCCACCTAACACCAATGATGGGGCACTATTCCCCCCACTGACACCAATGATGGGGAACTGTTCCTCCCACTGACACCAATGATGGGGCACTATTCCCCCCACTGACACCAATGATGGGGCACTATTCCTCCCACTGACACCAATGATGGGGCACTATTCCTCCCACTGACACCAATGATGGGGCACTATTCCCCCCACTGACACCAATGATGGGGCACTATTCCTCCCACTGACACCAATGATTGGGCACTATTCCTCCCATTGACACCAATGATGGGGCAGTATTCATCCACCTAACAGCAATGATGGGGTACTATTCCTTCTATTGACACCAATGATGGGGTAATATTTCCCCTACTAACGAAAATGATGGGGCACTATTCCTCCCACTGACACTAATGATGGGGCACTATTCCTCCCACTGACACTAATGATGGGGCACTATTCCTCCCACTGATACTAATGATGGGGCACTATTCCTTCCACTAACTCCGAACTTATTTGAAGTTTGTAGAGCCCCGCCCAAACTGAATCCAAGGCAGTTCAACTCAACAAAAAAATTGCTTTTTGAGGGACTGATGTGAATGCACCCTTACATCAAATGTCCCCCATCAAAGTGCCCGCCCCCACATCATATGCCCCCATCAGAGTGCCCCCTTACATCAATTGTCCCCATCAAGTCTTATGGATTAATGGATGCACTCTCAGATATTTGGGGGAGCACAGCCCACCCCAGCACCCCCCTAGATCCGGGCCTGACCACCATTTTAAGGGGGCATTCTTCCCAATGACCACCAATAGAGGGTGCACTCTTTTCACTGACCCCTGATGAAATAGTTTGACCAGGAGTTCCCTGAGACCTGAAATTCATTGCAAGTGTTCCTCTGGGGTAAAATGGTTGAGAAAGGCTTGTGTAGATTGTTAGTTTCCTATTCTCCGTATGTGTTATCTGCTGTACATGTCACTATGTTGTTGCCTCGCTTGATTTAATTCATATTTGTGAAAGTGTTCATATTCTGTTTACAGGTCTACGAGCAAATATTCAATAAGGGAAAAGTTAGTAAAGCGAGTGCAGAATGCTATTTTACAGGTAAAATGCCCCTTGCTGCTCTTCCCAGCATGCTCTGCTATCCAAATGCGTGGAATTATTGTCTTGTATTTCATCATTAAGTGAGCTAAAAATAGAGACTTGGAGTATTATTTATTTTAATGAAGAGTGCAGGCACTTGAAGCATATTCTAACTGGTTTAGAAGAAGAAGAGAAGAATATTACATAATTAACCACCTTGCAAAATGCGGCATCCAAGGTTATTCTCTGTTTTTTGTATTTATAGCAAGTGTAATACAGCAGTCTGAGCTTTTGGTTCCCTTTTTGCATGGACTTTTCCTTTATATTACTTTACTAATAGGGGCCTAACGTCTCTGGTTTTTGGGCCAAGCCCCACCCACTTACCTAAGCCCCAATACCCCAATAAGAGTGACCAAAGAGCAAATATTGACTGCATACAAGATGCATGTGTCTAACTTGAACCTTAATGTGCTTTGTGTATTTACAGTTGAGGTTAACCTGCACATTGTGATAGAAGTGGGTCCTCGGTTCAAATCCTTCCTAGCACAGTTACTGCATGGAGATATGTTCTCCCGCAGTCCATAAATATACAATTATATCATGTCTAAATTGGCAGGGACATTAGGTTATTAGTTCCTACTGTTACTTTCTCTAATTCTACTACGCTAAGCATCTCCTCAAAATTTACGATCCTAGTCCACTAGTCCAAATTTTGCAATCCTTAACACCTCTTCATATTCTACTATCCTAGGGACCTCCTCAGATCTTACCTTCCTAGGCTCCTCCTTGAATTTTGCAATTCTAGACCCTTCTTCAAATCTTATCATCCATAGACCTCTCCTCAAATATTACAATCTTCAACCCTTCCTAGAACCCTCCTGGGCCTCTCTTTAAATCTTACTGTTCTTGATTTTTCCGTTAATTTTGCCATTCTAGAGCCCTACTCAGATCTCACCATCCTAGGCTCTTCCATGAATTTTTGCTACCCCGCCTTGAATCTTGCCATTTAATTGAATCTATTTTTTTTTTAAGTTTGCCATCATGACCCTCCTCACTTCTTACCATTCCTGAGTCCTCCTCAGACATTACCATCTTTGATCTGTTTTAACCATCTTTACTTTTTCTGATCCCTCCTCAAATCTTATCATCCTCAACCTGTACTTAAATTTTGCCAGCCTACAACCCTCTTTACCAATTTAGACTGTTTCTTCAAATTTGCCATCCTACAACCCAACTCAAATATTAGCATCCTGGGTCGCTCCTCAGATTTCACCAACCTAGACCCCTCCTTGAATCTGGCCACCCTAGACCACCTTCTCAAATTTTGCTATCCTAGTCCACCTCCTCAACCATACCATCCTAGACTACTCTTTGTATGTTGCCATCCTAGACCCCTCCTGGAATTTCATCATTCTTGAGCCCTCCTTGAATTTTTCCACCCTAGACCACCTCCTTCAATTTTTCCCCCTAGTCTACCTTCTTGAATTTTACCAGCCTAGGCTCCTTCCTTGAATGTATTTATCCTAATACCCTCCTTGAATTGTAATATCCTATACCACTCCTTGAATTTTGCCATCCAAGACCCCTTCCTGGAGTTTTGTCATCCTTGATTCCTTCTTGATTCTGGTCAACCTAGACCACTTCCTCCAATTCTGTCTCTAATGCCTCGTACACACGCAACGATTATCGGCTGACCAATCGGCCGTCTTTTGTCCAGTGTTGTTGTGTTGGTTAAAATGTGCTCTAGACTGCACACAAATTTTCTCGGCCAACAAAAACCAACTTCAGAAGTGATGTCATGTGCTGGTTAACTTTCCGTGTGTTTTTTCTTCTCTGAGCATGCCCAGTCTTGCTCATCTGAATTTTGTCTGCCGAAATCTGTACTGACTGACGGAAAATCAGCCGTTCTGTTGACGGCTAACAACAATTTTATAACACACCAGATTTTGTTCGGCCGAAAAGTCGGAGGCGGTTGTCGGAAGCATCATACTAACAAGCCGAAAATCGTCCGATCGGACGTTGGCCGAAAATTCACAGCCAACAATCGTTGCGTGTGTAGGAGGCATTAGTCTACCTTCTCGATTTTTATCCTCCTAGGCCCCTCCTCATATTCTCCCATCCTAGATCCCATCCTTGAATTGTATCCTCCTAGATATCCTCCTTGAATTCTACTATCCCAGAGCACTCCTTGAATTTTGCCATTCCAGACCCCCATTGGAATTTTACCATTCATGAGCCCTCCTTAAATCTTGCCACCCAAGACCACCTCCTCCAATTATGGCTCCAAGTTTACTTCTTTCAAATTTTACCATCCTAGACTTCTCCTCATATTCTTCCATCCTAGGCACTTTCCTTGATTTTTATCCTCCTAGTACCCTCTTCATATTTCCAATCCTAGGCCCCTCCTCATATTCTCTCATTCTAGGCCCTTTCCTTGAATTTTATCCTCCTAATGCCCTCTACATATTCTCCCATCCTAGGCCTCTCCTCATATTCGCCCATTATAGGCCCCTTCATTGAATACTTATCCTCTTAAAATTTTGCAAAAAAAATAAATAAATAAATCCCAACTTTTGTTTGAAGACGAGTGAAGGTGATCGCTCCCCCAAGAAAGTCTTTGTCTCTCTCTTACATTCCCGGCCTCATTTGTAAAATTCATTCTTTTCCCCAACAGTTTATCTGGAAACAGACTCTTTGCCGCTTTCCTGAGAGCATTCATTAACCTTGGAAAGAATGCCTTGATCAAAGTCTATAGAGCCTATAGATTTTTCTTTCCTTTTTTTTAACACGAAAACGTAGAAGAATTGAAACGCCGGATCCTTTGACAAATGTTTGTCGGGACAATTGCACAAAAGGCGTACCTTGAGGCCTGTACAGCTCTGATGCAATATTTCAATGGTTTCACAAAAGTTCCCCAATCGGAGAGGAGTGAAGTCTTAATTATTACCATAAAGTCCTTAACAAGTAGATCAAGCAGCTAGCAGACTCGAGGAAAGAGAAAAAAAAAGTATTCTGTTATGGAAATTGGGTTTAAAGTGGATAAGAGAGTGATTAACCGGTATATTTTTAGAAGCTGGAATGATTTTGTTTGGTTTTCCCAGCAGATAAAAAACCAAACCAATGAAAAATGTAATTATATGTATAAAATTCTTTATTTAAAGTATAACTAAAGGTAAAACTTTTCTTTTTAGTTTTGGATGGAGTGGAGAGAGATTTTTTACTGCTGTCTGTGACCCATTTAGGAGATACACCCTCTCTATTTGTCCTGTTTACAGTTATAATTGAAAGTAAAAGTAAAATAAAATCCCCAGAAAAGTAATAGAGAGGAAATCTTCTAATGGGGACACTAGTTCTGGTGACCTAGGGATCCTCAAGGAATTCCCTTCATTTGCAGGGGTGTTTGGCTATGGGACAGGAAGTGAAGGGAAATCTCAGCAAATCAACAATTAATGGCACCCCAAACGTTAGCAGACGCTCTACAAACTCTCCAAAAAGCATGTTGAAGAAACATCCATCCCTGGAAAGGTGCAGGAGCTTTTTTGGTGCATTTGTCGCGCATAGGGAAATGCACGAAAGACGCACACACAAAAAACGCGAGCATACCGCTTGAACCACTATGCGAATTGCGTACCGCTTGTTTCCACTATGCGAATTGTGAATGGGGTCTAATATAGACATCCTGAGATAGTGATGACCAGACTCTCTTACAGGATCCCACAGGTTCAGGAACCTCGAATACAAATGATACAAAACGATCAATAATTATGTGCACAGTCAACACGAATAACACAGGAGGCCATAAAGAATCACAGAACACTGGGACTGACCATGTCTGGCTGAACACGAGAGTTCTAATTATTTGTGTCATTCAATGGCAGAGCTATCATTGTTTCTGTTTATGAGAGAGAGAGAGAGAAAGAAAGAAAGAAAGAAAGAAAGAAAGAAAGAAAGAAAGAAAGAAAGAAAGAAAGAAAGAAAGAAAGAAAGAAAGAAAGAAAGAAAGAAAGAAAGAAAGAAAGAAAGAAAGAAAGAGTGGAAGCAAGAAAGAAAGAGGGGAAGAAAGAAAGAAAGAAAGAAAGAAAGAAAGAAAGAAAGAAAGAAAGAAAGAAAGAGGGGAAGCAAGAAAGAAAGAAAGAAAGAAAGAAAGAAAGAAAGAAGGGAAGCGGGAGGAGGAAAGAAATAAAGAAGGAAAGAAAGAAAGAAAGAAAGAAAGAAGGGAAGTGGGAGGAGTAAGAAAGAAAGAAGGAAAGAAAGAAAGAAAGAAAGAAAGAAAGAAAGAAAGAAAGAAAGAAAGAAAGAAAGAAAGAAAGAAAGAAGGAAGGAAGGGTGGAAAAAGAAGGGAAGTGGGAGGAGTAAGGAAGAAAGAAAGAAAAATGAGAGAGAGGGGAAGCAAGAAAGAATAAATAAATAAGGAAGGATGGGAGGGATGGCAGGATGGATAGACAGAAAAACAAAGAGGAGGGGGGAGGAAGGAAGGAAAGGGAAGTGAGAGAGAGGGAAGGAAGGAAGGAAGGAGAGAAGAAGAATGTAAGAAGGAAGGAAATAAAAGGAAGTGAGAGAGAGAAAAGGAGGGAAGGAAAGAAGAAAGGTCAGAAGGAAGAAAGAAAGGAAGGAAAAAAAGTATTTACTCTTCACCTCACCCCCCCTCTACTGCCCTGTTCAACCCCCCAATATCCTGTGTTAGCCCCCCAGAAAATCTCTGTAGATCCCAATAGGGTCACACATGACACCTTTCATGCCTAGTGAATGCCTTCCCCTGTATTGTGGTGGGAAAGTAGAGAACCATATGCTGCCCCATACCTAAATGCAGAGGACTCTTCTTGGCATTCCAGTAGGTAGGTAAGGTAGGTAGTAGGTAAGTCCCAGCAGTAGAGGTTGCTCTATAAGCCTTTGTACTGAAATTATTTTGGACTAATCCTCAAGAATAGAAAATGAGATTGGAAATAGAGTAGTTGCCCTCACCAACCAATCATAATTCTTGCTTCATTCCTCAAGAAACTGAAAGTCGATCCTGATTTAATTTCATTTTAAAAGTTAATTGTATTCTCAATTTATTATTTTTTATTTGTTATTATTGTAAGAAACCTATCGTAATGCTTGCTTTATTCCTCAAGAAACTAAAGGTCAACCCTGATTGGTTGGTTGGTAACAGATCCATCTTGTTTCCTTTTCTCCCTAGCTTCTATAACACACCTCCCACCCTCCCTTTCTCATATCAGAGTTCTGCTTTAACCACAATGCACTTTTTTTTTTTTAAATGAAAGGATAACGCCATGGATATTTATGACTTCGATTGTTACTGTATTGTTTTTATTGTATTATTATCATAATTATATTTATGGATTTCCTTGTAGTTCTATAAACACCTCCATGTTTCTTTTAGCTGACCGGGGGGGAGGGAGGAAAAAACTTCAGAAACTTTTAATTGCCAATGGCAGAGAATATTGTGTTTTACTGATATATTAATTAGTCATAAATCTAATTTCAATGTAAATCCTGCTGTTCGGAATAGAGGATGCTCCAACACAATGAAAGCAATCATCTTTTTTTTTTCTAATTAGCTCCACAACTAGGAACAATTTATCTCCAAGGCTTAAAAGTCTCCACTGTCCTTAAATGGGATTATCCATCACAAGTGAAGTTTATGTGATAACCAATCTTTTTTTTTTTTTTTTTAAAGAAAAAATAAAGGTTTTTTTTTTTTTTTCTGTGATAACTTTGGAGACCATTAGTTAACGAGGCAAGCAGGAGAATTTTGCTTACAGAGCAGGCAGAGGTAATAGATTCAAGGTAGTGGTTTCTACAGAAGATTGTATCTGGAGGCTTCTCTCTGCAAGGAAATTGGAATGGTTTTGGGTCAATTTTATTTTACATTTTTTTAGTAGCGCTGAACCCCCGGGCAGATATAGAAGGCACAGCTTAAGGCTGCGCTGCATTTAATAACGCAGTGTTTCTCAGTCGGGGCACACTTTAAAAGTGTGCAAAATATTAAGGCATCCCAGTCTAAGATGTGAAAAACCTAAATTATAATAATCAATGGAAAAACTGAGCCTGGGAAGATGCATATAACCTCCTTGATTAAATTTAATTTATATTAGAGATCCTCTATCATATCAGAGGACCCCCATCACATCAGAAGTCCCCCTATTACATCAGAGGCTCCTCATCACATCAAAGGTCTCCTCATCACATCGGAAGTCCTTCATCACATCAGAGGTCCTCTCATCTCAACAGAGGTCCTTTATCACATCAGAGGTCCACCCAACACATCAGAAGCCCCCAATACATCAGAGGTTTCCCCATCACATCAGAGGCTCCTGATCACATAAAAGGTCTCCTCATAACATCAGAAGTCCTTCATCACATCAGAGGTCCCTTCCTCCCATCAAAGGGCCCCATCACATCAGAGGTCTGCTCAACACATCAGAAGCCCTCATCACATCAGAGATCCCCAATTGCAACATAGGTCCCCCATTAAAGCAGAAGCCTCCATCACATCAGAGGTCCCCAATCACATCAGAGGTCCCCCATCACATCAGAGGTCCCCTCACCACATCAGAGGTCCACCCAACACATCAGAAGCCCCCATCACATCAGAGGTCCCCCCAACACATCAGAGGTCCCCCATCACATCAGAGGTCCCCCTCACCACATCAGAGGTCCACTCAACACATCAGAAACCCCCATCACATTAGAGATTCTCCCATCCATCACATCAGAGTTTCCTCATCACATCAGAGCCCCCCCCCCCCCATCAAATCAGAGGTTCTCCCATCCATCACATCCAAAGTCCTTAATGACATCAGAGTTCCTCTCATCCCATCAGAGGTCCTCCATCACATCAGAGGTCCACCCAACATATCAGAAGCCCCCATTACATCAGAGGTTTCCCCTTCACACCTGAGGCTCCTGATCACACCAAAGGTCTCCTCATAACATCAGAAGTCCTTCATCACATCAGAGGTCCCCATCATATCAGAGGTCCACCCAACACATCAGAAGCCCCCATCACATCAGAGATCCCCCAATCGCATCAGAGGTCCCGCATTACAGCAGAAGCCTCCATCACATCAGAGGTCACCAATCACATCAGAGGTCCCCCCCAACACATCAGAGGTCCCCCATCACATCAGAGGCCCCTCACCACATCAGAGGTCCACCCAACACATCAGAAACCCCCATCACATCAGAGGTTCCTCATCAAATCATCACATCAGAGCCCCCCCTTATCACATCAGAGGTCCTCCCCATTACATCAGAGGCTCCCCATGTCCCATCGCAGCAAAAGCCCCCTTCACACCAGAGGTTACCCCAAAGTATCAGAGGTCCCCTCATCCCTTTAGGGGTCCCCCATCACATCAGAGGCCCCCTTCATATCAGAGGATTCCCCCATCAAATCAAAGCTTTCACCATCATATCAAAGCCCTCCATTCACATCACAGTCCCCTCTTGATCCCAGATGGTGCCTTCATGTCAGAGGTCCTTCCATCATATCAGAGACCCCCCCTTCACGTCAGAGGCCCCCCGTAGCATTAAAGTCTCTCCATCATATCAGAGGCCCCCTTTATCACACCAGAGTCTCCCCTTCATCACAGTATCCTCTCATCATATCAGACTCTCCCAAACATAGAGTCCCCCATCACAGAAACCCCCACATTCTGCAGCTTCTAATGTACATTGTGAGAAGCTCACAGTGTGCAATGAAATCAGAGTAAGCCATTGCAGTCCAGGAAAGGAGACGGTACAACTGTGCAAGACTGGGAGGGAGGGCTGGAGTTCAGCTTCCAGACAGAACCTAAAAAACTGGCTAGATTTTCCCCAGATCACATCATCAGCCTCCAGATTTTCAGTTTATCCTCAGACCAAAAACACAAGTCAGTATAACGTTGTTTACTGTCAATAACGCAAAGACAGCTTATTTCTAAACGCGGAGAAAAATAATTATCGCACTCCTACCCATGACCCAGAAAGTTTCCCAGAACTTTAAATTAGGCGTCAAAACTGGCAAACTTCCTGACTTTTCAACTCGAAGGGGGGAACAAATCCGGAAAAATACACTTCTAATGATCTATTTTGTGTTTCATGTTTTCATTGGCTATGACTGAATCTTCACTTTTTGTACCTATAAATAAGCCGGGTTCCCTGCCGAGAATTGCCACGCAGCATAAAGGTCTTCTTTTCTTATTCCCTGCTTAGTGTCCATAGAAAGGAACAGAAGAGACGGATTGTCTGCATTGCAAATGATGACTTCTTTCAGCAAATGCTCCATTTTAGCAGCAGTGGATACAGGTTCTCTTTACACAAATATATTTTTTGTTTTTTAAGCACTTGAGCTCCGGAAGGTTTTACCTCCTTCATGACCAGGCCATCTTTTGCTATTCAGCACTGCGCTACTTTAACTGGCAATTGCGCGGTCATGCAACGCTTTACCTAAATATAATTTTTTCACAGGAATAGAGCTTTCTTTTGGTAGTATTTGATCACCTCTGGGTTTTTATTTTTTATTATATAAACAAAACAATACTGAAAATTTTGAAGCAAAATATTCTACTTTCTGTTATTAACATATCCAATAAAAAAAATAAAAATAAAATTCTTCATGAATTTAAGCCAAAATGTATTCTGCTACATGTCTTTGGTAAGAAAAAAAAATCACAATAAATGTATATTATTTCTTTAAATTTGTGTTAAAGTCATAGCGTCTACAAACCATGGGATATTTCCTGGAATTTACACAGCTATAGACGCTATACTGGTAATGGCGGGGATCAGTCACCTTTAGTGGGACTGTGATAGGGTGGCGGAAAATCTGACGCTAACTGACACTGAATGGGAGGGACACTAACTGGCACTGACGTCAGTAGTGACACTAATACAGTGATCAGTGATACTGTACGGGCCGGGACAAGGGGTGGGCAGGAGGGGGCGGCTGCCCTGGGTGCAATGGTTTAATGCAGGGATGGAGGCGCCCTGAACCCTAACCCTATGGGAAGGGGGGGCAGTTTGGCCTCTTTGCCCTGGGCGCTCGATGACTTTGTCCCGGCACTGAACCTGTACACTGTATTAATGACACTGGTTGACAAGGGTTAACATCTAGGGGCAATCAAGGGGTTAACTGTGTGCCTAACAATGTCAGATGTGCGCTGCTTTTACTTTCTGATCTGGCTGTTTTTTCTCCCTGCTTTTTAGGGAGAAGAAACAGCGAGATGTTTCTATGCACACAGAGTTCTGTGTGTTTGTAAACACAGACCTCTGTGTGTGATTGGACACAGCCGATCAGCAGGTTTCAGCCCAAATCATTGGCTGAAATCTACTGCCAAACTCGTGCTGTGTCCAATCACAGTACATATGCGGTACGTGAATGTGCCTGTACCTGCCGCCCGCTCGCAGTATATTTACTGTGAGCGGTCAGAAGGTGGTTTATTCATTTATTGTGTGTGTATGTATATACACTGCTCAAAAAAATTAAAGGAACGCCTTGAAAACACATCAGATCTCACTGGGGAAAAATAGCATGCTGGATATCTATACTGGTATGGACTGGGTAATGTGTTAGGATGTATACTGGTATGGACTGGGTAATGTGTTAGGATCTATACTGGTATGGACTGGGTAATGTGTTAGGATCAATACTGGTATGGACTGGGTAATGTGTTAGGAAGGAAATTATGTCACATCGTTTGATGGAAATAAAAATGATCACCCTACAGAGGGCTGAATTCAAAGACACCCCGAAAATCAACAAAAAATGATGCAGCAGGCGAGTCCATTTTGCTGAAATTTCATTGCAGCAACTCAGAATGGTCCTCAGTAGTTTGTATGGCCCCCCACGTGCTTGTATGCATGCCTGACAACGGCGGGACATGCTTCTAAAGAAAAAACGGATGGTGTCTTGGGGTATTTTCTCCCAGGTCCGGACCAGGGCATCACTGAGCTACTGAAAAGACTGAAATGCAACCTGGCAGCGTTGGATGGACTGAAATATAATGTCCCAGAGGTGTTCTATTGGATTTAGGTCAGGCGAGTGTGGGGACTATTCAATGGTATCAATTCCTTCATCTTTCAGGAACTGGCTGTATACTCTCGCCACATGAGGCCGGGCATTGTCGTGCACCAGGAGAAACCCAGGACCCACTGCACCAGCATAGGATCTGACAATGGGTTAAAGGATTTCATCCCAATATGTAATGGCAGTCAGGGTGCCATTGTCTAGCCTGTAGAGGTCTGTGGGTCCCTCCATGGATATGCCTCCCCAGACCACCACTGACCAACCACCAAACCGGTCATGCTGAATAATATTACAGGCAGCATAACATTCTCCACGGCTTCTCCAGACCCTTTCACATCTGTCACAAGTGCTCAGGGTGAACCTGCTCTCATCTGTGAAAAGCACAGGGTGCCAGTGGCAGACCTGCCAATTCTGGTGTTCAATGGTAAAAATGTTTTTTTTTTTTTTAGATTTATATATTGTACAAATTAATAGATACAATTAGGCTATATTTGCACAATACACATTCTCTGGGGGAGCCACACCTAGTACTTAGGTGGACCTTGCTTTGGATGGTCCCCTGAAGAATCCACTTGATTTTGTACTGGTGGACCAGGAGTAACCCAATTTCCATCAGAAGTCTTGCGCCTCGGGGATCAAGGCCAGGGTTTTTTCCTCTAAGGAGGAGGACCATGTGTACACATTTTTGTGTGCTTCACTTTTTGTGTTCACTTTTTATTGTACCTGGTGTTAGTTTTGAGTGAGCATTGCACCACATAGCTCCAAAAAAAAAATAAAAAAAAGACATTTGCCTGGAGTTCTGCTTTAAAGTCTTTGGGAAGAAAAGCCGAAGCGGCAGAGCCGCGTTTGATTACTGAGTGCTGTGAGAGGTCTGGTGTGAGATAGGCAGCGGCGGAAGCTTTCGGCGGCGGAGAAAGTTTGAGAAGTGCGTCTATATTGAACCTGTGACTCATCTCAAGAGGGCCTAGTCTCTGTCATACCTGCAATCAGACGGCAATCACTAGAAATCCAGAGAATACACAAAGCTCTCAATAACACAAACTCAGTACAATGAGCGCCGAGGGAGGAATATCTGTACGTAACCCTTTCCTGCCAAGGTGGAGCAAGACTAGACTGAGGCAAGGCCTCTAAAAAGGACCTAAAGCCACGCATGGAGTGGGCCCTGACCTTTCATTGGTCTGTAATTCTAAAAGAAGATTACATTACAACATGTATGGGCCAGAAGCCGAAAGATGATCCAATCCATCACTGGCTGCCAAAAACTAGAATATCAGTTTGCCAACAAACGTTAACCCTTTCGCTGCCAATGTCACTTTCCACACTTTAGCCCTGAGGATTGGTTAAACCACTCCCCAATTACTATATATTTTCTTAATGTAGACTTAGACAGAGATTAAGACTAAGTCTTAAAGTAGATTTAGAAAAAAAGGAAGGAACACCTGATGTCCAGGGAAATGTTACTTCTAAACTCTAGTTCATGGATCTAAAAATTAGAAATGAGCAATATGTACATGAAGCCAACGCGTTTCTGAGGAATAGAGTCCCCCCTTCTTTAGGGCTGTTACTGCTGTACTATTTAGTGGGAAGGATTCCCATGAGTGGTTATGTTGGATCAAGGCTTCCAAATGGCAGGATGCCAGCTTTCGTTGTATAGGCAGCAATATATTTCCCTAAAGCAAAGACCCTGAAGAGCCAAATGGCAGTAGTTGAAATTCCTCCCATCAAACAGTCGCAACTGTTTATCAAGGCCGTATTTCTTCAGGGTTTCTTGGAACCTAAGGGGTTCCTCCAGAGGTTGCTAGGGGTTCCTTGAGCAATCAGCCTTTCTGCACAGTTAAGCCCCGTACACACGCACAGATTGTCGGCCAACCGATCGGCCGTCTTTTGTCCAGTGTTGTTTGTTGGTTGAAATGTGCTCTAGACTTGCACTGGACTTTTGTTGGCCAACAAAAAACAACTTCAGAAGTGATGTCATGTGATGGTTGACTTTCCATGTGTTTTTTCTTCTCTGAGCATGCCCAGTCTTGCTCATCTGATTTTTGTCTGCCGCCGTTCTTTGTTGGCCAACAAAAATTTTATAGCATGCACACCAGATTTTTTTCGGCCGAAAATTCGCAGTTGGTTGTCGGAAGCATCATACTAACAAGCCTACAATCGGCAGATCGGACGTTGGCCGACAATTTACGGCCAACAATCTGTGCGTGTGTACAGGGCTTTACACCAGATTCTGTATGCCTTTACAACTGTGGCAAGAACGTTAGTGTGAGACTCTCTGGGTTCACTGATGAGTTCAGCTGGACCAAGCTGTTTGTGTCAGTCCAGCTGGGGGCTGCTGCCCATCTTCCAGTGCCATTAGAGCCTGCTACATGGACTACTGCCATTCCCAGAGGGGAACATTGTCTGGAACAAGGGACTTTGTCTGGGACTTGAACTAGATGGCGACTTTATTAGAGTCATGAGAAGATACAGGTCCATATTTTTGGGTGTGTACTGATGTCATGCTGAGTTCCTCTCATTGACAGGGATTGAAACTTCTATGTTCTGGTGAGTTTGCGTTGCATGAGGGGTGATGGAACCATGCACGTCTGAGGTTTTGTCATTTCCATCACTGGTGATACCCTCCCCATGTATGCACTATATCTCAGTGTGTAGGTACTGTACCATGATCTGTTTTCTAATTCTTCCTGCATATTGAGCCATTGATAATATTCTAGGGAAGCTCTTATTCACCTGAGGAGCCCAGTACCATTAGGTACCCATTTGGATATACATCCATAGGACTCCATATGCTTTGATGGATTATTTTTAGTGGACTTATTTATATATATATGTTTTTAGATTTTTGGTGAACATATGAATTATGGTCTTATATGGACTTTGAACTTTTTTGATCACCTAACATTTGGCTAACTTATTGATAAGCGCTGCAATTTTGATATTTTAATCAGCCTTTCTGCCTCTCAGATAAGTCCTCACTGACACCATTGATCTTTTTAGCTATCTGTAAGGGGGTAATTCTTCCCAGTGACCACAAGTGTAAGGAGCATTCATCCCACTGACAATCACACTAATGTATCATGAGTTGTAGATATAGCAATGTTTAGCAGGAGTTCCCTGAGAGCAGAAAGAGTTCCTTGTGTTAGAAAGTTTGCCTTAGTTAGTTCTACTGCATACAAACACAATTCCTAATTTCTTGGTAAAATAAAAAAAAAAAATGACACTATTGGGAACTATACACATTTTTGGGGAAAAACAAAGATGAGGCTGTGCCGAGTAAATAGATACCAAACATGCCAAGCCTTAAAATTGCATGGCGCATGAAATGGCGATGAACTTCGGTACCCAAAATTGTCCATAGGTGATGCTTTAAGAGCCCCTACAGGTCATCAGTTTGGAGTTACCTGTAAATGATTGCTCTATGACACTATCTTATTGTTTAGTGTAGCACAGTTGTTGTTTTAGTATGTAGACACAGTTGACATATACATCTCTGTACGTATGTGCATGTACATGGGGCATAATTTTATTTTTTTTGGTATGTGTGTTACTTTGATTTTTAAATATTTTTTTTTTTAGCTGACTTTATTGCTACCACATTAGGCAGCCTTTCTCAACTTTTTCAACACAGAGGAACCCTTGAAATACCTTTTTGTTATTCTCAGGAAACCCCTGCTAAAAATGACTATATTTACAATTCATGATACATTAGTGTGATGGTCAGTGGGAAGAATGCTCCTTACACTTGTGGTGATTGGAAAGAATTATCCCCTACAGATAGCTAAAACAATGAATGGTGTCAGTGGGAACTTGTCTGAGAGGCAGAAATTGCTCATTGGTCAGGGAACCCCTAGAAACCTCTGGAGGAACTCTAGAGTTTCATGGAACGCTGGTTGAGAAACCCTGAAATAGAGGGCTAATAGCACAATTGAAATGAAAGGTACTCTTTATAAAGACATTAGGAGTCTATTAGATCCCTAAGGTCACCCATGGACCCCACTGGAGATGATCAAGCTCAGATCATGCCTGATGAGCTTCTTCCCCAGCCAGCGCAAGTAGTGGGCTGGTTCTTGGGAGGAGTTTTGCAAATAGAAAAATGCCTTGATGGGTGGGTGTCAGTCTGGAGGAGTGGGCATTTGTAGGCAGGCTGTTTTTGCATGCAGACCGCCTAAGGTAATGCCCACATAAGTTGGTCATCATAATAGTAAGAACTGAAATCCAATGAATGAAAGGGGTGGGCCCAGGACAGTCAAGCTGGGGAGGAAAGGCCCACAGCCAGGAAATGAGCTCTACCTGACTTGCTGCATCTTCTAATGCACATTGTGAGAAGCTCACAGTGTGCATTGAAATCAAGGTAAGCCATTTCAGTACAAGAGAGGAAGATGCAAAACTGTGCAAGACTGAAGGGAAGGCTTTCAGCATGGACTGGCAGCTTTTGCACCGGCGGATTTTTCTTTTTTGCGCCTGTCTACCTTCGAGAGTAGCCATCACTTTATTTCTTATGTCTGCAAACATCGCCTTCAGAAATTCCTTCTTCTGACCTTAAATAACATGACGAGGCGCTGTAGGCTGTAGCAGAGAGGAAGCAAATATAATTGTTCCATTTCATATGTTCTACCCCACTGGTACAGAAAATGAGGTTAGACACGAGGTACGACGGGCGCTGGGCTAACCTTGCTGGTAAATCGTACACAGATAAATTACGCGGACGCATTTTTTAATTGTCGCGTTCAGGGAAAGGCAGGTAAAGCTAGAAGATGTTATTATGACTTGCATCGCAGCCCACGTAAGTATAATTGAAATTGTTCCTCTTCCGCGAGGCAGCACCAGGTTGTTTTTGTTCCACTGTATTTTTTTGTTATTGATAGTAGGCCGCACCGTATTAATTAAGAGCGTTCGGCTTTCTTAAAATAGTCCAAGAATTGAGAAGTCACGGCCAAGGCTTGCTTGATCAATTTAAATTTAATTAAAAAGCAAATCAAATCACGGCATAAGTAAAGTACAATATCTACAACATTGCGGTCAGGGGAGATAAGCCGAATGAGCCGCTCAGGTATTGCCATTCGAAGGAGCTGCATTTGCATTCGGGAAGGGGTTGTGTGTTGGCACCGGCCCGTGTCACAGGTTTATTGATTGCTAGATCGCCCCAGACAAGGGCTCCTGCTGGAATCCAAAGGAGAGCGCCCTTGCTGACAGCGACAGCAACTGCGCTCAGATAACCTCTGATGTGCCATGCTGAATCAGAGGAGGCAAAGTACTTGCAAACTTTTAAAGGAGTTTAAATGGTCAGCTCTGGTCAAAATTTGGATTTCAGTTTTGAGTGACACTGAGCTAAATGAATCAACTGCCATCTTGTATCTGTCTCAGACTTCATAATGAGGACTCATTCATCCTTGTGTGCTTTATGCACTCTTTTCGCATATTTAAAATTAATGGTAAACTTTATGTAAAGACAACATTTTTGGTTAGGATTGGATAGAGTAGCGAAAGATCCTATCCAGGAGGTCTTTAGCATTTAGGTTGGTGGCCTTCCTTTTCTCAACTGCAATTAAGTAATACTGATTGGTCACCAATCCACGAGCCTGACGAGTGGACAGGGAAAAGAAAATCTCTACATTGATGGGATCTTTTATCTGCAGAAGGTTACCGACTCAATTACCTGCCTACTGACTGTACAAGGAAAGAGAACCTCCAATCTAATGGGGGTAACTACTCTACAGCTTGGTCACCGACCCATCCAGTCTGATGAATGGGCAGTGGAAGAGAACCTCCACTCTGAGGGGATCACTACTCTACACTTTCGTTACCAACCCATCCAACAGCCTAATGACTAGATAATTAAAGACAATCTCCAAACTGATGGGTTAATTTCTCTACATCACAGGTGTCAAACACAAGGCCCGCGGGCCGAATGCGGCCCCCCAGGCCATTTCATGTGGCCCTCGCACCTCTCCTGCAGCTGCAGCAACCCCCCTTGTCTCTGCCCCCACCTTGTCTCTGTAGTCGACAGCAGAGAGGACAGAACTCCTTTGCCAGATCCTGCACTCCTCTGTGCAGCTGTAGAAAGGCTCCTCTTTGCCCTCCCAGGACATGGGGTGCTCTGGAGATCTACTCCTACACATATAACCGGCCCTTTGAGGGCAACCATAATGCTGATGCGGCCCACGATGAAATGGAGTTTGACACCCCTGCTCTACATCATGGTCATCAACCAACCCACCACCCTGGTGAGTGGACACTGAAAGAGAATCTGCACACTGATGGGGGTCATTATTCTACAGCTTGGTCACTGACCCCATCCACCAGCCTGAGACATGGATATTGGAAGGGAATCTCCACATTTGATGGGGTAATTTCCCTACACCTTGGTCACCGACCCATCCACCAGCCTGACGACTGAACAGTGAAAGAAAATCTCCACAACGATGGGGTCATTTCTCGACAGCATTGTCAACAACCGATTCACCAGCCTGATGACTGCAAAGTGAAAGAAAATCTCTACATTGATGGGGTAATTTCTCTACAGCATTGTCACTGACCCACCCACCAGCCTGACGACTGAACAGTGAAAGAGAATCCCCACACCGATGGGGTAATTTCTCTACAGCTTGGTCACTGACCCATCCACCAGCCTGATGAGTGGACAATGAAGGAAAATCTCTACACTGATAGGGTCATTACTCTACAGCAGTTTTTCTCTTTTTTTCAGTCAAGGCACCCTCTAAAATTATGGACAGTCCTGAGGCACCCCATTCCTCAATGTAAAAAATAATTCTTATAGTTTTATATAATACATCAACATCCACACACGTAGGACACCCAGCATTAGAGGTGATTATTCTTCCAAACCTAATACACTTTTCACACTGGTACTGACTAGTATTCCAAAGTTTCTTTTCTCCCATAACAGAGAGGGGCATTGGTTGTTAGGACACTGGTGGCTAGAAAGTTGTAATAGTGCACAATGAAATCCTGTGCCTTTGTGTAACTAAAAGGCAAGCTTCATCCATCTGCTAGCTTGTATACAATTTTGGGGCAATTTTTAGACATTTTGCCAAGGCACCCCTGAAGAAACCTCAAGGCATCCCATCCCCTAGGAGCCTAGGCACCCTGGTTGAAAAAGGCTGCTCTACGGCATGGTCATCAACCCATCCACCAGCCTGATGAGTGGTAAGTGTAAATCTCTACATTGATGGGGTAATTTCTCTACAGCATGGTCACTGACCCATCAGCTTGATAATTGAACAGTGAAAGAGAATCTCCACACCAATGGGGTAACATTTCTACAGCTCGGTCCCCAACATATCCACAAGTCTAATGAGTGGACCGTGAAAGAGAATCTCTACACTTATGGGGTCATTACTCTACAGTTTTTATCATCGACCCATTCACCAGCCTAATGACTGAACAGTGAAAGAGAATCCCCACACTGATAGGTCATTCCTCTACTGCTAGGTTACCAACCCACCCACCAGCCTGATGAATGGACATTGAAAAAGAATCTCCACTTTCATGAGGTTATTACTCTACAGCAGGGGTTTCCAAAACGTTCTAAACAAAGGGCCGGATTACTGTCCTTCAGGCTTAAGGAGGGCTGGACTGTGGCCATCAAGAGTACAAAATGTCTCATCATCAGTGGGAGTATACAATCCCCCATCATTGGTGTCAGTGGGAGGAATTTGCCCCACCATTGGTATCATTGGAACCCATTGTTGGTGTCTTTGGGAGGAACTGTGCCCCATCGTTGATGTCATTGGTAGGAATTGTGCCCCATCTTTGGCGCCATTGGAAAGAATGGTGCCATTCATTTGTGTCAGGGAAAAAAATAGCATCCCAAGGGCCAGATAAAAGCCAAGGGCCGCATCTGGCCCCAGGGCTGCAGGTTGGAGACCACTGCTCTACAGCATGGTCACGACCCACACACAAACCTCATGACTGGACAGTGAAAAAAGAATCTCCACACTGATGGGGTCATTACTCAACAGCTTGGTCACTGACCCATCCACCAGCCTGATGACATGACATTAAAAGAGAATCTCCACTCAGATGGGGTCACTACTCTACAGCTTGGTCACCAATCCACAAACCAGCCTGAGTGGACTTTTTATAGAGCTCTGCTTTAGACCGGGGTTCTCATTTTAGCTAAATATTTTTCCCTGATTGGACATCTCTACTTAGCTGTGTCTTGACAGATTAATTGAAGCCGGAGACAGACAGTAAACTATCATTTTCAGTTGAAGGTCAGCAACAGCAACCATATGATTTTGGAGTCTGTTCTGTCGCCTCCTCCTACCTATTATAATGGGAATGACACTGCTACCTTTTAAATGGGGATCTCTCTCCATTATCATTTATAAGGTCATTTTCTAGAACTTTCTCAAGTTGTCCTTTTATATTATGTCACTTTTTTATGGGATTTTTTTTTTTTTTTTTTTTACACAGGTCCTGAAAATGCCAGAATGTTTCACATAGGCCTTCCATTCTCATCTAGCAGGTTGCTATTCTGGTTTTGTTTTAAATATTATTAACTCCTGAAGAAACCACTGCAGTGTAACTCTGTGCCTCATAAACAAAACTACCAGAAAATATTACTGTCTTTGCTGCCCAGAGCAGCCATTCTGCTTGTTCCTTTCAGTATTTGATTATCCTAATGTATCAATGAGCTTGTAGGCAGGTGCAGTCTACTTTCTCCACTGCAGGTGGTGCTCAACCACAGCGGCAGTGCAAAGGGAGAGGAAGTCAGGAGGTTCCTCTGTAGTTTCCTGGTTCACTGGGGCAGGGATCCGGTTGGATGTTGAATGCCCATGTGACCCTGGCAGGCCATCTTGGATCATGCAGAGTCTATTTAAGACCCTGGCTTCTGGGTTTGGTGCACATTTAGCATGTTTGTAGTGTAGGGACAGGTAGTCCGTCTATCAGGGACAGTACTAGAGGTAGGGAAAGGTTCCAGATGAGTAGGGAAAGCATAGAAACCCACTACTCTTCCTGGAAACTTCCCCACTTGGTCTCGGACCGGCTCCACTATGCTGTCATCTGCGAGTGTTCCCATTGGGGCTTCCTTTCACTGGGCTTGTGAACGGTTTTCATTTCACTTCAATACAAGATATTTCAATTGCATGCGGACTGAGTGCGTGTTATTGCTGCAGGACCACCCTGCAGCCATCCACAAGCTGACGCCCCTGACCCTACCTGGGGGCCAGAACAAAATCTTGTAGTGGGCCAGAAGTGGACCGTGGGTCGCGGTGTAGAGAGACCCCTGACCTAATGCACCACTGCAAGCTCGGCAAAGTGTGTTTTAGCCACTGAAACATGTAGAACATCAAAAATAAATGCTTTCGGACTCAACGTGTGAGATTCTCCTATTCACACACGTCTTCTCTACTACAAGATGACAGATACACTTTAATAACCTTGCCCTCCAAATTACACCTTTTGAAAAATAAAAATGATGCTATGAAACATGGAGCATGCTGTAAATTTTTTCCTATATAAAGTTGATCCAGTTCTCGTAAAAAATAAAATCTATATTTAGCCCAGCGGTAATTTATGAGTCGACAAGTGAGCAGGTCAAAGTTCCAAACTAAGCTTCTTTTTTAGAGCAGAAATAAACCGCTGAAATTCATATACGTATGTGTTTTACCTGCAGAATCGTTCGCATTTGTGTTCAGCCGCTCTGGCAGGTCACATACCCCAGCCACAATATATGACTGGAGGGCAACACCATTACCCAGAAGCCGCAGTTCTCTGTCATAGCACCCCCCTCCACCCTGCCTACTGTACAATGAATGAACAATAGTGAGGTCCCTAATGAGCTCTGCCATCCTGCATGCAGTCTCAAGTAGGGTGACCAGACGGTTTCGTCCCCGGATTCAGATCCAAGTATGTCCCCCGTTTTGTCCCTGGATTCAGGGCCGGATTAATGTAGACAGGGCATCCCATGCTGGCTGAGAAACAGCCTGGTGGCTCAGATGCAGACGCCCCCTACTGGACGATCTCTCTGCCGCCCCTGCTGCTGTTCAGTGGAGGATAGGCAGAGCAAAAACTGAGAACGGGAGGTGAGCAGATGGGGGGCTCTGTTTGTACACAGGTGAGGGCAGTGGGGGGGGGGGACAGTAGTCAGAGCTGATGCAGCTGCATGGAGAGATGGAGAGTTTAGCTGTTGTGGGGGAAGGGCTAAGAGGTGGTTGCAGAGATAATCTATGAGAGAAGGGTGCAGAGGTGGGCTACGGATGTGGGGGCAGAAGTGTCCTCTGTGCATAGCAAACCTCTGAACCCTGCACTATATGCCTAACACCCTCCTCAATATTATGTAGTTCTGTGCCCAGCACTCTGTGTATTATGCAGTTCTGTGCTCAGCGCTCTGTGTATTATGTAGTCCTGTGCCCAGAGGTCTGTGTATTAGGTAGTCCTGTGCCCAGAGCTCTGTGTATTATGCAGTCCTGTGCCCAGCGCTCTGTGTATTATTTAGTCCTGTGCCCAGCTCTCTGTGTATTATGTAGTCCTGTACCCAGCGCTCTGTGTATTATTTAGCCCTGTGCCCAGTGCTCTGTGTAGTATGCAGTCCTGTGCCCAGCACTCTGTGTATTATTTAGTCCTGTGCCCAGTGCTCTGTGTAGTATGCAGTCCTGTGCCCAGCGCTCTGTGTATTATTTAGTCCTGTGCCCAGCTCTTTGTGTATTATTTAGTCCTGTACCCAGCGCTCTGTGTATTATTTAGCCCTGTGCCCGGCGCTCTGTGTAGTATGCAGTCCTGTGCCCAGCGTTCTGTGTATTATTTAGTCCTGTGCCCAGCACTCTGTGTATTATTTAGTCCTGTACCCAGCGCTCTGTTTATTATTTAGCCCTGTGCCCAGCGCTCTGTGTAGTATGCAGTCCTGTGCCCAGCGTTCTGTGTATTATTTAGTCCTGTGCCCAGCTCTTTGTGTATTATTTAGTCCTGTACCCAGCGCTCTGTGTATTATTTAGCCCTGTGCCCAGCGCTCTGTGTATTATGCAGTCCTGTGCCATTTGCCAATAAAAAAAAAAATGTCCCCGGATTTTATTTTAAAAATCTGGCCACCTTAGTCTCAAGTGCCTGAAATATGTGGGGCTATTTGGACCTATCTGGTCTGATGCAGTGCGTTAACACACAGGAGTTAAAGCATGGTCCCATTTGCTCCAGTGGGAGGAAGGAATTCCTTCCTGATTCTCTAGAAGGTAGTTGGATATTCCCTGGATCAACTACCCCTGGTGTTGTTACCTATAAATAAATATTAGTATCAAGTTATATTATGTATGGAGTGTCTATTGATGTTGACTGCTGGGGGTTACTTGTGGGGGGTCTATTGTTTCTGGGGGATCTACTGTTTTGGGGAGGTCAACATCTATTGATGTTTACTCCTAGGGGAATATACTCTTGCTGGTGGGGGTCTATTGTTTTCTGGGGGATCTATTGTTTTGGGGGAGGTTTGTTGTTGCTGGCTGCTGGAGGGTCTATTGATGTTGACTGCTGGGGGTTGTTTGTGGGGGTCTATTGTTTCTGGGGGATCTACTGTTTTGGGGAGGTCAACGTCTATTGATGTTAAATCCTAGGAGAATATACTCTTGCTGGTGGGGGTCTTTTGAGTGGTTAAAAATGACATTGATTCTAATGATATAAGAGTTTAGTGTTTGGGCTTAGATCTGCTTTGATGATTTTTGAAAAAAATTCATAACAAGGTCAAAGCATTCTTTTTATATTTGGTTAGAGTTACGTCTTAACTGGGAACATCCAGGGTAGCCGCACGCATTAAGCGAACTACATCACTAAAATATTATGCCGTATAAAAACGCCATCGCTTGTTACCCCTGTCACCGTGCCCTAAATCACGTCCCTGAGATTTTATAGGTCCCGTCATGCCGGCGTTTTTACCAGCGGATATTTGGCATGCACTCAAACGCGTTAATTTATGGCCTCTATTAAAAAAAAAAAAAAAAAAAAACAGAATTCACAACTAATTATGCATGTAAAACCCAAACTGATAAGCAAGGGAGAAAAAAAATACAATCTTGAAAAAAAAAAAAAAAAAAATAGTAGATGTGGACAGTTTATTTTTTGACAATTAACTTAGACTGATTAAACATTAGTCTGCGGTGACAGCGATGGCGGGGCGGTAAATGCTTTTCACGGCCGCCAGGAAGAAACAAATCTTCGATTAATGTAATTAAAAGGAAACAATGGAAAAGACACGGTGGGAATTATTTTGGCCGTGTTCACCTTTACGGCTGACTCGTTTTTAGAGGACGCAGAGTCAAAATCTGACATTCTTTCCATCTCCCCAAAATTTACCCAAAATGTCATCAAAAATTCAGGAGATTTTGGCCAATTTTCTTAATTTTTGCCAAAGTGATTTGGATTCAATAAAAGCTGACCCCCCCCCACCTTCCCAGGCAAACAGATCTTAGGTAAATGCTCTACTGATCTGCTCCTAGTGTTTGGACAGTAGAGAACGGCCTCAGTCCCAGTTCCTCCCGTTAAACCACCCTGATACGTTTCGTCCTACACCCAGGGCTTAGTCATAGATACTGAAGGGGCCCCAATGGATGGGGTTAAATGTGGAAGGATAATGCTTTAACAAAGACATTAATGAATCAGGTCTCCTGCCCTCTCAAAGCTGTGGAAATCACTACGTTGGATGGACTTAGGGGCCCCAATGGACAGGGGTTAAATGTGGATGGATATTGCTTTAACAAAGACGTTTATGAATCAGGTCTCCTGCCCTCCCAGAGCTGTGGAAATCAACACGTTGGATGGACTTAGTCATAGAGACTTTATGACTAAGTCCACCCAACGCGGTGATTTCCACAGCTCTGGGAGGGCAGGAGACCTGATTTATCTCTACTGCAGTTCACTAACAGTTAAAGGTCTTGTCCCTCCCCTAGCCTGTGATTGGTCAGTGAAAGGAGAAGCAGCAGTCTGATGAGTTAATTTCCCTGTCACTCTTCTTTCTCCTCCTATTTGCATGCTCCTTGCTGGCACAGCTCACAACTGAGCTGTACCCTATATGGATAGGGAGGGTGACCTGTCCAAAAAAAAATCTGATTTTAGAGACACCGCTGAGCAAAAACACAGCTCCGATCACATTATTCGTTGCCAATGTCCTGAAGCTTTTCATATTTTGCCTATTGAACCCTTTCAATGTATCTCAATATTTAACGCAGCAATGAGTTGACTGACACAAATTTAGTGCAGGTAACCGGCACTCTATTAATCTATAGTTGACTGTTTTAAGGCCGAGGAATTTTTCCTGTGCCAAATGCCGTTAGGCTCGGGAACATTTAGTTCTCACGAATGATATTGCAGTGATCATCATAAAAGCTTTGGAAGGCTCAAAGTCAATTAGGTTACCTGTTTCCCCTCACCCATTCCCGGGGGGGGGGGGGCAGGGCTTTATTTTTGGCAGAAAACAGGCCCCCCCCAAATGACATCACTTTTTGTAATTAGATATAGTAAGTGCAACATGGATGAGGGATGTGAGACTCACACAGGAACATTACACATATTTGAGAGAGGAAATTGAATAATGAAACTTTAGGATCTGAGATGAGATCAGTCCAGGCAATATTAACACTTGTCAGCCTTTCAAATTTTTGAATGGTAAAGTCTTACCCAGGGCTTTTTTTTCTCAGAGGATAGGTGCAGGAACTCAACCAGCCCTCCCCCCCCTCCTGCTGAACTGCATCGAACAATGGGTGTGGCCAAATTGCGGGGCAATAAATACCAGGAATGCATTATGTGCAGATTTCAGAGATTCACTATGTACAGAGTGCAGAATTTAGAGATTCGCTATGTACAGAGTTCAGAATTCAGAGATTCACTATTTACAGAGTGCAGAGTTCGGGGGTGCGCTGTGTACAGAGTGCAGGGTTTAGGGGTGCCCTATGCACAGAGTACAGTCTTCAGGGGTGTGCTGTGTACAGAGTACAGGCTTCAGGGGTGTGCTGTGTACAGAGTGCAGAGTTAAGGGGTGTGCCAGGGGTGTGCTGTGTACAGAGTGCAGAGTTCAGGGGTACGATGTGTACAGAGTGCAGGGTTTAGGAGTGCCTTATGCACAGAGTACAGACATCAGGGGTGTGCTGTTTACAGAGTACAGACTTCAGGGGTGTGCTGTGTACAGAGTGCAGAGTTCAGGGGTGTGCTGTGTACAGAGTGCAGGGTTTAGGGGTGCCCTATGCACAGAATACAGGCTTCAGCGGTGTGCTGTGTACAGAGTACAGGCTTCAGGGGTATGCTGTGTACAGAGTGCAGAGTTCAGGGGTGCACTGTGTACAAAGTGCAGGGTTGAGGGGTGCGCTACAAACCGAGTGCAGGGTTTAGGGTTGTCCTATGCACAGAGTGCAGACTTCAGGGGTGCACTGTGTACAGAGTTCAGGGGTGCACTGTGTACAGAGTGCAGAGTTCAGGGGTGCCCTATGCACAGATTGCAGAGTTTAGGGTGCACTTGTGTATAGAGTGCAGGGTCGAGGAGTGCACTACATACAGAGCTCAGAGTTTAGGGGTGCCCTATACACAGAGTTCAAGGGTGCACTGTGTACAGAATGCAGAATTCATGGGTGCCCTATGCACACGGTGCAGAGTTCAGGGGTGCACTGTGTACAAAGTGCAGAGTTCAGGGGTGCTCTATGCACAGGGTGCAGAATGCAAAGGTGCGCTGTGTACAGAGTGCAGGGTACAGGGGTGCCCTATGAACAAAGTACATAGTTCAGGAGTGCACTGTGTACAAAGTGCAGAGTACAGGGGTGCCCTATGCATAGAGTCCAGGGGTGCGCTGTGTACAGAGTGCAGAGTTTAGGGGTGCGCTGTTTATAGAGTGCAGGTTACAGGGGTGCCCTTTGCACAGAGTGCAGGATTGAGGAGTGCGCTGCAGACAGAGTGCAGGGTTTAAGGGTGTGCTATCTGCCTAAAATACTAGCTTCAAACTGCTATATTGACCCTCTGGCTTCAGTACTTTCTGGGTCACCGGCTCAGAGTAGAGGCAGAAGTTTTTATCTGCAGTGAAATATATGTCTTATGACAGGTTCTCTTTAATTAATATAGAAGGTGGGAATTTAGGTGATGCTTAAAAAAATGACATAAACACAATACACACACACACAGACACAGACACACACTTCTCCCCTGCAAGGGCAGGTGATAATATAATAAAAAACTAAATACACAGAAAAAGCTGATATTTTTGAAACAATTTTCCTCCCTTTTATATATTCATTTGCATTATTCATGCATCATCATTTTCTCCTTGGGGAGGTCTAAATGAGGCAGAAAACAGTGCTGGAGTATTGGTGAAATATGTAGAGGTTGTTTAGTGTTTTCCAGGATATAAAAAATACTAATGAACGTGACACTTTTATTGGCGAGGAAATGCTTGTTTTTTCCTTAAAATATGCCAGTGTAGGGGAGGGCGGAACGCGCTGCAAACTCCGGGTGTACCGACTAAAGACAAAGCAAGGTTGCTGGAAAAATTCCAGGCTGCGTAAAGTTACAAGAAGTCTATGTATATTTTATCTAGAACTATCTGTCCCTGAGTCCAATCATCATTCTGTCTGTCTGTCGCTCCATCTGCCCAGGTATGTCTGTCTGTCTGTCTGTCACTCCATCTGCCCAGGTATGTCTGTCTGTCTGTCTCTCCCATCTGCCCAGGTATGTCTGTCTTTCTGTCTCTCCATCTGCCCAGATCTGTCTGCCCAGGTATGTCTGTCTGTCACTCCATCTGCCCAGGTATGTCTGTCTGTCTGTCACTCCATCTGCCCAGGCATGTCTGGCTGTCTGTCTGTCTGTCTCTCCATCTGCCCAGGTATGTCTGTCTGTCTGTCACTCCATCTGCCCAGGTATGTCTGTCTGTCTGTCACTCCATCTGCCCAGGTATGTCTGTCTGTCTGTCTCTCCCATCTGCCCAGGTATATCTGTCTGTCTGTCTCTCCATCTGCCCAGGTATGTCTGTCTCTCCATCTGCCCAGGTCTGTCTGTCTGTCTGTCTGTCACTCCATCTGCCCAGGTATGTCTGTCTGTCTGTCACTCCATCTGCCCAGGCATGTCTGTCTGTCTGTCTGTCTCTCCATCTGCCCAGGCATGTCTGTCTGTCTGTCACTCCATCTGCCCAGGTATGTCTGTCTGTCTGTCTCTCCATCTGCCCAGGTATATCTGTCTGTCTGTCTCTCCATCTGCCCAGGTCTGTCTGCCCAGGTATGTCTGTCTGTCACTCCATCTGCCCAGGTATGTCTGTCACTCCATCTGCCCAGGTATGTCTGTCACTCCATCTGCCCAGGTATGTCTGTCTGTCTGTCTCTCCATCTGCCCAGGTATGTCTGTCTCTCCATCTGCCCAGGTATGTCTGTCACTCCATCTGCCCAGGTATGTCTGTCTGTCTCTCCATCTGCCCAGGTATGTCTGTCTGTTTCTCCATCTGCCCAGGTATGTCTGTCTGTCTGTCTCTCCATCTGCCCAGGTATGTCTGTCTCTCCATCTGCCCAGGTATGTCTGTCTGTCTCTCCATCTGCTCAGGTATGTCTGTCTGTCTCTCCATCTGCCCAGGTCTGTCTGCCCAGGTCTATCTATCTATCTATCTATCTATCTATCTATCTATCTATCTATCTATCTATCTATCTATCTATCTATCTATCTATCTATCTATCTATCTATCTATCTATCTATCCCCAAAAAGTGTCAGTGTCCTTAGTGTCAGCGTTGTCCGCCACAATGTCGCAGTCCCGATAAAAATCGCTGATCGCTGCCATTACTAATAAAAATAAATAAATAAAAAGTCCATAAATCTCTCCCGTACTTTGTAAACACTATACCCTTTGCGCAAACCAATTAATATACGCTTTTTGGGATTTTTTTTTTTTTTTTACCAAAAATATGTAGCAGAATACAAATTGGCCTAAACTGATAAAAAAAAATGTGATTTTTTTAAATTTTTTTTTTATTGTGAATGTTTCATAGCAGAAAAGAACAAGAAAATTGTCGCTCTTTTTTTGTTTATAGCACAAAATCTAAAAACCGCAGAGGTGATTAAATACCACCAAAAGAAAGCTCTGTTTGTGGGGGAAAAAAAGAACATCAATTGTATTTGGGTACAGCGTCACACGACCGTGCAATTTTTTTTGTTAAAGTAACGCACTGCCGAATCGCAAAATAATGGCCTGGTCATTAAGAGGGTAAAACCTTCCGGAGCGGAAGTGTTTAAAGACTCCATGTCTTGCATGCGGTCACATATCAATGGGTAATTACAAAATCACTGAACTGGGGCGCAAGCCTTTGGGGATTTATTTTAACTGGTTGCCGACCACACGCCATGTATTTACTGCGGCAGTGTGGCTCCCCCAGGCAACCCGACGTAAGGCTACGTCGGTCGCGAGCAGGGAGCTAGGGGGTCGAGCGTGCGCCGTCGGAGGGGTGTTCCCGCCCCCCAGTCGGCAGCGGGTAAGCCGATGCACAGGTCAGGCGGTTCTGATTGCTGCCGGGCACCTGCAATCGCTCCCTGCTAAGAGAGAAGGACGGTCGGATGTTGTAAACACAGCTGACCGTTCTTCTCCCTGGAATGATCATAGAGCGACTATGATCCTTCTATATAGGATCACAGGACTCTATGGTAATTTCACAAGTCACCCCTCCACAGTTAGAATCACTCCCCTAGGTACACATTTAACCCCTTGACCACCCACAATGTTAACCCCTTCCCTGCCAGTGTCATTATTACAGTAACAGTGCATATTTTTAGCACTGATTACTGTAGTAACGTCACTGGTCCCCCCAAAAGTGTCAAAAATGTCAGTTAGGGGTCCGATACGTCTGCCGCAATGTCGTAATCCCACTAAAAAAAGCAGATTGCCGCCATAACTAGTAAAAAAAAAAAAAAAAACAATAAAAATGACGTAAATCTTTCCCGTAGTTAGTAGACGACATAACTTTTGCGCAAACCAATCAAAATACGCTTATTGCGATTTCCTTTACCAAAAATATGTAGCAGAAAACAAATTGGCCTAAAATGTTAAAAAGTTTTGATTTTAAATTTTTTTTAAGAATGTCATATATCAGAATGTAAAAAATATTGTTTTTTTTTTTTTTTTCAAAATTGTCGCATTTTTTGTTTATAACGCAAAAAATAAAAATCACACAGGTGATCAAATACCACCAAAAGAAATCTCTATTTGTAGGAAAAAAAGGACGTCAATTTTATTTGGGTACAGCGTCGCATGACTGCGCAATTGTCCGTTAAAATAACGCAGTGCCGAATCGCAAAATAGGGCCTGGTCATTAAGGGGGCAAATCCTTCCGGTCTTAAAGTGGTTAAGGGGGTAAAACCTTCCGGGGCTGAAGTGTTTACAGACTCCATGTCTTGCATGCGGTCACATATCAATGGGTAATTACAAAATCACTGAACTGGGGCGCAAGCCTTTGGGGATTTATTTTAATGCAGAGAACTTGTGTATTGTATCACACAATGATCTGCAGGCACCTCCAATATCACAGCTGTAGCTGTAGCTGTGCTTGTATGGGATTTGGCTGCCGGCGATGTTTTCTAAGGTTTTTATTTATTTATTTTGCAGTTTTGAGGATGCAAAAAAACAGCGGGTTCCAGTAATAATGCCCCCCACTCAGTGCAGATCCCTCACCCTTGGGTTCGCCGCCCTATAAATACGCCATTCGCTGTCCGCTCTTTTTGCAGGAAACATTTCAGCAAAGTCACCACAAATCTAAAGGAAGACAATTTGGCGGATATTTTTAGCGCAGTCATAAATAAAATAAAGGTCTCAGAAGTTTACATTGTACACAAAAAAAAAAAAAAACTGCCAAGGCCGATCAAGACTTTTTTTTTTTTTTTTTCCTGGCACCGACAAACATTTTATAATGAGTTTTGTTTATTTCTCAAGGTCAGGGCAAGCTGGCAGCTTTTTGACTCGGGGGCAAGTGAATATTTACTGGACTAGAGATCAAAACGAGCAGCTTTCATATCTCTGCTATACATAAGGGAGACGGAGGAACGCAGCAGCACCTGTACGGGAACCAAAATACGTTTTAGAATTTCAACAAACAGTTTAGCTGGAAGATGTATTACGCCATCCCCGGCTTTCCGCTGAAGCTCTGTTCTAAAATGAGTCTAGGCAATAGGTCAACTTTAACGCACACCTGCAACAATTAAAGGATAAAAAAAAAAAAATAGAAAATAAACCCAAAAATTTCAAGTAAACAAGCTTGCATTATAGCGGCTGTGTTTCAGCGATGGTACGGAGCGTTCTGTGCGGCCGAGTGCTTGACAAGGTCCCACCTAGGAGATCAGACTTGTAGCTTACGTTCAGTGTAGGAGCTAATGGGGTGTGAATAACTTTTGGCCAACCACTGCAGAGCACAGGCATGGATCATAGAAAGTAGTGGGAATGTCTATGCTAAGATTGCTCATGGTTTGGAACTCTGGTGCCCAACATGCGGCTTGAGTGCCAGGTGCAGAGTTTTAATCACATTGGTAGCAGTCACCAGTAGGGGGAAGCTTGGGTTCCTCTAAACCAGGGGTCTCAGACTGGTGGCCCTCCAGCTGTAGCAGAACTACAATTCCCATGAGCCATTGCAAGGCGATAGTTACAAGCGTGACTTCCATAGCATACTTGCCAACTGTCCCGTTTTTGCCGGGACAGTCCCGGCAAATAGCTGCCCGTAAATGTTACGCAGAAGTAGTGCAGCTAAATGGGAGAATTTTTCCATCTCTGCTACTTTGGCCTTAAGTTTGAAATTCCCTTTTAAATTTCCTGTAATTCTCTCTATATTGAGTAGACCCTATAATATGATAAGTAGGCAGAAATTAATTATGCAGAGTGGGTGGAGCTTCAGGGAAGTGGGTGTGGTAAGTAATTGATAGCTGTGCTGCAAAGTGTCCCTGGAAATATTTTTCAAATGTTAGCAACTATGCCATAGGCAGAGGCATGATGGGACTTGTAGTTCCCCAACAGCTGGAGGGCTGCCAGTTTGAGACCCCTGCTCTAAACCATTGGTGCTCAACCTGTGGCCTTCCAGCTGTTGCAGAACTACATAACCCATGAGGCATTGCAAGGATGGTATTACAAGCATGACTCCCAAGGGCAGAGGCATGTTGGGACTTGTAGTTTGGCAACAGCTGGAAGGCTGCCAGTTTGAGACCCCTGCTCTAAACCATGGGTGCTCAACCTGTGGCCCTCCAGCTGTTGCAGAACTACAATTCCCATGAGACATTGCAAGGCTGGCATTACAAGCATGATTCCCATAGGCAGAGGCATGATGGGACTTGTAGTTCCGCAACAGCTGGAGGGCTGCCAGTTTGAGACCCCTGCTCTAAACCATGGGTGCTCAACCTGTGGTCCTCCAGCTGTTGCAGAACTAAAATTCCCATGAGGCATTGCAAGGCTGATAGTTCCAAGCGTGATTCCCATAGGCAGAGGCATGATGGGACTTGAAGTTCCGCAACAGCTGGAGGGCTGCCAGTTTGAGACCCCTGCTCGCTCTAAACCATTGGTGCTCAACCTGTGGCCCTCCAGCTGTTGCAGAACTACAATCCCCATGAGGCATTGCAAGGCTGATAGTTCCAAGCGTGATTCCCATAGGCAGAGGCATGATGGGACTTGTAGTTCCGCAACAGCTGGAGGGCCGCCAGTTTGAGACCCCTGCTCTAAACTATGGGTGCTCAGCCTGTGGCCCTCCAGCTGTTGAAGAGCTACAAATCCCATGAGGCATTGGAAGGCTGGCATTACAAGCATGACTCCCAAGGGCAGAGGCATGACGGGACTTGTAGTTTGGCAACAGTTGGGGGGACAATGGTTGAGGAGCACACATGCTCTAAAGTAAGAAAGAAGCTATCAGTGACAGCCCAATCTGCTGACATGGAAAAGAAAGAGAAGAAAATAAGAGAGAGAGAATGTGTGACTTGAATTATATGGACAGAGAATAAGAGAGAGAGAGACGATAGAGATGCAAGACAGCGAGGGGGAAGGAAGAAAGAATAGACAAGGAAGGGAGAGAGAATGATGGAAGAGTGAGAGAGAAAAAGAGGAAGGAAAAGAGAGAGAGAAAGGGAGAGAGAGGAAGAAAGAAGGAAGAGCGAAGGAGAATGTATAGAAGAAAGATAGAGGAAGGAAAAGAGAAGGTGAAGGTGTAGAAGAAAGATAGAAGGAAGGAAGAGAGGCACAGAGAATGAAGGTATAGAAGAAGAGATAGAAGAAAGAAAGGAAAAGTGAGAGAGGAGAAGGAAGGAGAGAAGGAGAATGTAAAGAAGAGAGAGAAAAGATAGGGAAGAAAAAGACAGCAAGGAGGAAGGAAGAGAGAATGATAGAAGAGTGAGAAAGAGAGAGAATGAAGGATGAGAGAAAGAGAAGGAAGAAAAAGAGAGAGAGATAAGGAAGGGAGAGAGAAGGAGAAGGAAAGACGAGAGATAAAAGGAAGGAAGAAAGAGAGAGAATGAAGGAAGAGAGAAAGAAAAGGAAGAGAGAGAGAGATAGAGAGAAGAGAGAAAGAAAGAAGAGAGAGAATGAAGGAAGAAAAAGAGAAAGAGAGGAGAGAAAGAAGGAAGGAAGAGAGAGAGAAAGAGAATGAAGAGAGAGAGAGAGAGAGAAGTAAGGAACAATGAGAGAGAAAGAAAAAAAAAGAAATAGAAAGAGAATTATGAAGAAAAGGAGAGATTGGAAGGAGAGAGAGCAAGAGAAGGCGAAAGAAAGAAGGAAGAGAGGACGAAAGAAGGAAGAGAGAGGGAAGGAGAAAAAAAGAGAGAGAAGGGAGAGAATTAGAGAATGAAGAAAGAGAGAGACAATGAAGGAAGCGAGAGAGAAGGAATGAAGGAAGTGAGAGAGAAGGAATGAAGGAAGTGAGAGAGAAGGAATGAAGAAAGAGAGGGAGAGATATATAAAGAAAAGGAGAGGGAAGGGAGAGAGAAAGAAGCAGGAAGAGAAAAAAAGAGGGAAGGGAAGAGGGAGAGAAGGAAGAGAGAGAAGGAATGAAGAGTGGGAGGGAAAGAATAGAGGGGATAGAAAGACAAGAAAAAGAAGCAAGGGCTGAAGATGGAGGGGAGTAGAGAAGAGAGAGAAGGAAGAGAGAGAGGGAAAATGGGGGAGGGAGTGGGAGAGAATTAGGGGACGGAAAGAGAGAAAAAGACAAATAAAAGTAGAGGGAGAAAGAAGTAAGAAAGAGGGAATGAGAGAAAGAAAAGGGAAAGTGAATTGAATAGAGAGAGAGAGGGAGAGACAAAGAAAGACACACACAGTGTGTGGATAAATGGTTAGATGCTCCTCATCTTGCCTTTGGTTCTACTTGTAAAGTGTTGCCATCTCAATCGCCGTCAGCCCGTACACAATCCGTCTGATGTCTCGTGTCAATCATTCCATCCATTACCAAAGAGATGACTGACAGCTTTGACTATCCTTCCCACCTACAGAAAAATACACTGAATTAAGTGACACCTCGGGGGCCAGCTTCCACCCTGGTCCATGGAGCTGTGGGTGAGACCTCTAATCCCCCCCGGTACGGGCAGGTTAAGCATGTTCAATTTGCACTTAACGCACCTCCCCGGTTGCTAAGCACGCTTTTAATTTTTATAGCGATAGAAAAGAACAAAATCACACATGCGTCAGTCTTAGAGCCGTCATCTCTTGTTACATTACAATCAATATTCTTTAAATATTTATACCTTTATGCCTCCATCACCGCTTCAGCCAAGGCAGCTCTTAATAGCAGGCTGCTGGTTTCGGGAAAAAAAATATTATTCTAAAATGCAGAGTTAACTTTATCATTCTTTATAACGTCTGACAGTTTCAGCAATAATATGTATAGTGGTGTTTGGCTAGGCCGTGTACAGGTGGAACTGTTTTAGGTGTATATGTATATAGATGTCAACCTTCTGAGGGAAACTTTTACTGCCTACATTTTTAGAGCTGGTGTGCGCTATGAGGGAACGGTGCTGATATGTTCTAAATGACACATCACACTCTTTTTTTCTTTTTCAACTTTATTGAAATTTCATGAAGTGCCATTTCATTCATCTTTATTCACTGCAGAGGGTTGTCATGCGATGTACTGTACTGAAAGAAGTACAGAATGTTCCCATTTTCCACTGCATCATTATTAAAGGCTTAAAGTCATTTTGTAGGTGCCTTTCACATTTTTATAGAAGCTTGCATTTCCATATTTTTGTGACTGAATTGAATATAGAGATTTATAAAATAACCACTAGAGGGAGCTCTGACTTAGCCTCACTCAATCGCAGCAATGCTTAACTGCTGGGACAGGATTACATTGAGTCAGCTTGGAATGTGAGAAGAAGCAGTAAAGTGCAACCATGAGGAGGGAAGAGAGGAAGGAAGGATAAAGAGAAGAAGGTAAGAAGGAAGGAAAGAAAGGGAAGTGAGAAAGAGAAGAGGAAGGAAGAAAGAGATAGAGAGAAAAAGAAAAAGGAGGAAGGGGGAAAGGCAGGAGGGAAAGATGGAAAACGAGAGAAAGAAAGAAAGAAAGAAAGAAAGAAAGAAAGAAAGAAAGAAAGAAAGAAAGAAAGAAAGAAAGAAAGCAAATAAAGATGGAAAAAGAAGGGAAGTGGGAGGGGTAAGGAAAAAAGAAAGAAAAATGAGAGAGAGGGGAAGGAAGGATAAAGAGAAGAAGGTAAGAAGGAAGGAAAGAAAGGGAAGTGAGAAAGAGAAGAGGAAGGAAGGAATGAAGAAATAGAGAGAAAAAGAAAAAGAAGAAAGGGGGAAAGGCAGGAGAGGAGGGACGGATGGAAAAAGATATAGAAGGTGAAAAAGAAAGGAAAAAAAGTAAGAGATGAGGAGGGAAGGAAGAAAGGAAGAAAGAAAGAAAATAAAAGGAAAGAAAGAAAGAAAGAAAGAAAGAAAGAAAGAAAGAAAGAAAGAGAGAGAGAGAGAGAGAGAGAGAGAGAGAGAGAGAGAGAGAAAGAGAGAAAGATGGAAAAAGAAGGGAATTGGGAGGAGTAAGGGAAAAAAAGAAAGAAAAATTAGAGAGAGGGAGAGAAAGAAAGAAAGAAAGAAAGAAAGAAAGAAAGAAAGAAAGAGGAGAGAGAGTAGGAGGGAGGGATGGAAAGAAAGAGAGAGGGAAGGAAGAAGGACAGATGAAAAAAAAGGGGAGAGAACTAGAGGGGGAGGAACGAAGGAAAGATGGAAAAAGAAGGTAAGAAGGAAGGAAAGAAAGGGAAGTGGGAGGGAGAAGAGGAGGGAAGAAAGAAAGAAAGAAAAGTGGGAGGGAGGGAGGGAGGGATGGAAGGAAGGGAGGAGAGAAGGAAGGAAGAAGGACAGATGGAAAAAAAAAGGGGATAGAAAGAGAGGGGAGGAGAGACGGAAGAAATTAAGGAAGGAAAGGGAGGGAAGAAGGACAGACGGAAAAAAGGGGAGAGAAGTAGAGGGGGAGGAACAAAGGAAAGATGGAAAAAGAAAAGAAGGTAAAAAAAGGAAGGAAAGAAAGGGAAGTGGGAGGGAGAAGAGGAGGGAAGGAAGGAAGGAAGGGAGGGAGGGAGGGAAGAGAGGGAGGGAGGGAGGAAGGAAGGAAGGAAGGAAGGAAGGAAGGAAGGAAGGAAGGAAGGAAGGAAGGAAGGAAGGAAGGAAGGAAGGAAGGAAGGAAGGAAGGAAGGAAGGAAGGAAGGGAGGGAGGGAGGAAGGAAGGAAGGAAGATAATATTTCACTAGCAGAGCACACATTGGAGGAAATCATGGACAGGGGTTCTAACCTTTATCCACTCTAACCAAAACAAATAAAAGCGTTTTTAGCTTGATATACACTTACAAAGTAAGGCTGACCTTTTATCAGACAGGTGGATCTAGAAAAGTGATCAATTAGAATGTTTTAAAAAATTAGACCAACTTGCACTGGACCAGACCATCCCGAATCTAATCAGAGTATCAGATGATTCACCTAAAAAAAAAATCTTCCAGCCAGTCAGGTGATTGCAATGTCCTCAGCATGCTTGGACCTTTGGCAGGGTTGGCTACAGTTCATCAGATCACTGGAAGACTCAGAAAATGTCTTTTTTTTTTTTGGGGATTCTGTAGTAATTAGTAAACATTCAGGCAAGTGACCTAAAATGAGAAGTAAACCCATCAACATCAATCTTAGTGTTAGATCTCCATGCATTCGATGTTCCTCGCGGCCTCTGAGAATATTAATTTTTGATTTGTTCCTGACTTTACGCATGACCGAATCAAATGTTAATTGTTGATTTGTTCTCTGGAAAATCATGACTCATTCGGCTTAGAGGTAAATCGGTGAATATCACAGCCAGTGGAAGGTCAGCTAAAAATTTCACCTCGTCTGGAGCTTATGAACAGATGATGATCGGCCACTGAAATGTATACAGAAGCATCTATATCTATCCTTAAAGCCTCATTCCCTTCCCTGGGATGGGAGGCCCTGCGAGTTTAATCCATTGATTGGAAATTGATTAGGCCTGCCTGTTCACCATTCCAGAGGAAAGCAAGAGAGGGGGATCGATCGATTTGTTTCACCTCCTGCTCAGTCAGCTGTGAATTGTGAGTTTCAGCTGACTGAGCAGGAAAAAGGAAGGATTACCCCGGCAGCATGGCTCTGATGTTCCTTGTGATGACGCGGCGAGAAAGGGTTAAATCTTATACTCGGTGTACATTCTCTCTATTCTGTTGGGAGCTGCCTTATGCCGGCTCCCTGCAGGACTGACATTGTGTAATAATCCGCTGCCACTCAGTGCCTCCTCGCTGTTCCATACAAATTTAAAACATAACTGCAGCTAAGGGGGGAAAAAATAAGCAGTAAAGGAATATAATATTATTGTGTGTGCGCTGGGTAATTCATTTATGAAAGAGAAAAAGTATGGTTTGTTTTCAGTGAGCACATAGTTGGAGCTATTATTAAAGGGCTTAGTCATTTCTTATGTGCTGTTCACATTTTTAAAAGCTTGCACTTCCATATTTTTGTTACTGAAATAAATATAGAGATTTACAGAGTAACCACTAGAGGGAGCTCTGATTTGGCCTCATTCAACCTCCTGGATTCACTTTTGAAACAAGATTTCAAAAAGTCGGCTGACTCACAGACTTGTCTTGTGAGAAGGAGTAGTAAAGCGTAACCGCTGTGCTATAAAACAGAAAGAAACCTGCATATGTAATGAGGATACATGGCTGATCTCTGAGTACATATTGAGAAAAAAAGAGAGGAGGGATGGGAGCAAAGAAGGAGAGAGAGATGGGGATGGGGAGAGGATGGGGAGGGAAGGGAAGGGAAGAATGAAGGAATAGGGAAGAAAAAAAGAGAGAGAAGGGATGGGAGCAGAGGAGAAGAGAGGAGAGAAGAGAAGAATGAAGGAATAGGGAGGAAAAAAGAGAGGAAGGACGGGAGAAGAGAAGAGAAGAGAGAAGAGAAGAGAGAAGAAAAGAGAAGAGAGAAGAAAAGAAGAGAAGAGAAGAGAAGAGAGGAGAGAAGAGTGAAGCAATAGGGAAGAAAAAAAGAGAGGAGGGACGGAGAGGAGAGGAGAAGAGAAGAATGAAGAAATAGGGAGGAAAAAAAGAGAGGAATGATGGGAGACGAGAAGAGAACTGGGGGAGTAGGGAAAAAAAAGAGGAGGGAAGAGAAGAGAAGCTGGGGGAGTAGGGAAGGAGAAAAAAAAGAGAGGAGGAGAAGAGAAAAGGAGAGGAGAGGAACAAGAAGAGAAGAGAAGAGAAGAGAAGAGAAGAGAAGAGAAGAGAAGAGAAGAGAAGAGAAGAGAAGAGAAGAGAAGAGAAGAGAAGAATGAAGCAATAGGGAAGAAAAAAAGAGAGGAGAGGAGAGAAGAGAAGAGAAGAGAAGAGAAGAGAAGAGAAGAGAAGAGAAGAGAAGAGAAGAGAAGAGAAGAGAAGAGAAGAGAAGAGAAGAATGAAGGAACAGGGAGGAAAAAAAGAGAGGAATGATGGGAGACGAGAAGAGAACTGGGGGAGTAGGGAAAAAAAAGAGGAGGGAAGAGAAGAGAAGCTGGGGGAGTAGGGAAGGAGAAAAAAAAGAGAGGAGGAGAAGAGAAAAGGAGAGGAACAAGAAGAGAAGAGAAGAGAAGAGAAGAGAAGAGAAGAGAAGAGAAGAGAAGAATGAAGCAATAGGGAAGAAAAAAAGAGAGGAGAGAAGAGAAGAGAAGAGAAGAGAAGAGAAGAGAAGAGAAGAGAAGAGAAGAATGAAGGAACAGGGAGGAAAAAAAAGAGAGGAAGGATAGGAGAAGAGAAGAGAACTGGGGGAGTAGGGAAAAATTAGAGGAGGGAAGGTGAGAGAAGAGAAGAGGAGCTGGGGGAGTTACGGAAGGAAAAAAAAAATGAGGAATGGGAGAAGAGAAGATTGAAGGAATAGGGAAGAAAAAAAAAGGGAATGGGACCAAAGGAGAGAAGAGAAGCTGGGGGAGTAGGGAAGAGAAGAATAAAGGAATAGGGAAAAAAAAAAGAGAGGAGGGATGGGAGAGGAGAAGAGAAGATGGGGGAGTAGGGAAGAAAAAAAGAAGAGAGGGACGAAGAAAGCGAAGGAATCATGGATGGTAGGAAAATAACGAAAAAGGTAAGAAAAGAGAGAGAAAGAAAAAGAGAGTGAAGGAAAAAGGGAAGGAAAAAGAAAGGATGGAAGTAAAGATGAATGGAGCGATGGGTGGATAGAAAGAGAAAGAGGATAGGAAGAAGGAAAGAGAGGGAAAAAGAAAGGAAGTAGAGAATGAGAAGAACAAATAAAGGAGGGAGTGGTGAAGAAAGAAAATCAGAGAGGAAGGAAGCAAGAAAGAGACACAGAGGAAGAAAGCAAAGGAAGAATGAATGGATGGAAAGACAGGAAGGAGGGAAGAAAAGAGACAGTGGGAAAGAAAAAGAGAGGGAGGGAAGCAGGGAAGAAAAAAAGGAAGAAAGGAAGGATAGAAGTAAAGAGAGATGGAAGGATGGGAGAAAGAAAGAGGGGGGAAGGAAGGAAAAAGGAAAAGAAATGAAGACGTGAGGCAGGAAAGAAGAAAAGAGAGAGGGGAAAAGAAAGAAAGAACAAAAAAAAAAAAAAAAGAAAAACTTTAAGTAAAAGGTTCCATATTTCTGTATGTATTATTGGGGGAAGGTGAGAAGTTTAGCGCGGTGCTCCTCACACATATTTTCATTTGTCGGGTAAGCAGTACAGTAAGTTTTAGAGCCTCCAATAATTCCTTTACACTTCTGCTGACAGTGTATCTTTTAAAGACAACAGGCCAGTAAAACGGAATGGAATAAAAAGTTCTCCCTTCTACCTCTTGTCACAATCACACCAAACTCTGTAAACTTCAGCGTAATATAAGCAGCGCCGTGGGCCATGTGAACATATTTATTGGGTGGAAAAAAAAAAAGGTGTTGTGTCTAATTGAATTTATGTTGTGATTGAAAAGGCAGTGCAATGGAGCATAATACTCATTTATCTGGCTGAAAACACACTGTTTAGCAGCTGGGTCCTGCCACCAGCTAGTGATGCTAATACAGCAGTTTCCTGCAGGAGATGCAGGCGGAAAGGCTCTCCCGTAATTGATTAGCACCTCGCTTTAATTGATAACAGGAAGACGGGAACTTATTTTAAAGAGGATTCCAAGCAGGAAAAATGGCACCAGTAAACTAACATAATGGCACCATTTTTTTTTTTAACTTCAATTTCAATGTTTTTTTCCTTTATCCAACTCCAACACATCCTAGAAGCCCTTTAAGGAAAGTTGTTTTATAGTTTTAGGAGTATATGTAAATGTAATTGCATGCATTAATTTCTATCAAAATCATTTTGGTGAAATTTTGACATTTTAATACCGGAGTCAAAGGGGAATGGTGAAATTAAGGTGGGCACTGGTGGGTTTATATAGGGTACAAAAGGCATTAAATGATTTCCCCTAACAATCACTGAAAAGCATAAAAAAATGAACCCACATTAGCCTCATTATTTTTCTATTTTTATAGTAATAAAAAATGTAATTTAAAAATTGTAAAAACTAATTTTAAATTCAATTTCTTCTGTGTTCATGTTTGGACATATATCATTGCTATGGACAAAATTGTATGCCTTTTCCTCCTTAATAAAAATTAAATTTACAAAAAAAACTAAGGTTAAAAAACAAAAATAACAAATACATAAAAACAGGACAATATATCAAAAGAAAACTAAATGAAATAAACTCTTGTGAGGATTATGCATGGGGGAAGAAAGGAAGGATGTAATTTTTTTTTTTTTTTTGTTTATTGTTGTTATTATTATTCATGTGAATGTGTATGGTATAATTTGATGTATGTTTAAAATGAATAAACAGATTTATATAAAAAAAAAAAATTACATAAACTAAACTACCCTACCAGCCCCTCCCCGTCCCTTCAAAAAAAATATTTTTTTTTTCCATCAAATTTAACATAATGAGCAGAATTGGGAGCCTCCAGCATAATCTCTAATTACACATCAAAATCACTCTGTTCATCTCTACTTATTATAACCTATTATATACAGGATTTACACAATTGTGTCAGCTCCAAGCCAGCATCTTAGTCCATGAAGTAGATGCTGATGCTGGGTGATGCCTGAACAAAGATGGCACTGTGCTTTTAGAGGGAGAAGCTGATGAAGGCATTGTTGGGGGTAGTAATTTAATCTTTGGAAGAGTTATATCCAATACTTTACATTTAATAAGAAAAATATGTGAGGCTAGGTCCATTTTAACCACTTTACCACCGGAGGATTTTGCTGTCTTCCGTCCAGGCCACTTTTTGCAATTCGGCGCTGTGCGACTTTAACTGACAATTGCGCGGTCGTGCGATGCCGTACCTAAACGAAATTTACGTCCTTTTTTTCCCACAAACAGAGCTTTCTTTTGGTGGTATTTGATCACCTGTGCGATTTTTACTTTTTGCGCTATAAACAAAAAAAAAGCGTTTATTTTGAAAAAATAATATTTTAAAAAAATTTTTATATGAAATTCCCCCCCAAAAAAATGTAAAAATCATTTTTTTTTTAAATTTTTGGCCAATTTGTTTTCTGCTACATATGTTTGGTAAAAAAAATCGCAATAAGCGTATTTTGATTGGTTTGCGCAAAAGTTATTGCGTTTACTAACTAAGGGAAAGATTTCTGTCATTTTTGGTGTTTTTTTTTTTTTAACGCGTAATGGCGGTGATCTGCGATTTTTTTTTGCGGGACTGCGACATTGCGGCGGACAGATCGGACCCTTGACTGACATTTTTGACACTTTTGGGGGTACCAGTGACATTACTGCAGTAATCAGTGCTATATATATATGCACTGTTACTGTAAAAATGACACTGGCAGGGAAGGGGTTAATTTTATTGGAGAGGGAGGGGTTAATTTTTGCCTGGTGCTTACTGACGTGTGGGGGGAGGTGACTTTGTGAGACAGGGACAGATCGGATGTCCAGCTATGCTGAACACTCCGATCTTTCAGTCCCTGTCACTTAGGAGATCCGCCCGCTCTGTTTACACAGGCGGGCGGATCTCCTCACTCGATTCCCCGTCGATCGGGGCAGAGCAGCGGCGATCGCCGCTGCTCCTCCCCTGGCCCGACTCCCGCTGTGAATGAAAACAGCGGGAGTGCGCCTCCGGTGGCGCACAAGCGCCGCCTACAGGGGGAGGAGTCTAGCGACGTAGGTCTACGGACGGGATCGTGCCACTTTGCCGCAGTACGCTCAATGTGAGCGGTGGGCAAGTGGTTAAGTCATGGTTTCTCCATGCGTGTCTTTGTACAGAAAAAATCCAGTATATATATATATATATATATATATATATTTACCATTACAGTGACAGAGCTTTATGTGATTCGGGAGATGGCAGAGCACGTGAAGACAGCCGGGCTCCGATCAAACACATGACAAAGAGGACGTGCCCTTGCAATACCCTTTTTCCTTGTGATCGGAGATATTTTATCTGTACTATTTTGGGAGAAGAACAATGTGTCAAAATTCCAAGATAAAATTATAGATTTGCTTTCCATCTTTTCTCATCTTTAGTCATGCATCAGGGCAGAGTGTTTAATTCAGTCATACCATGAACATTTTATTTTTCTGCTTGAGCCATACCCTCCATCATGCTGTCCTCAATGGATTGCCAGTTGGGTGTGACCATGACTATGGCTACTGGAAGGCAATAATGATGTGCAATGGCTTCAAGACTGGTGGAGATGCAGTATAAGCAATGAAGCTGGCCATATACGTAGAAATTTTCAGCCAGTTGTAGAGCACACTTGTATTTCTGTTATGCGGTGTACACATTGCTGTACTATGTGTAATATGCCTTGGGGTGCCATTTATATCTAAGGCAACACACTTTTCTTATAAACATTACAAAAACACACACACACACATATATATATATATTTTTTTTTATTATTATTTTTTTTTTTTTAATTGGTGCAGATTCTGTGGACCATTCGGCCTTTTTTCTGCCATCATTTTTTTATGTTTCTTTATTAGAAAAAAAAGGTCACTTATTTGATGTAAATGTACAGTGTATAAAAAAAGACCAAGTGGTCCATTTAGTTTGCCCCTTTTTTAATTATTATTTATATCTATCCATCTATATCTATCCATCTATATATATATATATATATACATACATCTATAAATATATCGATATATATATATATATATACAGTATATACACACAAATATCTGCACTCAGATAAATATTAGATAAGATATATATAAATATATATTAATATATATAAATATATATCTATATTTATCTCTCTCTCTCTATCTATATATATATATATATATATATATATATATATATATATATATATATACAAACATCTGCACTCAGATAAAAGTAAAATTAATATATAAATATATATCTTCTAGATTGTAAGCTCTAATGAGCAGGTCCCTCTAGTTCCTCCTGTTTTGAATTGTATCGTAACTGTATTGTCTTCCCTCACATTGTAAAGCGCTGCGCAAACTGTTGGCGCTATATAAATACGGTATAATATATATATATATATATATATATATATATATATATATATATTTATCTTGTCTGAGTACAGATGTTTGTCCCAAGCATGTTTGAATCTGACTCTGTTGACTGTCTCACTACCTCTGCTGGATGTATATTCTAAGCATTGACTACTTTTTTGGCAAAATAATACTTTCTAAGGTTCATTTTGAAATAGAAACACAGAAGAGAGATGGGAGAAAAACATCAGAGAGGTCCATCTAGTGTGCTCCTTTATATATATATATATACACACACACATATATATATAAATATATATATATATATATATATATATCTTTTTTTTTTTTTTTTACTTTTTCTGAAGGATATACAGTAGATCTATGTGGTCCATTGAGTCTGCCCTCTTAGCTATTTATTTTTTTTTCCTTTTTTTTACATTTTAGTTTGAGTACATATGTTTTGTTTGTCACAAGCACACAAGCATGTTTGAATCCGACTCTGTTGACTGACTCACTACCTCTACTGGGAATGTTTTGTAAGCATTGACTACTTTTTCAGTGAAAGAATACTTTTTAAGGTTAGTTTTAAAATAGAAAAGTGATTGGAGAAAAAAGGCAGAGTGGTCCATCAAGTTTTTCTTATTTTTTGAATTTAGATCTATGTGGCCCATTGAGTCTGCCTTCTATTATATTTATTTATTTAATTTTTTTTCACTTTTCTTAAGATTTAGGTTTGTCCTGAGCATCTTTGAAACTGACTCACTACCTCTGCTGAAAACATTTTCTAAGCATTGGCTACTTTTTCGGTGAAATAATATTTTCAAAGGTTAGTTTTGAAATAGAAACATAAAGGAGTGATGGAAAAAAAAACTGAGTGGTCCATCAAGTCTGCTCTTTTTTTTTTATAATTTTTTTTTTTGGGTATACAACTGTTTGTCCCAGGCATTTTCGAATCTACTTACTGTCAACTGCCTCCCTACCTCTGCTGGAAGTTTATTTCAAGCATCAATTACACTTTCATTAAAATAATACTTTCTAAGGTTAATTTTGAAATAGAAACTTAGAAGGGTGAAGGCAGAAAAAAAACAATGTTGTGTACATTTTTGGAGATATATTAATACTTGTAATAAATAAAATAAATCAATAAATCAATTTTTATCATGTTATTATGCATTGGCACCCCCTTTATTTTGAATGGGTTGCTTTAACGCAACGCATGTAACACATGTGCGTTACCAATACCGCAAATATGTAAATGGATCTGCACGGCACCAGGAATGTGAAAGAAATTGTCTTAGCTATTTAGCACCTACAAGTTTGAGTGACTATCAGGATACAGCCTGTTGTGAATTGGAAATTGGGCAACAAATAAACAATTGTAATATAAATTATTGGAAAATTTAATGGAAAATATATGGCTTTTCCCTTAAAAGAGATCAGATATTTGCGTGGAGTCTGTCTGAGGGAATTTCGATCTTATCTCTTTGCAGTAGATTGAAACCATAATTTTATATCTTCAATGAAATTTACTGTATGCAAAAAAAAAAAAATATATATATATATATATATATATATATATATATATATATATATATATATATATATATATATATATAATAAATTTAAATATTTTGAAACCTTATTGTGTCTAAAGTTACTTGTATATATATGTTTTTATATTTTAAAAGAAAAGAAAAAGACAAAACACAAATAAAATATAATAATAATTTAATAAGCCAGAACTAAAAAGTAAACTTTTATTAAACAAGCAAAAAAAAATAAAATACTTAAAATATTCATCACTTGAGCATATATGTAAAACTACAAATATCAAACAAAAATGTACATAAAAAAACAAACAAACAGAAAAACAGAAACAAAAAAAGTTATTAACATTGCTAATAATAAACAAAATATGTGCATTATATTTTAAATTAGTGTTAAAAAAATGTTCAAAAGAAAAAAAAATATTAAAATCAATGCAAATAAAGTTGAAACAAATATACAATCATAGGTTTAAAGAAAAATAAAACATAAAGAAATATATAATAACAAGCTCACGGAAATTAAAAAATAATTGAAAAAATTTAGAATAATTTGCACGCTTGAATTTTTACTTTAAGACAAACTATTCGGAGGACTCGATGAGACATTCTCTTCCCTTGTTCATTAAAGTTCATGGATTTAGATGAAGTAATCACTTTGTATGACACTGCAACTTTCTACTAGCCTACAGGGAGGGAGTTTGGATGTCAGCCACATTGATTAGCAAAGGGTACCAGAAGCACTGGCATATAAGATGCTAGATATCCTGTGAATGGATGGATCACAGGAGATCCAAAATAATACCCATTTACCTCCTGAGAACAACCATTGATGGCCCATTAAAAACCTTAAAAGTGTTTTACTTTATTATACCTTATGTTTATGAGACTGTTTATGGGTTTAGTATGTCTTCTTGATCTATTTACAAAAATAAACATTAAATACCAAAAAGGTTAGACGATGAATGTAATAGATGGGCAGGATAAAACTGATAACTGTAATATGCTTGCTAGAGATGAGCAGACTTAAGAGGTTCAGTCAGTTTTGTATTGGCTGAGTTTATTAAAATGTGAAAACCTTCTAAATTTTGAATTTACGAAGCAGAAGGTTAACTGAAATCAAAGAGGAATTTGAACCAGGCTTCAAAAAAAAAAAAGAGAAGCAGATGATGTAAAGTTGTTAACGATGGTTTGGAAAGCTCCTGGCAACCCCAGCCTGATGGGATGATGGGACCAAGAGACATTCTGAGCCTCTTCCTCTACAAACTGTATCAGGGGACACTGAGACAGAAGGGTGGGATCTGGTGGCACTGGGGGTCAAGACTTTGGAGACAGCCTTTGGAGCAGTCTTCGGTCCTTTTCGCCCAGAAGCCTTTTTGGGAATCTGAACTCTAAAAAATAACAGGTTTGGTGGAGGACCTCCTAATTAAGGTTTGGTGGAGGACCTCCAAATTAAGGTTTATTGGAGGACCTCCAAATTAAGGTTTGGTGGAGGACCTCCAAATTAAGGTTTGGTGGAGGACCTCCAAATTAAGGTTTGGTGGAGGACCTCCAAATTAAGGTTTGGTGGAGGACCTCCAAATAAAGGTTTGGTGGAGGACCTCCAAATTAGGGTTTGGTGGAGGACCTCCAAATTAAGGTTTGGTGGAGGACCTCCAAATTAATGAAATTCAACCCGAATCTAATGTTATCAATTTGCATAATTTGTTCTAAAACCCAAACACATCATAAACCAGAAACGGAGGATGTCTAAGATGTAGACTTTTTGTACTTCTACTCTATCACTTCTGCAGGCCATTTTGTTCTTGGAGTATATACTAGAGGAGCTTGATTCAACCCGGGGGGTGCCTTGAGGCTTCTTCAGGTGTGCCATGGCAAAATGTCTAAAAATGTATCAAAAATTGTACACAAGCCAATAGGAGAATGAAGCCTGCCTTTTAGTTATACAAAGCAACAGGTTGTCATTATGCACCATTATGACTTTCTAGACACTGGCATCCTAGGATGTCTGTTGTCTGTTGCCTCCACAGAATCCTTTTTTGACCCTCCTCTGCCCCTCTCCCTCAGCACTGGGATGACATTAGCTGACCGATGGAGAGAAATTGAGGGAGAAGAGAAACATTGAAATACTAGTCAGTACCAGTGTGCAAAAGTGTATCTGCTTTGGAAGAATAAATCACCTCTAATGTTGGGTGTCCTCCCTGTGTGGATGTTGCTGCATTATGTAAAACCATTAGAATAGTTGTTTACATTTTAGAATGGGGGGCTTCGAGATTGTCCATAATTTTAAAGGGTGCCTTGACCGAAAAAAGGTTAAAAAACACCGTACTAGAGTATAACTAGAACTCATGGTTAGCAGTAAGCACTTTTAGTTAGAGTATGCCTATCACACACATAGAGCAGAATCCATGTTTTCATTGTAGGTATCTATTCATAAAAAATGGCACAGCAGTAATCATATTTGTAGAGTGTATCCATCACCCCACAGTATGAGGACTGCAACTCATTGCCAGTACAGAGCCGCAGTCATTGTGCTTTATGGTGTACCTATGACCCAAACAAGGCCATAGACATTTTGTTTTTAGAGTACACAAAAAAAGGTGAAAAACAACCATTCTGCTCTTCGAGTGCTTCTATTATCCATACAGGGCAGTGTCCATTTTACTGTTAAAGTGCCCCTATCAACTATACAGAAGCAGCTATTTACCTTCTAGAGCACCTCTACCACCCATAGAGCAGCAGTCATTTTACTCTTAGATTGGCCCTATTACCCATACATTGCAGCAGCCATTGTATTCTCAGAGTGTCCCAAATACACAGCATGAGGCATTTTACTCTTAGAAGGCCCCTAACACTTATAAAGGGCAGAAGTCATTTTTATTAAAGTGCCCCTATCACCCCTAGAGTGAAGCAGTCAGTTAACTCCAATAGCACTCCATACCACCCATAGAGTAGTAGTAATTTATCTCTTAGAGTGTCCCTATCACCCCTAGAGAGAAGCAGTCATTTAACTCCAAGAGCACCCCATACCACCCATAGAGTAGTAGTAATTTTACTCTTAGAGTGCTCCTAACACTCATATAGGGCAGTAGTCATTTTATTCTTAGAGTGCCCAATCCTTTTATATAGAGCAGACGCCATTTTGCTCCTAAGTTGCAGCTATTACCCATTCAGAACAGCAGCTATGATTGTACCTACCACCCCTGCAGAGCAGCAGCAGCCGTTTTGCTGTTATAGTACGTCTATCTCTAATACACAGCAGCAGGTATTTTGTTCTTAGCCTGAATTAATCACCAATTCAATGAAGCCACCATTTTCTATTAGATTGTACCTATCCTGTAGTGTCTCCATTATGCATACATGGTGGAAGTCATTTTACTCTTAAAGTGACCATATAATTCATACAGAGCAGCAGTCATGCACCTCTTAGAGCGCCCCTACTAATCACAGAGAAGCAGTCATTTTATTCTTAGGGTCCTTTCTGTCTGATCAGGTCTGCCTGTCAGGTTTTTCCAGGTGGATCAGATCGGATGCTCCATGCACCCCTATAGAGCAGTGGATGTCAGCGGAGACATCTCCGCTGACACCCGCTGCTATCCGATGCGATTCTGTCCAGCAAATCCAGACGGATGGAAACCCTATTTTCCATCTGTTTGGAGGATCGGATGAAAACAGACAGGCGGTCCGTTTTTATCCGATCTCCCTCTCCCATAGAGGAGAGCGGGGCTCTGACAGGTCCATCTCTGCACAGTGACTTGTCATTCGCCTGCTCAGCGGGGATTGGGGGATCGATCTCCCGCTGAGCAAAATGGAGTCTGCCGGGCGAAAGGCCCGTGTGATAGGACCTTTAGAGTGACCATAAAATTCATACATAGCAGCAGCCATTGTATTCTTAGAGTGTACCACATACCAAAACATAGCAGCAGCATAGCAGCAGCCATTGTATTCTTAGAGTGTACCACATCCCAAAACATAGCAGCAGCCATTGTATTCTTAGAGTGTACCACATACCAAAACATAGCAGCAGCCATTGTATTCTTAGAGTATACCACATACCAATACATAGCAGCAGCCATTTTATTCTTAGAGTGTACCACATACCAATACATAGAAGCAGCCATTTTATTCTTAGAGTGTATCACATACCAATACATAGCAGCAGCCATTTTATTCTTAGAAGGCCCCTAACATTTATATAGGGCAGTAGTCATTTTACTCTTAGTGTCCCCATCACCCCTACAGACCAGCAGTCATTTTATTCTTAGAGTGCCCCTAACACCCATATAGAGAAGCAGCCATTTTATTCCTAAAGTGCCCCAATCACCCATACAAAGCAGCAGCAGCCATTTAACTCATAGTGTCCCCATCACCCATACACAGCCGCAGTCATTAAACTCATAGAGTGTCCCCATCACTCATACAGAACAGTCATTTTACTATTAGAGTGCCCATATTACTCATACAGAGCAGCCACCATTTTGCGCCTAGGTTGCAGCTATTACCCATTCAGAACAGCAGCTATAATTGTACCTACCACCCCTGCAGAGCAGCAGCCATTTAGCTGTTATAGAACATCTATCACTAATACACAGCAGCAAGTATTTTGTTCTTAGCCAGAATTTATCACCAATTCAAAGAAGCCACCATTTACTATTAGATTGTACCTATCACTAATACAAAGCAGTCACCATTTTGGGTTATTTTTGTCCTGCAGTTGTATGTTTTTTTTTTGTTGTTGAGAAGAACAAGAAACCAGTGGACAGTTAGGCCAACTGGTATCTACCCTTAACTGCAATATCTTTACTGGGCAGACTCCCCCTTTAAATAGTGCCAAGTATGGCACCCGCGTTGTCTGTATTTTCTGGTAGTGTGACTCTCAGTTGACCCCCTATATAATAAGTAGAAGAGATAACAATAAAATGTATATTATACAGAAACAGCTGTGCCTCTTTACTCCGTAGAAATGATTTTTTCTGGACTCTTTTCTCTTCCAGTTCCCTCGGATCTCACATTATCAATCCTCTTTATCATATAAAAACCTGTGATTAGGGAGCTCTGCTGTGTCCTCCTCCTACGCCCCCGTGAACGACTCCAATTGTGAGAGACCTGTTCATTTTTTACATTTTAGTAGAGCGGTATAATTTCTGTTGCTCTTTCTTTTATCCCCTTAAGAGCAATTACACTCTTTGGAAGGTACATTCCGCAATATCACCACGTTCTTCAGCAGCTCTGGACAGACAGCAGAGCTTAGGATGCCTGAAAATAAAAGCCCCGGACTCCCTAAAAAGAAAACCAAGAGTCTTCATGCCATTTTTATTTTCAAAGTTTACAAACTTATGAATTTTTTATATATATTTTTTTAATTATTTGTGTAAAATATATTTTTTTAACAAATATTTATTACAAGTTGCATCTGTGACATTGCAGATCCTGCTTGGCTTTCTTAAATAAGAAAGCCCAGCATTTCCCATGTTTGTTGGTATTAAATAAGAAAGCCCAGCATTTCCCATGTTTGATGGTATTAAATAAGAAAGCCCAGCATTGCCCATGTTTGTTGGTATTAAATAAGAAAGCCCAGCATTGCCAATGTTTGTTGGTATTGAATAAGAAAGCCCAGCATTTCCCATGTTTGTTGGTATTAAATAAGAAAGCCCAGCATTTCCCATGTTTGTTGGTATTGAATAAGAAAGCCCAGCATTTCCCATGTTTGATGGTATTAAATAAGAAAGCCCAGCATTGCCCATGTTTGTTGGTAGTTTGTGTGTAACTGACTTATACAACCCCATCTTCTTCTGAGTCATATACAGTAGCTGCTTGTTCTTAGCACAACGGCTGCAGGCTCCTGACAAAGATAGTGCCCCCTGCTGGCTGATGATGATGGTGAATGTGAAATATTTAAATGCAATATTTAATTTATAGCTGATTAACCACTTCTGGACCTGAAGGATTTAACCCCTTAATGACCAGGCCATTTTTTTTTTGCAATTCTGCACTGCGTTAATTTAACGGACAATTGCACGGTCGTGCGATGCTGTACCCAAATAAAATTCCCCCCTTGCATTCCGAATCTAATTAGGGATGGAGGTGTTTGGTCTAGTACCATTCGCCTCATTTAGTTCCCACAACTTTTCCCTTTTGTTGCAAATAAAATTGATGTCCTTTTTTCCCCCACAAATAGAGCTTTCTTTTGGTGGTATTTGATCCCCTGTGTGATTTTTATTTTTTGCGCTATAAACAAAAAAAGAGCGACAATTCTGAAAAAATATATATTTTTTACTTTCTGCTATATAACATTCCCAAAAAAATTAATTTTTTCATCATTTTAGACCAATTTGTATTCTGCTGCATGTTTTTGGTAAAAAAAAATCCCAATAAGCATAATTTGATTGATGTGCATAAAAGTTATCGTGTCTACAAACTAGGGTAAAGATTTAGGGTAATTTTTATTTATTTAGTTATTTTTTAACTAGTAATAACGGCGATCTGAAATTTTTAGCGGGACTGCGACATTGCGGCGGACAGATCGGACCCCTAACTGATATTTTTTACACTTTTGGGGGGACCAGTGACATTACTACAGTAATCAGCACTAAAAATATGCACTGTCACTGTAATAAAGAGACTGGCAGGGGAGGGGTTGACCCAGGGGCGATCAAAGGGTTAAGTGTGAGCCTAGGGGGTGTTTTCTAACGGTATGAGGGAGGGACTTGTGAAATGAACACAGAGACCTGTGATCCTAAATAGGAGGATCACAGGCGCTCTGTGATCATTTCAGATAGAACAAGGGTCTGCTGTGTTTACAACAGCAGACCATCATTCTCTCTCAGCGGGGAGCGAATGCGGCCACCAGCCCCGTGGATCTCTCCCAGCGGGGAGCGATCGCATCCACCAGCCCCGTGGATCTCTCTCACCGGGGAGCGATCGCGGCCGCCAGCTTCGTAGAGCGGCATCACCGCTGCCTAGCGGGGGCGAGCACGCGCAGCCGGCGTTGCGCGATCACCCCCAGCAGCACTCCCGTGAACTGCCGTAAGTAGGGCAGTTTGCACAGCCGAGCCAGCCTGCCGCAGTATATCTGCAGCGGGCGGTCGGCAAGTGGTTCAACAGAAATGTAAAATAAGTCTTTTAGCTCTCACCAAAATAAATTGGAGGGTGGCTCAGGCTCTCATACAGTTTTGTGGGTTGTCACTGCCCTACTCCCGGAAGCGGTGCCCATTTCTTTTTTTTTGAAAAATTGAGATGTATAGGTACAAAACATAGCCTTTGGGCATTCCCCAGCTAATACATAAAACATAGAACTACTAATAACACCTCCTATTATAGAACCCCCGAAAAAATAAAAAAGTTCAGGGGGGGGGGGGGGGGGGAGAAACAACACACCTTCCATACACCTCACTGTCATTCTCTTATAAAATCACTTCAAGGGTTGATGAATTATAAGGAGATTCCTGTTCCCCCTCAACCATCAGGATAATGTATCAGAAGAATATTAACTCGTGTTTAGAATCCTACCTGAACAAATGTAATGAGAGTCCCTGCAGAGGAATACATTTGTTCATATCATAAACTAAACCTTATTAGGATGGAAGGAATTCAGTGTGTGGACTCCTGATCATTTGTTCTACACTCCAAATCTGTCCACAAGTGCCCAGACCTTCTCAAATTTCCTAGGGCAACTCCGGGACAAAGAAGTAGCTTTGTATAGGGGTACAACCTTAGTGATTAAATGCTTCCAGAAGGGAAGATTAGGGGCCGTGTTCGATTTCCACTTGAGCACTATCGCCTTCCTGGCATAAAATAATGAGAGACCCAAGAGAACGCATCGCCCAACTAACGGCCAGAGAGTCAACAAACCCCAGGAGGCAAACACCAACTTTTACAGGGACCTGTATAGTAGTTAGGGTAGATATAAACTGGGTCACTTCCCACCAGTAGCTACTAATCTGGGGGGACTCCCAAAAGGTATGGGCAAATTCAGCAGGGTCACTAGAGTCTATCCAACAACAAGAAGAGGAATTAGGGTATAAACTATGTAGTCGTTGTGGTGTAACATAAGTTCTGTGCACTATTTTAAATTGGATCAGCCGATCTTTAGTCGATATTAGTGCTTGAAATGGGTTGTCCCAGTCCAAGTCCTGCTCCTCCAAACGCCACGCAGTTAGCAGGGCATCTAGTCCCACATGAACGGAGGGAAGTAGTGACTTGTAGATCACAGAAAGTGTTTTTTTTTTGGAGAGCATCATCCCGGAGGAGAACCTCCAAATTATCCTGCTCCAATCTAAACAAGGTGGACCCAAAATGCGCTGCATAGGCGTGTCGCAGTTGCAGGAATCAGAAAAAGAACGCATTAGGCAGTGTAAATTTATCTTTCAAGCTATCAAACGTAAATAGTGCACTCCCATCACAAATAACGGAAATAGTGCACTCCTATCACAAATAACGGAAATAGTGCACTCCCATCACAAATAACGGAAATAGTGCACTACCATCACAAATAATGGAAAAAGTTCACTACCATCACAAATAACAGTGCCCATTTCTGGGCAGGCCCAGTGCTGTGTTGGAAGAAGCTCCTTAGACAATGGTTCCCTTTAAAGTCTTTAAAGCCAAAGCTGTGTTTGGATAGAGCATGGGCATCATGAGCTTTGCATGTTCTCCTTGTGATTACATTGGTTTCCTCTGGATACTTTGATTTCCTCCCACACTCTAAAGATATGCTGGTAGGTTACTTGGCTGTGGTCTAAAATTGTATGATATTCCACTGAGCGCACCCAGGATGGCTGCCTCACAATCTGCTCAAACTGCAGATACAGAGTGTTGAGTCCCTTGAAAGAAAAAAAGAACCATAGGTTTGGGTCCAAGTAACTGTCCCATAATACTCCAGTGACTCACAATGAGCACAGGTGCTGATTTCAAGAGAGCCCATCCTGACTCTGTAAACACACATAGAAAAAGGAAGGATGGAATGCTGCACTCCAAAAAAAAAAAAAAAAAAGCTCAATTAAGGAAGAGTGCTCAGAAATCGGCTTCAGCCCGACTCCTCCCAGGTCACACCCTAGGGTTACTCCACTCAAATGAAATGGCAGGGAATAAAATGAAAAAGGAGAGAAGTCCTCTCATGGTGTGATACCATTTAGGAATGTATTAAAAATCTAGTGCAAAGCCACATATAGTAACGTCCTCAGTCCGGCCAGGCTTCTGAAAAACTTCGCAAATTGATGACGAAATGCGTTAAGCGGTAACTTCTGATGCGTCACTTCTAGGCCATAGATAGAATGCACGCCCGATCATAGGGAGCATCCATTTTTTTGCTGATAATACAGCAGACTGGGAGCATAACTATATGCGGCTTTGCACTAGATTTTTAATAAATTCCTAAACAATATCACACCACGAGAGCACTCCTCTCCTTTTTCATTTTATTCCCTGCCATTTCATTTGAGTGGAGTAACCCCAGGACTACACCTAAAAGGGGACTGGATCCAGGACAGATTGAAACATCAGGATAAGGTCCCATAGTGACCAAATGCTACTGACTCCTCTTGCTTTACAGTAAGGGGGGGGGGGGAACTGGCATCCGGTGAGTGCAGTGCATATCACAAGAGCATGCGTTGGATAAGCACTTTGAAGATTGATTTGGGAGAGGCACTAAGCACTTTCATTTGCACATTGATAAGGACTTTCCTATGGACTATTTATGTTTATTAAATGTGTTTTATCATTACACCAGTGTTATATAATTTGAGTAAAATTCATGGTTGGTTAGCAGTTTTTGTAAAAAACACTTGTAAGGATTGTATTATCTCACATTTTACAGCAAGTGCTGTCTAGATATTATTTGTATCAGACATGGCGCCCACAGTCAATCCACAACTGAATGGATATATACATCCAGAAACAAACAGAGCCATTAAAAAGTTTTTGTTTTTGGGAGTTCTTCTGTGAAGGGAAAAGCCCATTAGCATAAAAACGCACCAGCCTTGCAATTGTGCTGCATCGCCTTTTACAGTAAATAAGCAAGGCATTCTTTTTCAAATATTAAAGTGATTCAGTTCACTTAAAACTGAATTGGAAAGACATAAAAATCAATTTGTCTATGGCGTATGTATTGAACAATAGCAACTATTTTCAATTATGTGTAAGAAGATGTATGACATCATTTAAGGTACAGTATAGGAGTATAACAAGTAAATGTGGAGTTTTGAAGGCGGAGGATTGAGTGATTTTATGGGTACAAGCTTCAGCGCTAATGTGCGCCAACGTGTCAGAGCTTAGCAAGGTTTGGCAATAAATATATGATGCGGGGTTTTATTAATAAATAAACAGGGAGGGGATTATTGCAAGGCGCAATATCTATATTCGAGCTGTATAAAGTGTAACAGCCACCTAGACGTCAGTTAATATTCAGCGCAGGAAAAATAATGAAATTGTATTGGTTGCTACAAGTTACATATGCTTTGCAAGGTCTCTGCTTGGTGAACTAGCATAAAGATGGATGTAAGCCCATAATATTTTTGGGTCCATGCCTCATTGTATACAGTTTATTTAAGGCAGTCATGTCCAAAGTCCGGCCCGCGGGCCAGTTGCAGCCCATCCTTTAGTTTTGTACGGCCCCCTGAGACACTGCTGACTTTTGTCAATGCCTCCTCACATCCCCGCCCCGATGCCGATGCGATGGCTCGGGGCGGGGCCTTTGGCCTCCCTTGGCAGCTCGGCTGCTCCCGAGTCCCGCTCGGCTCTATCTGCCCGGCGCCGCCCACGACTGCGCGGGAGTGCAGAATGCCTTCTCTCCTTCACCACATACAGCCACCTGTAGGAGACGACCAAGGATCCTGTGGAGTTGACAGAGGAGATGTCACTTCTACAATCCTACTGCCTGTTTCTGTAAGTGTGATATATGTGTGTGTATGTATGTATGCATGTGTGTGTATGTATGTATGTGTGTGTATGTATGTGTATGGATGTATGTATGTGTATGGATGTATGTGTGTGTGTGTATGTATGTATGTATGTATGCATGTATGTGTGTGTGTGTGTGTGTGTATGTGGAGCTGACTGAGGAGATGTCACTTCTACAATCCTACTGCCTGTTTCAGTAAGTGTGATTTTATTCATAAAGTACTGATGCTTATTATTTCCTATATATATGTGTGTGTGTGTTTAATTTTAATGCTTCAAATGTCAGGCAAAATGGTCGGCCCTCACGCATGTTCACTTCATCGAATCTGGCCCCCTTTGAAAAAAGTTTGGACACCACTGATTTAAGGGGTAAGTTCACCTTTTCAATATAAATGAAAAGGTGAACAAACTCTAATTATCCTGTCCACCCCTCCAGACCCAGCTGCACCTAGATAATGTCACAATGCCACCGGTGTAGTGGTCCATGAAGAGGCCCAGAGTAGGTATCCATCATAATGTTCACAATTGCAAGCACTCATTGATTAGAGCGACCATGTGACTGTGCTGACCAATGACAAGTGCTTCTTTCTTCTGGGAAACCTTACCAAAAGAAGCTTCAGATGCTCTTCTTATTGGTCATCATGGTCACATGATTGAGCTGACCAATGAGTATCAGTGTCCTCAGTAATTAGGAAAATGGTTTACCCCTTATTTGTATCACCTGTTTTTTAATTGATGATTGGATTTTTGTGTGTGTGTATATATTGAGATGTTATATCCATTTTTCTTTGTAATGATTAAGCACACAGTCAGTGTGTGAAACGCGTCTACCTTGTCAGTAATGATTAAGGACACAGTCAGTGTGTGAAACGCGTCTACCTTGTCAGTAATGATTAAGCACACAGTCAGTGTGTGAAACGCGTCTACCTTGTCAGTAATGATTAAGCACACAGTCAGTGTGTGAAACGCGTCTACCTTGTCACGATTGTCATATTTGGATGTCCAGTCAATAAATCTGGATTTTGACTCAACCTGGAGTGCTGCCAATTCCTTTTCTTTTATCAAGTTTTCACGGAGACGAGCTGGGGCATGCACCTGTGTGAGTCATCAGGCAATTACACCACCTTGAGCAGTGAGTCCTTGTCTGTTCAATTGTTTACTGGCTACTGACTTCTTCTTGATCCCTACCTGCTATATCTGCAACTGGACCCCGGCTTCCTGACCTCCTGGTGGGTGAACCTGAAGACCGCGACCTGGTACTAACATGCAGCAAAAACCATCTCAACCACTAGGAGCTCTGGTGAATACCGGTTAGTGCTTAGACCCACCTCGGTTGAGTCTGCATCACCCACCAGGGTGACCTGTTTGTAGATCTATCCTGCTGGTCAGGGTGAGTATCTACTGCCATTGGTCTTAGAGCCTGACCCCTGACCATGACAGGTGCCCGAAAACGTGCATGAGCAGCTAGAAATCTCCATAAAAACTGCTCAGGGACCCGCAGCTGCAGTGTACAGCTGCTCATTAACAGCAATTACAAGATGCAACTATATACAAGGTTAAAGTGTTACCTGCATAGAACACATGCAGAGACAATTTGCTGTCGATTGGCAGCTGTACGTAACAGGGAAAGGTTTTACAAAGGTTCTGAATGCTCTATGACCCTCCTGCATCCATCTACATGAGCCCTTAATGCCACTCTATCAGGGTTTATATCTATTTAAACCACAAAGACCTTTTTTATGTACACAAAGCTGAATGGCTTGCTTGTTCACATGGTCAACAAACTCAGTAAAACCTAATATATCATTTTCAGTAGGGGGCTCCATTCTTTCGGCCGTGATTATTATTTTACATTTTGCCATCATGGGATAAGTAATGTACAAGAACAAGTACATAAACTATAAAACATTTACACAATAAATAATATAAAAAAAACTGCATTATTTATTTCCAGTCAAATCCCGGAACGTGGCTTGAAATTGGATTTTTACTAGAGAAGAAATTTGCTTTTTTTTTTTTTTTGTCTTGTGCTCTTTTAATACAGCTCATTCTTGTGTTTTAAATGTTCAAAGTGTTGTGCGAACAACCGTGGAGGCTACATTAAAAAAAAAAAAAAAAACAAAACAAAAAAAAACACAGAAATGCGGAAATTCTTACACTTCGAGGCAAGGAAAAATAAAGTTTTATTTTCTTTGAGTCGAAGAGAGATTTTCGAGCCTCAGCTTGATACTGCAGTAGCCTGTTTGACTGATTGCATTGTGGGATAGGCTCTCGCTGAGGCCTTGAGAGGAGAAAAAAGACGGCGTTGTATGAATAAAGTTAGTTTGCCCCAAGCGTTGCTGGAGGGCAAACGCCACACGTTCTAAGGAAGAGACTAGCGGTAAGAAAATTATTCCAATACGAGGGCAGCACTTTCACTTGGCATTACTTTTGCAGAGAGTCTATCAGCCAGAAAATTGTGCAACAGAAACAAGGGCTGCTGTCCTCTCTTTGGACCTTCAGCGAGTCAAGCTCAGGCCTGCTTTGTGCTTCGCGTGGCTTTTTTTTTCTTTTTTTAGCTATAATAACTTAAAGCCCAGTCGAACTTTTGGTATAAGCAGCTGAATAAAGAAAAAAAAAATGTTCAAAGTATTAGAAAGCAGCCACAGCCTGAATAGGAAAGCCTGTCCCTTGCGGACATGCCGAAAAGAAGGACTGTTGATCTCTGGGTGGAAGCAGTGGTCTCTCTGCAGAGGTCTGATATGCTCTCTCCTGAGTTTGAGCTCACCAATCAGCAACAAGCACAAGCTCAATTCTTCCACCCCCTCAATGAATGAGGCCCAACTGGGATTTTACTGGGCAGCACAGTGGTTTAGTGGTAAGAACTTCCCTCTAGCAGCACTAGGGCTGTTGGTTGCAATCCCAACCAAGGCCCTACCTGCATAAAGTTTGCATGTTCTTCCTGTGCCTGCGTGGGTTTCCTCCTACACTCCAAAGACATGCTGGTAGGTGATTTGGCTCATGTCTAAATTGGTCCTAGTATGTAATAATAGTAGAGTTAGGGACCGTAGATTATAAGCTCCATGAGGGCAAGGACTAATGTGAATATACAATATATGTGTAAAGCGCTGCATAAATTGATGGCGCCATATAAGTACATGTAATGAAAAAAAAATGCTTACCTTCCTTCCCAATACAACAGTTTTCCTTCCAATAAGGTCTGAACCAGCTCCCCTTCATACTGTGCATGTGTGCCACAGTCTCATTGATTCCTATCAGTAAGCTGTATTACAGGGGACCGCTGGAGGCTGTCATGAGTATAGCTTACCCATAGGAATGAATAAGGCTGCAGCGAGCATGCGTAGTATAAAGAGGAGCCAGCTGACCTTGTTAATGAAAAGATTGCAGTGGTGGGCAGGAAGGTATGTAATATCCCAGATAGGCTACACTCAAGGGGTTAAGGTGATTTTATAAAGGTAAGATTTTAATTTAAAGGAGAAGTACAGTCAAAGCAATTTGTTCTGTTGACCCGTATTTAGCAGACAGGGGGCTGAAGCCTGCAGTCGGCTGACATCACAGAGCCGGTCCAGCCTCAGGAAAGATTGCAACCATATAGCCTAGATCCACCCACATGCCTGGACCAGCACCCAGCTCAGCCTCTAAGCGAGCTGCTGACAGCCTGAGCTGGCAGCTCCCCCCCCTCCACAGGCCAGCACTCCAGTAAATGCAGGGGGATGGGGGGGACAGAGCAGAGAGCTGGTGACTGAGATCAGCGGTCTTTGATTGCTCAGTTCTCTGTGTTAGAGCCAGCGGGGGACAGATGCAGCATCCACCTAGGTAAGTAAGTATGATTAAAAAAAAAAAAAAACATTCCCATACTTCTTTTAACATTTTTACTGCAACTGCTATATTGCATATGTCAGCAGCAGCAGCGAGGGGGGTACATATTGTGTGTAAATCTAAATAAGCCGGGTCTAGGCTGTTATATGGAACAGCCATACCATCGCTTCCAAACAACCTCGGAATGTTCAACCGCCACCCCGCCCTGTTTCTCGGGCATCACTCGCCCTTCATCGGGTGCCATTGGGTAGTGGGGAGGAAGTCCAGCAAATGTCTGTTCGCTGATCTCCCCTACCTAGTGAGAACCCGGAAGTGATGTGCAAAACGTCACTTCTGGTTTCTGTTGTCATTTTCCCCAGCTACTGTGGCCGAAAAAAATAAAAAAAAATGTGTAAAAAAATAAACTTAAACCCCCCCCCCCGCCAAAACAACTTTTGAGCTCCGTAACCACATACGAACATAAACACATGTGACAGAGGTACCCACACAAACCACTGATTGCAGTACACATGGTTCACATCATTGCACACACTAAATTGAGAGCAATAGTTCTAGGGCCTTTATTTATGGTTAACTCTACACTGATGACCTGTAGGGGCTTTTTTAAAATCCTATGGAAAAATTTAGGGTACTAAAGCTTGTCGCTGTTTTACTGGCTATTCTAAGGCTTGGCATGTTAGGTATCTATTTACTCATTGCAACCTCATCTTTTAAATTTTACCCAAAAATTGGGTAATGTATTTTTTTTTGGTGTGCCCTACAATTAAAATGGTTCTAAAGGCAGAAGGTTTTTTCCTAATGGCTGTCCAGGACTCTCCCCCCTGATTGGTTGAGACAGCAACGGGCGCCATTGGCTCCAGCTGCTGGCAATCAAAGTCAGTGAGCCAATAAGGAAAGGAGACGAGGCCGAACCGCGTCACCGTGTTTGAATGGACACACAGAGCAGTGGCTCAGCTTGGGTGCCCCCATAGCAAGCTGCTTGCTGTGGGGGCACTCGGCAGGAGGGAGGGACAAGGAGCGCCTGCGATGGACCCAAGAAGAGGAGGATTGGGGCTGCTCTGTGCAAAACCAACTGCACAGAGCAGGTAAGTATAACATGTTCATTATTTTTAAAGAAAAAAAAATGACTTTAATATCACTTTAACCACTTCAGCACCAGAAGGTTTTACCCCCTTAATGACCAGGCCATCTTTTTTTTTTTTTCGATTCTGCACTGCATTGCTTTAACTGACAATTGCACGGTCATAAAACATTGTACCAAAATACAATTGATGTCATTTTTTTCCCCACAAATAGAGCTTTCTTTTGGTGGTATTTGATCACCTGTGCGATTTTTAGATTTTGCGCTATAAACAAAAAAAAAAAGACAATTTTGAAAAAAACACAATAGTTACATAGTAGTTGAGGTTGAATAAAGACAATAGTCCATCCAGTTCAACCTATGTAGGTGTGTATGGCCGTAATCATCTCTCATACCCCTTAATGTTCTGATCCTTAAGATGTACGTCCAAGAGTCTTTTGAAAGCCACCATACTTTCTGCAGAAACCACCTCTTGTGGTAGAGAATTCCATAATTTTGTAGCCCTAACAGTAAAGAACCCCCTGCGTTGCCTGAGGTTAAAACTCTTCTCCTCTAATCGCATTGTATGCCCTCGAGTCCTCATGCAATCTTTGCGACTAAATAGCTTTTTTTCTATGCTGAGATCACCATTGAAGTATTTATTAATTGCTATCATGTCCCCTCTCAGGCGTCTCTTCTCCAGGGATTCCCAATAAAAAAAAATGTAAAAAATATTTTTTTTTTTTATCAGTTTAGGCCAATTTGTATTCTGCTACAAATTTTTGGTAAACAAAATCCCAAAAAGCATATTGTAATTGGTCTACGCAAAGGTTATAGCGTTTACAAACTATGGGATAGATTTTTGGACTTTTTTTTTTATTTTTTATTAGTAATGGCCGTGATCAACGATTTTTAGCAGGACTGCGAAATTGCAGGGGACCAGTGTCACCAATACAGTGATCAGTGCTAAATAATATGCACTGTTACTGTATAAATGACACTGGCAGGGAAGGGGTTAATAATGTGGGTGATCAAGGGGTTAAGTGTGCTCCTAAATCGTGCCTACTGTGGGGGGGAAGGGCTCTGTGACAGGCACACAGAGATCAGGGTTTCAGCTTAGCTGAGACACACAATCTCATTGTGCCTGTCTGACAGGAGAGCCGCCTGCTTTGTTTACATAGTTAAAACAAGTCCACCTGGCTCAACCAATAAAAAACATAAAAAAACAGTAAAGAAAACCCAACCATACAATCCCATATACACAATCCTATACCCGCAGTTGATCCAGAGGAAGGCGAAAAAACCCCAGCAAAGCATGATCCAATTTGCTACAGAAGGGGAAAAAAATCCTTCCTGATCCCCCGAGAGGCAATCGGATATTCCCTGGAATACATAGGCAGACGGCTCTCCTGTCAGTTTCTCTGAACATCGCGGGAGGCTGGCGGCGATCGCGCCTGCTCCTTTTGCGGTCTTGCTCCCGCTGTGTGTAATCACGGCGGTGCACCTCCGAGACCGTGTGCACATAATCACGCACATATACGTGATTATGCGCAGCTGCAGTAAATCTGCGTGGGGCGGTTGGCAAGCGGTTAACTTACATGTATTTTTCAATGAAATGGTGTGCTAATATTGCGTGACATTAAAATAAAATTGCAAACTACCACTATTTTATTCTCCAGGGTCTTGGCTTTGGGTGTTTTAAGTAATCTTCAGCCCTAAAAGGGTTTTTTCAATGCAAAAAAATTCAAAAATGGCTCTGGCAGCAAAGGGGTTAAGGAGACTTTGCCTTGAAAATGATAATGTGATTCGATAATGATGATTAACGTGAATTTCGATGGCTGTCTAGCTTTAAAAGGTACATCAACACCCAGGGCGGCGGAAGACCCATTGTGCGTGCGTGTACCAATCACAGCAATGCAAAGCAATGGCAATCGATTCACGAAAAAGCAAAGGAGGTCAGATAGCCTGCTGGGGCAAGATGTGCGCAGCCTAAATGCCGTCGGTTTAATAATGACCGTTGCGTGCTTGTGTGTGTATTGCTGTTATTATTGCCTGTCCGGTATGTAAATATACTGTCGTTGTAATAGTGCTATCATAAGAAAAATCTTTAATAATGCCTGCCTGGCCCTTCCGATACTGCTCATCTGTGAGAACATGGGATTAACCTCAGCCTTTAAACTAGCTCTCCCACATCACTGACAAGCCCAGTAATTTAGTGCACAAGAACCTAGAACAGATCAATGTAGAATTAACCAGTTTCTTGCCTCAGGCCACCTGCTAATAGGTTGCGATGTGCGAGGCATCCAGATCCGGCCGGCAGGAAAAGGTTAAAGAGAAACATCGGCAAATGAGATTGCACGGTCCCTTTCAAAAGTGGCCTTTTGTTCTGCTCTGTTTTTCAATAACCCCCTTCAATGCCCTTCAGAAACAATCAATACAGATCAATACGGAATGAGGCCCGTGTGGTCCTGAAGCAGCAAGAGATGCGCATCGTTTGTAGACCTCAGCTGTACCAGTGGGCACCAACAAGGCAAAAAAAAAATGATTACGTGGGACTGCCGCAGAAAACAAAACGCTGTTTTTCTACTTTTTACCCCGGAGTGAACGAGCACGAGCATCGGACCCGCTAACCCATTGCTGACTGTTTCTCTAAATATGCTTTCTTAGATTTTTCTTTTTGGCCAGCTTAGTAAAAAATGGGAAGATGTCACCTTTAAAATGTCTAATTCATTGGGATTGCACCTGGATTTATTAAGTAACAGAGATGAGCTCGGGCGTGTTTGAGTTCGTACGTGCCCGATCCCGCCAGGAAGCCGACACTGCACTCCGCTAATCACAGACAGTGAGACATTTCCCAATCAGCAGCTGCACAGATCGGGAAATGTCTCACTGCCTGTGATTAGTGGAGTGCAGTGTCGGCTTCCTGGCGGGATCGGGCACGTACGAACTCGAACACGCCTGAGCTCATCTCTATTAAAGCAGTTGTATCGTCACAAAAAAACAAACAAACTCTGCAGGACAAAGGCATAATGAGCTAGTATGCATTTTAGCCCCGGAGGATTTGGCTGCTCAGGCCCTATTTTGCGATTCGGCACTGCGTGACTTTAGCGGACAATTGCGCGGTCGTGCGACGTTGTACCCTTTTTTTCCCACAAACAGAGCTTTCTTTTGGTGGTATTTGATCACCTGTGCAATTTTTATTTTTTGCGCTATAAACAAAATAAGAGTGACAATTTTGAAAAAATAACAATATTTTTCACATTTTTTTATATGAAATTCTCAAAAAAAAATTTAAAAATCTAAATTTTTTAACATTTTAGGCCAATTTGTTTTCTGCTACATATTTTTGGTAAAAAAAAAAAAAAATCTCAATAAGCGTATTTTGATTGGTTTGCGCAAATGTTATTGCATTTATTAACTACGGGAAAGATTTATGTAATTTTTATTGTTTGGCGATTCAAGTAATGGCGGCGATTTTTTTGCGGGACTGCGACATTGCGGCTGACAGATCGGACCCCTTATTGACATTTTTGACACTTTTGGGGGTACCAGTGACATTACTACAGTAATCAGTGCTATAAATATGCACTGTTACTGTCAAAATGACACTGGCAGGGAAGCGGTTAACTTTATTGGTGATTAAGGGGTTAAGTGTGACCCTAGGGGCGTGATTCTAACTGTCAGGGGGTGTGGCTTGTTAGATCATCAAGGAGACATGCGATCCTATATAGCAGGATCGCATAGCCTCTGAGGTGATCTAAGGGAGAATGACGGACGGCTGTGTTTACATCAGCCGTCTGTCTTTCTCCCTTTGCAGCGGGAGATCGTGAGTGACCGGCGGCCTTTGATTTAAAAATGGCGCCATTACGTAACTGCGCATGCGCCCATCCGGCCGAGCTTGTACGAGCTTTCCCAAGCCCGGCAGGCATCGGAACTGCGCAGTTACGATGTCGGCCCACAATTATTTATTTTTTTTACGGGCATTTACGGGATAGCCGGGACAAATTAAATTACCCGGGACAGAATCCTATTTGCCGGGACTGTCCCTGCAAAAATGGGACAGTTGGCAGGTATGAAATCCCCGATATCCTGGTTTACATATCCTGTGCTAACTTGAGGCCCTGATATACATGGGTGTGCCCACTAGCTACTATAACACCATCATACTTTGTAGGGATTTCTCCTCTCCTATTTTAGTTCTACAACAAATGGACAGGTCCTCTTTAAAAAAAAAAAGACACACTGGTTCATACACCTCCACTCCATATAAACCATCCAAAATGCTTGAGCGGCAATATAGCAGATAGGTGAAGCAATAAAGGGAGGTATTTTGCCTCTCCAGCTAACTCAGCTCCTGCTCTATTCTGCTTAGCAGATGAGTTTGAGGCCCTTAGGTTTGATGGTTTCTATTCCCAGTGGAGAGCAAGAAGAGGAAAGAAAAAAAAAAAACAAAGAGAGAGATAAAACGCAGTTCTTGACTGCTAAGGAACATGAATTGTTTTCTTGAGTAAATACACCGGCCTCATGAAACAGGAATTGCCCCGGATATGTTGCCATCACTTTATTCTTCAAGAGGCCTCTACGGCTGACTCCAGCATTTTACAAATGTATTTTGTGTTGTTTTTTTTTTTTTTTTCGTTGTTGTTGCCTTGTTTTTTTTTTCGTCCACCGCTTTATTTATGATGCGTGCGGCTTACTTGAAAGGCGAGGGGTGTTAATTTTTAATCTCTGCATGGTTGATGGGGAGATAACCAAAAAAGGTCTGCTTAGCACCACGCTACAAAGGGTTTGAAATTGTTTTCTGTAAAAGGAGATTTACAAGGGTCAGAAAAAAAATAAATAAAAAATAAAGATGAATAGAAATGATGAGTCTACAGTAATCTTATGCAGACGAGCTTTGATTTTCGCTAGCGATGCAACAGTCACTGGAGACACAGTCCACAGGTTATAATGAGGCTTTTACCAATAAAATAAATATGAAAATATGAAATATATTAAAAATTATATTCAACTAGTAGAGGTCACTTTAGCACAGAATTGGGCAACAATCTGCCCTTTGGCTGTCCACGTCCGGTCCGTGTGAGGTCCGCCGGTCACCTTGCTTTTACCAATAAAAAAAAAAATTAAAATATATAAAGTATGATATTCAACTAGTAGAGGTCACTTTAGCACAGAATTGGGCATTTTTCTGCCCCCGGGTCACATCCAGCCCTTTAACTGTCCCTGTTCGGCCCGTCCGAGGTCAATTGGAAATTAGAAATCAAATGTAAATAAGGGTATGCCATGTGACACTGCTCCATGGCCCTGGTGGAGAAGAGTAGGTACCCTGGAATCGGGTCGGCCAGCCAGCAAGATGGTGGTGGCAGCTGTGCTTCTACCCTTGTTGGTATGCTGATGGCAGTCACACTTCTGCCCTTTGCCTATAAAATCTGATATTCAACTAGTAGAAGCCACTTTATCACAGAAAGGGGCATTTTACAGCCGCGGGCCACTTCTGGCCCTTTGACTGTCCATGTCCAGTCAATTAGAAATTCAAAATCAAATATAAATGTAGAGGTCACTTCAGCACAGAACTGGCCATTTTACGGTCCCCAGCCCACATCTGGCCCTTTGGCTCTCCCTGTCTGAACCATGTAAGGTCAATCAGAAATTAAAAATCAAATGTAAATAAGTGTATGCCATATGACACTGCTCCTTGGCCCTGGGGGAGAAGTGTAGGGTCCCTAGATTCAGGTTTGCCAGCCAACAAGATGGTGGCAGCTGTGCTTCTGGCCACGATAGCCCGCCTGTCACCAGGATGGTGGCGGTGGTCCCACTTTCACCTTTGCTTTTACCAATAAAAAAAAATACAAAACAATGAATTATATAAAATATGATATTCAACTAGTAGAGGTCACTTTAGCACAGAACTGGCCATTTTAAGGTCCCTGGGCCACATCTGGCTCTTTGGCTCTCCCTATCTAGCCTGTGTGAGGTCAATTGAAAATTAGAAATCAAATATAAATAAATGTATGCCATGTGACAATGCTCCATGGCTCTTGGTGAGGAGTGTGGGTTCCCTGGGTTCAGGCCAGCCAGCCAACAAGATGGCTGTGCTTCGGACCTCATTGGTTCACTGGTCACCAAGACGGTGGCAGTCACACTTCTGCCCTTTGCCCATAAAATATGATTTTTAACAAGTAGAAGTCACTTTAGCACAGAAGTGGACTTTCTTTTTTTTTTTTACAGCCCCCTGGGCCACATCCGGTCCCTTGACTGTCCCTGTCTGGTCCATGTAAATGTCAATCTGAAATTAGAAATCAAATGTAAATTAGTGTATGCCATGTGACTCTGCTCCATGGCCCTGGGGGGAGAAGTGTAGGTTCCCTTGATTCAGGTTGGCCAGCCAACAAGATGGCAGCGGCAGCTGTGCTTCTGCCCATGTTGGTCCTCCAGTCATCAGGATGGTGGCGGTCACACTTTCACTCTTGCTTTTACTAATAAAAATAAATCTTAAAAAATGAAATATATTAAATAGGATATTCAACTACAGGGAGTGCAGAATTACTAGGCAAATGAGTATTTTGACCACATCATCCTCTTTATGCATGTTGTCTTACTCCAAGCTGTATAGGCTCGAAAGCCTACTACCAATTAAGCATATTAGGTGATGTGCATGTCTGTAATGAGAAGGGGTGTGGTCTAATGACATCAACACCCTATATCAGGTGTGCATAATTATTAGGCAACTTCCTTTCCTTGGGCAAAATGGGTCAAAAGAAGGACTTGACAGGCTCAGAAAAGTCAAAAATAGTGAGATATCTTGCAGAGGGATGCAGCACTCAAGACTGATTTTTCAAAGGTTTTATGGACTGATGAAATGAGAGTGAGTCTTGATGGGCCAGATGGATGGGCCCGTGGCTGGATTGGTAAAGGGCAGAGAGCTTCAGTCCGACTCAGACGCCAGCAAGGTGGAGGTGGAGTACTGGTTTGGGCTGGTATCATCAAAGATGAGCTTGTGGGGCCTTTTCGGATTGAGGATGGAGTCAAGCTCAACTCCCAGTCCTACTGCCAGTTTCTGGAAGACACCTTCTTCAAGCAGTGGTACAGGAAGAAGTCTGCATCCTTCAAGAAAAACATGATTTTCATGCAGGACAATGCTCCATCACACACGTCCAAGTACTCCACAGCGTGGCTGGCAAGAAAGGGTATAAAAGAAGAAAAGCTAATGACATGGCCTCCTTGTTCACCTGATCTGAACCCCATTGAGAACCTGTGGTCCATCATCAAATGTGAGATTTACAAGGAGGGAAAACAGTACACCTCTCTGAACAGTGTCTGGGAGGCTGTGGTTGCTGCTGCACGCAATGTTGATGGTGAACAGATCAAAACACTGACAGAATCCATGGATGGCAGGCTTTTGAGTGTCCTTGCAAAGAAAGGTGGCTATATTGGTCACTGATTTGTTTTTGTTTTGTTTTTGAATGTCAGAAATGTATATTTGTGAATGTTGAGATGTTATATTGGTTTCACTGGTAAAAATAAATAATTTAAATGGGTATACTGTATATTTGATTTTTGTTAAGTTGCCTAATAATTATGCACAGTAATAGTCACCTGCACACACAGATATCCCCCTAAAATAGCTAAAACTAAAAACAAACTAAAAACTACTTCCAAAAATAGTCAGCTTTGATATTAATGAGTTTTTTGGGTTCATTGAGAACATGGTTGTTGTTCAATAATAAAATTAATCCTCAAAAATACTCATTTGCCTAATAATTCTGCACTCCCTGTAGTAGAAGTTACTTTAGCACAGAACTGGGAATTTTACACCTCCTGGGCCACATCCGGCCCTTTGTCCATGTGAGGTCAATTTGAAACTAGAAATCAAATGCATATAAGTGTACGGCGTGTGACACTGCTCAATGGCTCTGGGGGGAGGAGCGTAGGTGCCCTTGATTCAGGTCGGCCAGCTAACAAGATGGCAGCGGCAGCTGTGCTTCGGCCCATGTTGGTCCGCCGGTCACCAGGATGGTGGCGGTCACACTTTCACCCTTGCTTTTACTAATAAAAATAAATATTAAAAAATTAAATATATAAAATATGATATTCAACTAGTAGAAGTTACTTTAGCAGAGAGCTGGGCATTTTACAGCCCCTGGGCCACATCCAGCCCTTAGATGGCTATATAAATCCTGTATTATAATAATAATTTACCTCTTCTTTTACTTTTTTTTTTTTTGTAATGGTTGCTTTGAAGTCGAACCCCATGAAAAATACAAAACCTCCTTAAAAAATTACCATTTCCTTGCTCGAGCCTCTCAGTGCGCTATTTTTATTATCTTCTTCTATTCTCAGTATTTACCTGTGTGATCCTGCCAATGGTGCTGCTCAACCTTATTTCCCGCACTGGGCCAGCACCAGAGGCATAACTAGAACCTTCAGGGCCCCGGTGCAAGAAACAATGAAGGTTAAGCCGGGGCCCTTCCCTTCAAGCCTGGGGCTCTTCCCACTGATCCTGGGGCCCTTTACTCCCATTGCGGGGCCCTTTATTACGGTCCTGCAGTGGAACCCTTTCACAAGTTCTGCAGTTGGCCCCCTTCCTGCCATCTTGGTGACTCCCCACAGTGGTGGAATGCCAAGGCCCGGTCGCAAGTGCGACCTTTGCGATCCTGTAATTTAACCCACTGGTGTCCGTAGTTTTTATTTTTTGGTATATTTATTGTACTATTTTTTATCATTTTATTTTATTTTTTTTACAATGTCACTGACTATGACTCTGTCCATTCAGAAAAGGAAGGCACTGGTAAATTACATATTTACCGACCCCTTCCTGGTTCTCTATTGTGACACACCACCTGCAGCAGCTGGCACCACTATATTGCTCCTGATTTTGCAGTGTTGTTTGATCTCCCCTCTCCTTTTCAGATAGATGGTGACGATGTCACATTGCCTCGTCCGCCAATACAGATAATTTACCTAATTGCTCCTTTGCTGACACATGAGACTGGTTACATGAAGACACTGATTGACCCACCGGAAGGAAGAAGACCAAGGAAGGTATCACTGGTCACATGACCGTGTCTAATATATTTAAATACAGTGCTTAAAAATAAACATGTTAATTGTAATCTAAAAAGTAAAGATGATCCTAATCATATCAAGGTTGTTGCAGAACTGCCTTTTACTTTAAGGATGGGATAGCACATAATACTTTCTGTTGCCCTGTTGTTCCCTTAATTGGATTAAATGTGATATGCCATTCAGGTACAAAGAGAGGCCGCTGAAGCATGAAATAAAGCCTATAACAAAGGAAGTACTGATTGCTACATTTTCTCCTGCCTGAAAGCTTAAAGCAGAACTCTGGACAGGCAGCTGATGGTCACATTACCGATATTTGAACGGTCATAAAATATTCTGTTCAGCCATTCATGAGATTCACACAACACTGTATAGGCCAGGGGTCTTCAAACTATGGCCCTCCAGCTGTTCACGAACTACAATTCCCCTCATGCCTAGTCATGTCTGTGAATGTCAGAGTTTTACAATGCCTCATGGGATGTGTAGTTCTGCAACAGCTGGAGGGCCGTAGTTTGAGGATCCCTGGTATAGGCCATAGGTATGCGCACCCTTTTCCATTAGGGTGTGCACCCCAAAGCTCAAACACAAATGTCTTTCTCTGCAATGGGACCGGGGGCAGACTGGCAACTTTCGGCCCATGGTGCAGCGACTCGGCCCACTCTCCCTATTCCTGTCCTCATCCTGACCCCCATTCCAAGCTGAAGCTCTGCTCCAGATACTCTCTACCTACCGGCTTAATCTAGGTTCCCAATCTGGCCAGCAGAGGGCAGTTGGGGGGAGCTGAGACAGCTCGGTAGGGGTTGACTAGGGCAGAAGAGTCTCCAGTGGGGCATGGAACCGGCCTCTGCTCAGACACAGTTTACACAATCCATGCTGTTTGGGAGGTCTGCGCTCTGTCCTTGTCATCATCCCGCACTCAGTAGGTCAGCTGCAGGGACTTTTTACTTCTCTTCACCAGGAATCCTTTAGGCATGTCTGTGGCAGCAGCAGTGCAGCCTTTTTATGGGGAATCAGAGCGGCCCAGGGGGCAATTGCCCCCCTGCCCCCTGGCCCAGTCCTCCCCTGAATGGGATAGTGAGTGAATAGGAAGTGCTCTGTGCAGAGCAGCTTTCTATTCATTCACAAACTGAAGCATGATACAGTTAACTATGCTTCAGTTATGAATGAACACAGTGAGTGTGAGTGAGAGTGTTCCTTTAGAAATGGAAGGTGCTGGTAAAGGACATGTACTAGCCCCTTCCCCTGCTCCCCATCCTGAGACATCCCCCGCAGCAGCAGGGGAGGGGGAGAATTAGGAGAGGAGGGAAGCCAGCAGCACAGGCAATAGGTGAAAATCTGCACTGCACGTCTATGGTATAAATGGATGGTGACACTACTATCCACTGCAGCTTTCTGTGACACTTGCCTCCCTTTAGGAGGATCTATATGCCGGGAGGGGGCTCTCCAATCATGTAACCACTGTGATTGGCTATACAGAAAAGCCACTCCCCATGGACGCGTGCTTGGCCTTAAAGCCCACCCGCTGCATATATGCATACGGCCGGTGGCAACAGGTTAAATATACAGTGGAAAGAGGTTTGTTATGTCTGTTCAATAAGTGCAAAAATTACCTATCAATCCTGCCAGAAATCCAATGAGCTGATCATTTCCCATGATCTCTTCCCTTGTTGACCATTTTCATTTATTATTATTTTTTTCAGTTCTCCCTGTGGACTACAGCCTGTAGTGCTATCACACTTTCTGTCCTAGGGTGACAATGCTTAGTTACCATACTGGATCTATGGAAAAGCATTGTCACCCTGGGACAACCACAGAGAGAGGGGTTTGCTCTGTTGTCCTAGGGTGACAATGCTACCCCTCCACAGATACAGTGAGTGAGTGTTGTCACCCTTGGACAGGAAAGTGCGTCACTGGCAGGATTGATGGGTGAAAAGGAGGTGGAAAAAGCCTGCAAAATTAAAATGAATGCAGCCCCTACATTTAAAGTGGTTGCAAACGATCACCTTGTAAAACAACCCATTCAGTTAAAAATAGAAATGAAAGGCAAAACATTTTTGCATAAATATAAAAAAAAAAACTTTATAAATGCCTTTTATATAAGTGATCACATTCCTGCTGTTCTCAGCTGCATAAGAGCCGGGGGGAGGAGAAGCAGCAGCACACTGAGCTTTCCAGTGAATGGCTGTGCCGCGACAAGTTTGAGCATTGGAGGAGAGTGGGCTGAGTTCCCAGCATAGCTAGCAAACTGACTTAACGCGGAGTTCCACCCAAAAGTGGAACTTCCGCTCATTTGCTTCCCCCCCCCCTCCGGTGCCACATTTGGCACCTTTCAGGGGGGAATGGGTACCTGTTTTTAACAGGTACCCTTCCCCACTTGCAGGAGACGGCGCCGCGGCACTGTCCCTCAGAAGTTTGGCCCCCTCCTCCAATCCGAATGGGCAGAATGCTTCGCACATGTGCATTAGGGACCCGCCCGTGAAGCCACAAGGCTTCACTGCCGGGTTCCCTCACCGGCAATGGCAGCACCCAACAGCCGATGGAAACATGTGGTGCCGACATCGCTGGACTGCAGGACAGGTAAGTGTCCTAATATTAAAAGTTAGCAGCTACAGTAATTTTTGGAGGGGGAGATGGGAGGCTGGAACACCGCATTAAGTGTGGTCTCCTGCTTAAAGTGGTCAGTTTTTAATAGAAAAACAACAGAGGGACTGGCAGGAACATCAGGGATTTCACAATACAATACAATGAGAACAAGAGACTTCTTCATACAAGTACATGGTACAGCAGCCACATCCCCGGAATACGAAGCGTTGGGGTAACAAGTGCTTTAAGGACTGGTAAAGCTGCAATATATTACATTTTGTGATACACATTAAGGCTTCATGTTTCTGCTGCCAGGAGGTTTTGTCTTCCTCAAGGTTTTCGAACATCTCTGAAACTCCATTGTAAAGTCACGTTTAATGATGTTCCCAAGCATACTTCGAGAAATATTTATGCAACAATGACTCTACATCCGAACTTATTTAATTTTAATAAATTAGACGCGAGACGACTTCCAATGTGACAAGCGCCTGATTTATACGTTTTCTTCCTTACAATTTATTCCGCAAACAGGAGGAGAAGAAGCGCCCGCAACAACACTTGCATCTCTCGTTGATTTCACGAAGCTGTCAGCCGAGAGATAAACTAGTTTGCCAAAGTGTGTTGATCAAATTTTTAGTGCTTTGCATATTTCTGCAAATCTGAAGATCCAAGTTTATGATTTCGTCAAGTGAGCCCCGTTCGGAGGAGGAAATATTGCAAATCCATAAGATTTAAACAAATGGCTTAATCTCATGCTTTGCTTACAGACATCTTCTGATCACCTGCGTTTCCAATCTGATGTCATTTCTCCTGATGTGTCAGCACGGCAGACAGTTAATGAGTTACGGGGCTCAGAAAGACCAAATGATATTCCCAGACTTGAACGAAGGGTGTTTGGGTGACAGACACCTTGTGATAACGGCATTGAAAACAAATACAGTCATCGGCTGGGTTTAAAAGAATGTGTAGCTGTTTTGTATTTTTTTTCTTTCTTCATTTATTATGGTTCTGAGCAAAAATCTAGATTTTTTTTTTTAGGACATTAAAATAAAATATTGCATATGAATACAGACTAGAGGGACTTGTGTCTTTTTTCAACCACACTAACTATCTAACTATGTAATATAATATGCGTTTTATCCAACCTGTGGGTTGAACTAATGGCACCTTCATTGCTTTCTCTGTCAGCCCCTCAACTGAAAACAAAGCTTGTTAACTGAGTTCAGTAGCTCAAAGAGAAATGTATATCATCCAGAAAGTAAGGTGCACACCTCTTTTTATAGCCCCACTAATAAAATACATCTCACATAAGTTATTGTATGAACTGGCACTGACGAAGTCCCGTAGGACGTAACGTGTACGGGAGGAGGAGCCTACTCATGGACGTCACCTGCTGCTATCTCACAGAGGTTCATGTAATTGATGCTTTGCCTGCTTTCAACGGACAGTCTAAGTGCGATTTAGATCTCAATAAACATATTTATTCCTAGGGGGATGCACTTTGATCCTTTTTATTTTTTATCTGCATATATTTGCCTGACTGCTTTGTAACCTCCCTGGAGACACAGAGGCTTTATACCTTGATCAGCAGAGGGTTACCTTCAACAGCTGGAGTCAAGTGGATTGCTGAGAGATTTCTCATGCCTCCCCTTGCCACGAAAAAAAAAAAAAAAATGTCTGTATATAACATGTGACAAACCTCGTAAGGGGTTATCTGAGAGTTGAAAATTATTTCAAGTGCCAAGGACATCTGGGAATAGGCCATGAACAATTGCCTTTTTTTCTTTAGCATTTATTATTTCTTGATACTATATCCATAGTATAAAATTGTTAATTGATGAATGCTGTGTTTGTAATTTTTATGGAATCTTCTGTAATACGTGACCATTTCTTAGCTTCTGCATGGGTGACTTATTTGCTTGCATTGGATCTTTTACAGTAAATCATAACACCAATAAATGATATATGGGGTTCTGAGAATTTTGTGTTATGTTTGTGATAGATATAGATAGATAGATAGATAGATAGATAGATAGATAGATAGATAGATAGATAGATAGATAGATAGATAGATAGATAGATAGATAGATAGACTATGAAATATTATTAATTAAAAAATATACTGTATAACCCATATGAAAAATAATACAATTGAGCTAAATCCATTACATTTACCCTTTAATACTATCATGTTCTAAAACTTCAAAATAATTCTGTTCGGATCAGGCCGCAATTCATGTCAATATATCCCCCTTTATGGTTATCCTGTATATTAGCGGTCTCCAAACTGCAGCCCAGGGGTCAAATGGGGGCCTTTGTTTGTCTGCATTAATCCTTTGGGGCATTATTCCTCCAACTGACACCAATGATGGGCTATCATTCCTCCCACTGATACCAACAATGGGGCACTATTTCTCCAACTGACACCAATAATGGGGCACTATTCCTCCAACTGATACCAACAATGGGGCACTATTTCTCCAACTGACACCAACAATGGGGCACTATTTCTCCAACTGACACCAACAATGGGGCATTATTTCTCCAACTGACACCAACAATGGGGCACTATTCCTCCAACTGACCCCAACAATCTGGCACTATTCCTCCAACTGATACCAACAATGGGGCACTTTTCCTCCAACTTCCACCAACAATGGGGCACTATTCCTCTCACTGATACCAGCAATGGGACACCCCCCTCCCCGATACTAAAAATGGGGCACTATTCCTCCCACTGATACCAACAATGTGGCACTAATTCCTCCAACTGATAACAACAATGAGGTACTTCTTTTCCAACTGACACCAATGATGGAGCACTATTCATCCCATGGGAGTAAACTATAGTTCATGGTTTACTGCCACTGGCCACAGTCTGCCCCTCCCTAAACCCTGAAGGACAGTGTACTGGACATTTGCTTAAAAGTTTGGATACCCCTGCTCTAAATAATTGGAAGATGAACTCTCACTCTGCAATAGCTTAAATGTGAGCATTCCCGCATCCTGCACATTAGGGTTTATGGCCCAGAACCATATTCAGATAATTGGATTGTGCCTTTACATTCAACCGTTCTCTGAGGTCTACGACCAGCTCACAGGAACCTTCATATGGGCATGAAGCTCTTTTATACCACTACTAACAGGCAACCCTCCCATAGGGTTATGTGCCCTGTTGCCAAATGTCCAATGAACACATGCTATTCCATTCACTGACTGTCAATTGGACAAGAGGGTCATTTTGCTCAGCGGTAAATTGGTGATCCTTCATAAACTGCTGTGGGTTGATTAACTGGCTGAAACTCAAGCCATGGGTTGGCCTAAAAATTGAAAAAGACGGGTGGAAAACTGTCAGCCCCAAATCAGATCTGTGGGTGACGGCTGTTAGAATACAATAGGCAGCGGGGGGGGGTCCCTCCATCCAAAAACAAAAAAATCTTACAATGTATGGCCTGCTTAAGGCCATGTTCACACAGGACGCAAAAAGAGGTTGTTTTGCTACTCCCAGACCACCTAGCAATGCTCTTTATTGATTTTAAAATGGGGAGCAGATATGGATTTGAGTTGCCAGGCATTGCAACAAAGAAAAAATAATGCTGCCTGCAGAGTATGGCGCCATTGCACAGAGGGCATTTGAGGAGCGTTGCCTGATGTGACTTCAATGCAAATGGAATGCATCTGAAATGTGCATTAACGCTATAGGCGCAATAAAGGAAGAGTTAAAACTCAACGCCTGTGTGAACTTAGCCTAATAAGAAAGACAAAGAGAGAGGGGGAGGGGAAAGACATTAGAAAGAGAGAGAATGAGGGAATGAAGAGCAACCATTTCTAGAGGCAGAAAAATAGCAGGATGTAAATGTAGAACACTTTTATAATCATAACGCGCCAGGAAAAAAAAAAAAAAAGATTTGCGGATGTTACATATGTCAGCGGTAATGCCATTCCTCATCCCTTTCATTTACATAATGGAACATTCTTTAGATTATCCGCCGCGTTCATGTGAATTCAGCACGCTGATCTGTCTCCCTACAAAAGTTAAACATTTAGATTCTATTAAAACATCTAATCAGAAGATTAAAAAGCTCCTAATTCACATTCAGGACAAAGGATTGGGAAAAAAATCAGCTTTGTCGGAGCTTTAGCAGCATTAGGGTGGCAAACAAGTGGGAAGCACGGCAATCATCTTGAGCTGGGTAGTGCTGTTGCTCCAATATTTTAATTGAATTACTGCTGTATTATCTTGTTTTTTATGTAGTGCTTAGTGTGTACTTTGCATATCATATAGGTTACATGCAACAGAGGCGTCATTTATCGCGCTTTCACACAAGATCTGTAACCCGTTCCATGGCTGTACTCTTCTGAGCGTCTGTCGGTAAAGTCCGCCTTTTGCATCTTGACTTTTTCTTATGAGACCATGTGCTCTTACAGCGAGCCACCCTTATCAAATTAGAGAGCCTGGGTCCTCCCTAGGCCTTTAAGTGGGACTCTCTGCCCCTCTTTCTCTTTTGGTGGAAGGTGGTGCGGCATCCATTTGACCAATGCACTAGAAAGGAGCATGGGGTATGCAAGCATAGAATTCAGCTGTTCATTGGGAGATACACTCAACAAACACTTTATTAGTTACACCTTGGTAACACAAATTGTTAATCAGCCAATCACATGGCAGTAACTCAATGCATTTAGGCATCTAGACGTGATGAAGAAAACTTAAGTGACTTTGAACGTGGCATGGTTGTTGGTGGCAGACGGGCTGGTGTGAGTATTTTAAAAACCGCTGATCCACTGGGATTTTCATACACAACCATCTCTCAGGTTTAGAGAGAATGGTGGGGGAAAAGAGAAAATATTCAGTGTGCGACAGCTGTGTGGAGGAAAGTGCCTTCTTGATGTCCGAGGAGAATGGGCAGACCTCCTTGCTGATAGGTGGAGGTATCTTTGGGAGTTTAGCTCCACTTCAACAGACCAAGCTGTGTAAGTTAGAGTAAAGGCCCGTACACACGCACCGATTGTTGGCCGTAAATAGTCGGCCAACGTCCGATTATCGGCTTGTTAGTATGATGCTTCCGACAACCGACTGCGACTTTTCGGCCGAACAAAATCTGGTGTGCAGGCTATAAAATTTTTGTTGGCCAACAAAGAGCGGCCGATTGTTCGTCAGTCAGTACAGATTTCGACCGACAAAAATGTGATGATCAAGACTGGGCATGCTCAGTGAAGAAAAAACACACGAAAAGTAGACCAGAACATGACATCACTTCTGCAGTTGGTTATTGTTGGCCGACAAAATTCGTGTGCAGTCTTGAGCACTTTTCAACCAACAAAACAGCACCGGACAAAAGACGGCCGAACGGTCGGCCGACAATCGGTACGTGTATACGGGGCTTAAAGCGGAGTTCCGGGCACAGAAGTCATTTTTTAACAAACATACCCCCGGGACAGTCAGGGCTAGCACATTCCACAATGGCTAGCCTCTGATCTGTCCCGGTTCGCACTTACCTTTTAGAAGAAATACTTACTTATAAAATTTCTTCCACAGCGTTTCCATCTCTCTTCTGTGTCTTCTTCCGCGTCTTCTTGTCCCAGAATGCGCCTGCACCAGCCCCTCTCGTCACTTCCGGTGCGGCGCCGCATTCCTAAACTCGTCGCCCGGAAGTGACGAGCGGGGCCGGTGATTCCTGGGAGCGATGACGTTCAGCTCCCAGGAATCATAGCGAGACAGGAAGTGACGGGATGAGCCGCGGCTCCGAGGGAGGAAGTGCTCTGAGGTGAGTATTTACCTTCAATTAAAAGGTAAGTAAACAAAAAAAATAACTATCCAATTCCTTTTCAGGTAATGTCGGAGGGGCACAAAAAAAAATATTGTTTTTGTGCCCGGAACTCCGCTTTAAGGCTTTTTTTTTTTTTTGCAATGAATTTGTAGTAATAAGTCCACCTAAATCTGCGCATGCATCTAACACTAGAGCACATCTACTATAAATGCTGATATCCAAAGGCGTCTCTGCTGCTCCTCCATCCAGAGTGGAGACATCCTGAATATTATGAAATATATACGTGAAAATAAATAATAAAAAAAATAAAAAGGAAATTAAGCGCCGGTTCACATTGCAGCGACGCTACTTCGCACCTCGGAGGTCGCGGTGCGAGCAGCGCGCCGCGACCTCGGAGCGGCCGCCACGGACTTCATAACATTGAAGTCTATGGCGGTCGCCTCCGGGTCGCCCCAAAGAAGCTCCGGACCCTTTTTCTAGGTCGGAGCGACTTGTGTCGCTCCTATTAGAACGGGTCCGCAGCTTCCCTATGGGAGGCGACCAGGTCGCCTCACAGGTCGCCCTAGTGTGAACCGGCACTAATGCAGCCACCACATTTAAAGCTTGGTAAACAGCTGTATATTACATTTTTTGTTTATGGTTAATTACCACTTTTTTATTTTTTGCTGTGTACATATTAAAGCTGAATTCCAGCAATTCAGCTACTTTGTAAAAACTGCAGGTATACCATGAGTTGAGTTTAGATTTATCTATATTTACCTCTGACAGGTTTATTATGCTCCAGGGAGATAACGTCCAGAGCGCCTACCTGTTCACTGTGGTCTCCATTCCTTCAAGAGCAGTGTCGGTGGAGCTGTTATGCCCGCCCCTCCCCTCCTCCTGCCCATTCACAGAAGCCTTTGTATTATGTGAACTGATTTGCAAAATACAAATGCTTCTGCGAGTGGGCAGGAGAGGGGAGGGGCGGGCATAGCTGCTCTGCGTGCTTTCTCCTGTCACAGCCGGAGTCCTCAGGGAATGTAATAAACGTGTCACACATAAGTAAAAGAGAAAAATCCCAGAGGAGACATGCACCTAATTGGGGTTAACTCATAATGTGCCTGCACTTTTTTCAAAGTGGTTATATTCCTGGAATTCCGCTTTAATTGTTTTGATGTGAATTTGTAGTTCTACTACCTCCTTTTTTATCTCCTGAAGAAGCACATTAATATCTTGGAAACATGTTGAGAAGTGGTCTCATCCCTCTGCAAGTATCAGCTTTAAAATCGAAAGATAATTGAATATTTGAAATTAACAAGTAGATACAATTTATATGAGCTGAGCAAGAGGCTTTGATACAGTAGGAGGTCATGGTTCTTCGAGATACTTTTGTATAATAAAAAGGGGATTTTTGTAATGGCAAGTAATCTTTTGAAATACTGAACAAGAACAGGAATAAAAGTGTAGATTTTTAAATAATTATTTTTGTCAATATCCTCTTGAATAGCGCTGCCAGTTCATTGACTACTTTTCCTATTTTCCTGGAGTTACTCAATAAATAGAAGCCGATTTATTTAAAAGAGATCGCATTTTGCACTTTTCTCACAGCTGGAACCTGGGATTCAACGCAGCAACTTAACGGATGTCTTGCAGCCCGGTGTCAGACAGCCAGTTTACACTAATCCTATTTATTTTATAATATACAGCAAAATAAAAAAGCACAACTAAAGGCAGTGGTAGATAATGCATTTAGCCGTATGTCCCTTTGAGTTGTAACTTTGCAGATTTTCCTCCAAATGTAAGCTGACAGGGTGCAAACTCTTGCTTTTCCCTATGCTGATAGCCTGGCGAGCTGTAATCTAATAGGTAACCTCCACGGGGGGAAGATGCTGGTCGAGGAGGCAGGCAGGGAACCTTCATTACCTGCAGAATACTGTCCTGAAAAAAGCACAACTGTCTTCACTGCCGCAGACAGGACATGGAGCCTGAATAACATAATAGCTGCTGATATATAGATGGCCAGTATACTCATATTATATATATATATATTATATATTTTTTTTTCTATCTGAAAATGCTAGTTAGCTGGCTGTTGGTCATTTTGCTTCAATGCTTAAAGTGGAGCTTTTAGTAACTTTACGAGTCTGCATGGATAAATTCTGGACTTAGCTCCACATTTTATAATGTAAAGTTGTTGTAAACCTCTGAAATGAAAAATGAACAAAGCATATCCTTTAACAGTGTGTACTCTATCCACAGCGCCTAGTGTGATTCCTGTCTCCTCTCTCATTCCTCTGCTATCTACATGAGTCCCTTCTGGCACTCTATGCCGACACCAGAAAATCCTGGAGATGTCCCTGCCTCCCAAGCACACAGCAGGTGACCGACGGCTTCAGTTGTGCATGTTGCCCCATAAGACTGTGTAGAGGGGTTGGGTCTATTCCCTCCACTCAGGTCTCATATTACACTCAGCTTTATGCTGTGCAGTGTGTGACATCACATCCCCACTCCTGCCTTCTGCAGATGAGAAATTCTGTCTAAATTCTAGACTAAGAGTGGCTGTAGAGTAGAGATGGCTGCAGATAAACATGTATAACTTATGTAGGATGATTTGTTTCATCGGTGTATCACCTGAGACTAGGCACTTCACTGGGTATATGCAAGCGTTTACAACCACTTTACCATTCCTATACGATGTAACCGTACATCCTCGGGTTGAAGTGGTTATAGTGGGATGATGGACATTATTCTGGTACCAAAAATTTCAGTCGGCGATTGGCTGTACTGTAGATATCCGATCTGCTCTATAGCTCTCTTTAACAGGACACACTCATTTCTGCCCGCATTTCCGCTACGCTCAAGTGTGAACGGGGCCTTCTCTCACTCCGCTATAACCCTGGAGTCTTACGACTCGGCTCAAGATAGCAGTCACTCGCTAGCTGTGGGGCATAACCATGCTTCCACCCTGCAGTACAACTGATGGGATCCTAGTGCTACTTTTGTCTTTCTCAGTCTGACCTCTGCTGTACAGAGGATTGCAAGAGGCTGATACCTCATATATATAGTAATATTCAGGTACTTGTTCACTGTATGAGTGCTAACGCCCCTTGAGGGGGTAGTTTCACAATGCCCTGCATGCACAGGAGTTCCTCAATCTCCCAGGTTGAATGACTAAGGAAAACTAGACTGGGTCCTAATGCTGCTTCTGTCTAAATCAGAGCTGTGCAAAAAAAGGCTGATACCAAATCATATTCAGGTACTTAATCATTTTATGTAAGTGCAGGGCACTGCGGTAACCCCCACTTGAGAGGGCGGCGTCATAATGTCCACATCTAGACTGGATCCTAGTGCTGCTTCTGCCTCTCTCAGTCTAATCTCTGCTGTACAGGGGCTCACATCAAATAAAATTCAGATACTTGATCATTGCAGGTGTGCAGTAACTCCCCCTGAGGGGCCAGGTCCATAATGTCCTGCACTCGTAGAATGTCCTAAGTCTTTCTGATTAAACAACCAAAGACATCTAGACTGGACTGCTGCTTCTGCCTCTCTGAACCCTGCTGTACAAGGGATTGGATTGCAAAAGATGAATATCAAGTCAAATGGAGGTAGTTACATAGTGAGGTTGAAAAAAAGACATCAGTCCATCCAGTTCAACCTAGGATGTGTGTGTGTTTCATGTTAACCGTGCATTGTATACCCCTGTACGTTGCGTTCTTTAAGGTGACTGTTTAATAATTTTTTTAAACTATTGATACTCCCTGCTGATACCACTGCTTTTGGAAGAGAGTTCCACATCCCCACTGCTCTGACAGTAAAGAAGCCCCTACGTGTTTTAAGGTTAACCCGTTTTTCCTCTAGTTTTAGTGAGTGGCCACGTGTCTTATTGTATTCCCTTTCTCTGAAAAGTTTTATGCTTGGGTCATCACCAATACAGTATTTGTACATTGACATCATATCCCCTCTCAAGCGTCTCTTCTCCAGAGAAAATAAGTTCAGTGCTTGTAGTCTTTCCTCATAGCTTAGATCCTCCATTCCCCAAATTATTTTTGTTGCCCTTCTCTGGACTCTCTCTAGTACCAACACATCTTGAGAACTATTTGACAACTATTTGAACTATATGAAAGCAGATGTGATTCCATGGTGTCCTTTACTCACAGGATGTCCTCAGTCTTACATTGTAAAAAGACTGAGGACATTTACTAATGCTGTAAAGGAAAAAAAAAATTAAGCCCAGAGTTGGGCTTTAACAAAATCAACCCATGGTCTCCAAAGCTCAAAATCTGTCCTTTGCCTCCTCAATTGGCTGATCCTTGAATTCTACATGTGTTTGTTCACTTTTGGAAAGGTACCTTTATTTAGATTATACTGTAAGAAAATCACTGCTATCCTCATAGAAGGATCCTGTTTGCATGGTATTTTATATTCAGGTCACGGGTGTAGCATAAAGCAGATAGAACACAGACTGTGGAATAGTTATCTCGGGGAAATAACCTAGCGCATTGCTACTTCAAGTCTCCAGCCACCTCTTCCCCTTATTATCTCCGAATAGAGGACGGCAAAAAAGGAGCAAAGACCAAGTGACAAAGTTAAGAACTCGGTGAAAAATTCCTCAGACAGAGAGAAGCAATTTAGCCATTAAACATTTGGAGTTGAAATGAAGCTGTTTCATCTTTCACGTATCCATACGTGTATAAAATCCTCCCGCAGGAGGACAGGCAAAGCGAGAATAATTGACAATGAGATATGAGCTCTAATAAAGAAGAAATTGGAATGAGGGCAGGAAGAGGGGAGCGGGGAAAAGATAGCGACTGCCATGAAGGATGTCCACCTTAAATTTCAGGTGCGCCTAAAGATCCCAGAGAGAGGGTTTCTCTTCTCCCCAGCACAACACTATTTTAAAACAAAATTGGATTAAGGTCTTGTTCACCTCCATTTGGACTTTCTGGTCTCCACAGCTATTCATAAGGCTTAATGTACAGGGACCGAACTCTCCGTCTACTAGAAAATGAACCACCAAATTTCCAGGCTTTTAGGAAATACAGGCTCCTTGCAAAAATTGGTTTGGTTTCTTTTTTTTAATTTAAATATATATCTTTATTGAAATTTTTCTTTATAGAAATGTACAGAAAGAAAAAAAAAATTGCAATTCATAATAAAACTAGATGTAAACCCTAATCCCAAAATATAATAATGTAGGGCAAGGGTCCTCAAACCAGTGCTGGTCCACTGCCTGTTGGGGGCCGGGTGATAGGAGGTAGGTGGCGTCAGAACGAGCCAGCACAACCTGCACTGCCAACCTCCCACCACCAGAGGGTGCCCACTCCCCTTCCAGCACCACTACTCCCTTCCTTCTTTGTGGTCACATTAGTCAGGTAATGAGCTATAGCTAGGAAAGGGGGAGAAGGGGAGGGAGGAGAGCTGGGGTGGGGTCAGAATAGTCGTGATCCCCATATACCACTAATGCACTGCACCCCCCAAAGCTGACAGGCTGAAAACCCCCCACCTTTCTCCAGTCTGAGGAGGGGTTGTCTTTGGTGAGGCCAGTCCCTGGTGCTGGGGAGGTTGGGGACCATTGATATAGGGAAAAAGTTTTATGCCAACTCGCCTAGATCCAGTGTAGTCCAGGTGGTCATACATTCAAGATTAGGGGCATGTTAAAAAAAAAATATATATATTGCTTTTAATTGTGCTCATTAGATCCAAAATGCAAAAATTGCATATAAATCACTACTACCCCCATCATCAAAACAAACCAAACGATGTTGCCTTTGTCACCTCAATTATGTCCGGATGTCACATCGAATACTATGCGTAAACCTCATAACCCCAGCACAGTATAAACCTCATTGCAGTAAAAGCATACACCATAGAGGAGTTGCCTGACTTTATGTTTAATATTTTTTTACTATTTATTTTTGGGGGGGGGGGGGTTGGTGAACCATTAGGGGTCGTAGGTTGGCCTGGCAGTCCCAGTTCATACTTAGATGAATAGTTGCTGATACATAATGTGAATAAGATGGAGTGGCAGTGAGCCATTTACTGCTCCTTTTATTTGGGGCTGTGGCATCTATGCCTTGATCTGTTCTCATCTTAGATGTAAACTCTGACTGAGCAACATTTAATATGCTAAAGCACCATGTAAGATTTATTTTGAATAATACCTCTTTTTTTGCTCCTTTGTTGCATCTCAACGGTGATGATCAGGGCGGGCGCTACCTATAGGACAGGTAGGAGCTCCCAGGCAGAAGGACTGCTGGGTGCAGGCTGTCTGCGCTCTTTCCTGGGACACACAGTGTTGCTAGGTATTAGAGGCGGGGGGGGGGGGGGAGATGATGGGGGTCAGTGGTATGGCTCAAGAGGTGGGCGGGGCTGTGAGTGATGGGATGGAGACCTGGCAGAGGTGATCAGAGTTTTGAGCTGCTGCTACCTTGTGCTGTCTCAGCAGGACAGAGCAGAGAAGCCGCCGGGATGCAGCCTCCTCCATGGAATGTGAGTGGGACCTGTCTGGGGGATGAGGCTAGAGGGGAGGTAATGAGGGGTAGAGGGGAGAAGTACCTCCTGGGCTCTGTAATGGGGGTCTTAGGCAGAGGGGACCAGATTGGAGGAAGCAGTCACCTGACAGTTGTGACAGTCCCACATGGAACTGTGTGTGTGTGTTTATTATTATATGTATATTATATATTATATGTTATTATGTATATTATTATATGTAGAATATGAGCCACACCAGTGTCTGCTTACTATAAAAATCCCCTGAACACAGGAATATACTCTGATCATGGATCAACATCGGGGAAGCCTTCCATTTACTACCCTAGCCTGTCTATATACATGCAGACCACGCGCCTGGCATGAGGAAGCGAGCCGGTGCCGCCACTATTTGTCTTCAGTCCGGGTCCAAAGGTGCAGGACCACAGCTGAAGAAATAGGTGGAGACGAACCACAAAAATCTCCACCCCCGCCACTGTATACATAGGCAGAGCAAAGGGGGCAGAGTCAGGGTCATAGTCAATGGGGAGCAACAAAATATGGTTTCGCCTAGGCCCAAGGGGTGTCAAAAATCCTTGCACCAGCCCTGCTCATGATCTCCTGCAGCTTCCTACATATGCTCAATCGATGACTGCATGTCGCTGTACAGGACCGGTTTATGGATGGTGACAACAACAGTGGACCATGCTTTGCACAAAGTAGTGGCATGGTTGTTCGTAGTCTCCATGGGGGGGGCATGTGATAAGGTAACAATGCAAGAAGCCAAATGGGAAACAGTGACGAGATGTTGTCACTCTGTAAGAGGAAGCCCTTCTCCATGACAGGATCAACAAATATCCTATAATTTAAAGTGGTCGCCCAAATTTGTTCTGTACACCAGGTGGAGATTACGAGCAGCCATACCAACACAATTTGCACAGGCATCATCGGGAAGCCAGTCTAAAGCTATGACGTACAAAGCTTAAGTAGACAGGCTGAGAGAAGCTAGAGGAGATCCACAGAAGTATAATGCAGCAAAAGGTGGAAAATAAAACCATCTGTTTATGATACACAGAGATTTGGTAAACTATATATCTTCACGTTCGGGTTTAGATCTATTTTAATGATTTTTAACATTTCCATATTTGGAATAAATTGTGGCTTTTTTTTTTTACATATTGTTTCTTCTTTTCCTTTTGTTGTTTTTTAGTAGCATCATTTACAGCTCTTGATTTCATCCATGGGATTTTAGGGGGTCTCTGACTCTTATTTTGTTGATATAACATCTTCCCCCTAGTCTACTGCTTGGCAAACTGCCTACAAATTTAAGGCAATGCTTACTTTCATGGCTAAACCTTGAAAACATCCCTGCCTAGAGGAGTTCTACGGACTCTCAATGGAATTAAACTCTAGGCTTTTTTTTTTTTTTCCCCAATATAGAATTTTCTACATGTATTTAGAATTAGATCAAATCCCCTCTCCACGCTAAAATAATTTATGTATTCAAAAAATCATTTTATATACAAAATAAAAAGTATATTGTAAGGGATTAGCTCGGTGGTAGGCGTGGATGACCCCTTGGGGGGTGCGTTTTCCCAGAGAGGTAGCCGACAAGTGCTTGCAAACAAACAGTGTGGTTTATTAAATGGTGTTTTCTTCACCAGGCTGTATGCAGCAAAACATCCAAAATAAAATAAAACAGAAAATAAATCCTTGCCTCTGTGGGCGGCTACCTTCTCACAACTGGAACCTGCCTAAGTGTCTGTCTCCAACCTACCGTCGGGCAGACTTCCTTGTCCTCCAGCGGACACTCAATAGTCCTTTTATAATAGCTTCACAGGGCAACACAGTCCTTTGTTTCTTTCACATCAACAGTTCGTCTTCTCACCTTTGAGACGTATTCACCCTTGGTTACCGTCCCGGGCACACATCACTCCGGGGGGTCTTCTCCCAGGCCCACACATCCTGTCGGGAGGCACACGCTGACTGTCCTCCTGCTCCCAGCCCACATGGCTTCAGGATACAGCTTCTGGAGGCAGCAAACAATAGGAATTTCTCTGAACAAATTATAGAGCCTTAACTCCCTCATTCTGAACAGGTGAAGGCCTTTCAACTTCCTGCTGGCTAGCTCTGTAGCCAACACCCTAAATTAATTAATGGACTTTCTAAATCAGGTAGAAATGTATCTCCTTCCTGTGACTACATTCCCAGATTTAGCTGACTTCCTGTTACATACCCCCCCCTCTTGTTTCAACCCTAGGGTTGGGACACAGATTTCCAGGCACGCATGTGTCAAGTACTGCTGACTCACTGATAAGCCTCCTATTATCCTCAAGCTTCCGGATGAAACTGTTTTGTCATCTTCATTGACGGATTTCTCATAAATGCCACACAGTTTGTCTCTCATCTCATATACACATTCTTCAACTGCATTTTTGGCATCATTTCGCTCCTTCTCGTTTCTGTCATCTTCATTGACAGCTTTCTCATAAATGTCAGACAGCTTGTCCCTCATAACCGTCTGTCCAATCCACCACGGAGGACCGTGATCCATAGGCAACTCAATTGGGCTAGTCTTAATGTCTTCAACATTCTTAAGACGCCTCTCTCTGCAATCCATAAATGTTTTCCACAAAACTTTGAGAACCTTTGCTTCACTAAGCTTTGTTCCAAGTAGGGACTCTTGACATCCCTCTGTGACTTGAGTTGCCTCTCCATACAGCTGTACACAATCATTGACTTTTTGTTGTAAAAGGGAATGATCTTCCTTCTTGAGCTTTGCTTGCTCTAAGATGCTGTGCAGAGGATTTTCCAATTGAGACAACAGGCTGTCACACATTTCTTCAAAGTGACCCCTGTTCCTTTTCCCAGAGATATCAATATCATTCAAACATTTCATATTCATAGGCAGATCTGAAGCATTTGCACTCATCAACTTCTTAAACTTTTCGCCCTCCTGAGCGAGTCGCAGTAAAGGCCTACTATTTGATTTGATATTCAGTTTATATTTCTTGCCAAACTCTTCACAGAAGTAGCCAACCAGAACATCATCAACTTTCCTTCCACCAACATAGGGGTCAAAGGCAACAACACAGTTGAACCCAGCGATCTGGGTGGTATCCATTATAGACCTCCTCTCTGCATCAGTGAAGAAGCATGGAACTGCAACACATTCTTTTACAGGTTTCTTCAATGCACTTTCTGCTGAACTATTTGACCGCTCAAGGTCACCTAGTTCTTTTTCTCTATCTGAATTCCACATGGAATGCATCTCAAGATCACGATCAAACTTCTGCCACCCGTCTTTCACCAGTTCCATTTTGGAAACACTCCCTGAAAGGCACTTATTCATTTGCTTCACGTTTTCACCAACAGCCTTAGTTTTCTCCACTAGGTTTTCAGCCTGAACTGAGAAATCACCACATTTCTTACTCAGCTCCTTTGTTTGCTGAAGCTCTAATGATACATTTTCCAATGCTTGAAGTTTTTGAAGGAACGGTTTATTCCAAAGGGGTGATTCAAGCCACATGTCGTCACATTTCTGAGGCTCACTCAGGACAGACCCCAAAACACTGATCCTTTTAAAAACTGCATCAGGCACACTATCCCCTCTTTGGGACAGATCCTCTGTTGCCTGGAATTCCTCTTCCAGTTCCTGCAACGGAATCTTCATCTCTTCTACTTGCTGTTCTAAGGCTCGCTTAGACTTTTCTAGCTCCTGAACGCTTTTCACAACATCATCCTTGGAGCTGACCAATTCTTCCATTTCTGTACGCAGCTGTTTAACACTTTCTAGTTCAGCCTTACACTCTAGAGCTTCCTCCAAAGAGCGAGCCAAGAACAGGGCTTTGCTCTCGTTATCACGCACCTCCGTTTCTGCACGTGCGCGTTCTTCTGCATATTTTGCAGACACAGTCTTCTCTTCACCAAGCATCTGATCAAACTTCTTTTTCACATCTTCAACACACTGTAATGAACCAACGCTTTCTTCCATGCGTTTTTTCATATCCGCTATCTGAGCTTGCAATGTTGCGACTTGCTCTGATAGGTTTTTCTTTGCTTCCGCCTCCTCTTTTAATTGTTCCAGGAAGCCATTTTTCTCATCTTCCATTTGTTTGAGCTTTGTGCTAAAACTCAGCCTTTGACACCTCTCTTCCTGTAAGAGTTCCTGCGTGTCTTGCAGCTGCGATTCCAAGATAGAAAAATCTTCCGCAATTTCTCTAGATTTGCTGTCTGCTTGAGAAAGCTGATTTGTAACATTGTCCAACTCAACCTGCAGTCGGTTTGCCTTCTCTGACAGCTTAGCACACAATCGGTCACCTTCTGACACCTTGACTTGCGATTCCAGAAGCTGTGCCTCTACTTTTTCCCTCTTATGTTCACAATCTCCTTTTCCCTGCATAAGAGCCTTCACCTCATTGGCTAGCATCTGGGAATAAGAATGTAATTCTGCCACACAGGCTTCTTTCTCCTTTAACTGCTGCTGGACACGTTGGGCTTCCCCTTTCCAACTTTCACAGTCCGCACGCCATTCATTTACCACATTGCTCAAAGTAGTGAGCTCATACACAGTACTCAGTAATTTAGCCTCTCTTTCACTTTTCTCGTTGTCGCTGAGAGACAATGTCGTTTTCAGAGCGACATTCTGTTCCTGCGACTCCTGCAGGTCTATTTTTGTAGCTCCCAAAGACTGAAGACTTTTTTCCAGCTGATTACGCAACTCCAACATATCAGCCATACTTTGCTTCTGCAAAGTCTGAATTTCACTTTCCTTTTCCATGAGGATGGTATCTTTCTCCATTATAGTCTCTCTGTGTTTTTGCAACTCGACCAAAAGAAGAGCAGTGGATTCTTCCCACTGTAACACATGAGACTTGAGTAGTTCATTCATTTCCTGCAAGTTTCTATGCTCCATTTTAAGCAATTCCAAGGCTTGTTCCTTTTCTTCCATTTTCCGTTGTAAGGCATCCAACTCAGCCCTGCACACATACTCGGTTTCCTCCAAACCGATGGCCTCCATTGGCTGCTGGCGTCTCTGTTTCCAGCCTGCCATGCTCTCTTGATGAGCCTTTTGTTGAGCTGCAAAGCTCTGCTGAAAATCCGCATTTGCCTGCTGTTGAGCTGCATTTGCTTGCTGTTGAGCTGTATTTGATATAATCAGTTGTTTCAACATCTCCTCCATTTTGAGTTTACTTTTCATCTGAGCACACTGCGTCTCCATAGCGGTTTCATCAGTGTTGCTAGGGACAACAACCTTCCTCTTTAGTAGACTCTCTTTAGGCATGGATGGGGCTGGTTCAGACGGCAACATCCCCTCCATCCATAGAATCCGGTCTCTCATTTCATCTATCTTTGCATTCTTCAGGCGTTTTGAACGCCCCATCTTCAATAACTCCACAAACAAATTTTTCACAGTCCAGCAAAAAATTTTCAGACCACTGTCTCTTTAACACATGTAGTTTTTCTCTCTCTCTTGCAAGATCTCTTTTCCTGCACACACAGTTTGTGCAGTCACTTGCACCAGACACAACAAAGTTCACCAAATAATTTTGAGACCGCTGTCTCTTTAAAACACTTTTTTTTTTCTGTCAGGATCTTCTCTCCTGCACACATAGATTGTGCAATCTCATGCACCAGATAAAGTTCATCAAACATTTGCACTTCCTTGCAGGGATCTCTGCTTATGCCCGCATCCTCCACCATATGTAAGGGATTAGCTCGGTGGTAGGCGTGGATGACCCCTTGGGGGGTGCGTTTTCCCAGAGAGGTAGCCGACAAGTGCTTGCAAACAAACAGTGTGGTTTATTAAATGGTGTTTTCTTCACCAGGCTGTATGCAGCAAAACATCCAAAATAAAATAAAACAGAAAATAAATCCTTGCCTCTGTGGGCGGCTACCTTCTCACAACTGGAACCTGCCTAAGTGTCTGTCTCCAACCTACCGTCGGGCAGACTTCCTTGTCCTCCAGCGGACACTCAATAGTCCTTTTATAATAGCTTCACAGGGCAACACAGTCCTTTGTTTCTTTCACATCAACAGTTCGTCTTCTCACCTTTGAGACGTATTCACCCTTGGTTACCGTCCCGGGCACACATCACTCCGGGGGGTCTTCTCCCAGGCCCACACATCCTGTCGGGAGGCACACGCTGACTGTCCTCCTGCTCCCAGCCCACATGGCTTCAGGATACAGCTTCTGGAGGCAGCAAACAATAGGAATTTCTCTGAACAAATTATAGAGCCTTAACTCCCTCATTCTGAACAGGTGAAGGCCTTTCAACTTCCTGCTGGCTAGCTCTGTAGCCAACACCCTAAATTAATTAATGGACTTTCTAAATCAGGTAGAAATGTATCTCCTTCCTGTGACTACATTCCCAGATTTAGCTGACTTCCTGTTACAATATCCATAACAGTTATGTGACCAAACCACAAAAAGTTAAATTACTAGTAGCACTGTGAATAAAAGGGTCCATGAAAAACTGAAAGTGCTCTTGAGAAAGTTAGAAATGCCAAAACATGTCGGAATGTGTTTTGGTGTGAACAGGTATTGATATAGGCGGAAGAGACGCCTGACTGGTGGCCGAGCGTGGTGGTGACATCTCGGCGGCATTTGAGCAGTGTTTGCGTTCCCTCACAGCCTGAGTGGCACACGTCTTTTTTTCTTAATCTACGAGAAAGAACTTGCCCTTTCATAATGTAGCACTACTCCTCTGGGAGCTGCTGCTGTTACCCATAGCAACAACTTGTGAATTCTTAGTACTTTAGATTCTTGGCTCAGTCACTAAACAATCCAGGGGATTTGTTTTTTTTTTTATTTTATGATGTGATGGGAGAAGGGATGAGTGGGATACTCCAACTTCGTAAACTATGCACAATCTTAAGGACTTCTATCTATGTTGAATGTGGCAAGACCGCTGCGTCACCTTGCCACTGAAGCATTTGAAAGGCAAACTACTAGATAAATTACTCTTCAGGGTTCTACTTGTCACCCCCTTTCTCTGTGTCCACTGACCTCACTGGAGGGGTCCCCTTCCTGGGCAGACCCCTTGGCAAGCCCCCTGGTACTCACAGACACTGTTTTTCCCAGGTAGATCTGCCCTCAGCTCCACTGTCAGTTTCTCCAGGAACTTTATGGCTCAGCTCCACCCCTGGCTCACCAGGCCAACTGCCTGTGACCACTTTCCCTTGCCGACAGGAGGAGAGAACAGCCGTCATCATTAACACATGTAACAGGCATAACGAACAGATCAGGCTCACCTGATAAGCAGATGGAGCAAAACAAATGCTTTACCTAGCACCTATCTAGGAGGGTGCTACAATAAGAAAAAAAAATAAACAAAACATTAAAAAGTTTAGCTTCACACCTTGCATTTTCCATGACTCTCAGGCTCAATCTCTCCAGATCCAGCACATTTGCTTAATCAGCACTCGGGCATTTCTAAATACAGCCCCACCAAGCAAAGTGGCGATAAAAGAGTAGAATAAATTATTTCAATGCCCTGCAAACTACAATGAAATACGACTCATATCCTGACAGGAAAAAAAGGCCACAAATCATCTTCCAGACGGGCATATACAGTCTGTCGCTTTGCCGCGGCCCAGTCACAGGGAGACAGGATCATCCTAGAGCCTAATGAATGATATATATTTTTATAGGTGGCAGAAAAAGCTTGGAGAGCATCTAAATCTATTTCCTCACTCATTTAGCAGCTTCAGCTGTATGCAATTAAAACATCAGCACTAAATGTTACCGAATTAAAAAATGAGACACTTAAAAAATAATTGTGCTTCGCTGGGCCAAGCTTGATAGGAAATATCTCCCACTATCACTTAGATGGCAGGAAGTGATACTGCATCAGTGGACCCTTGGCTAATTAACGCAGATTGTGTTGGACGTAAGCAGATTCACATCATCCTCAAGGAAAAAAGAAAAATACAAAATTTGTGTGGATCTGTGTTTGATGACGCAAACTTCCTACTATGATTTGACAAGTAATCAAATTGTTGAGCGTAGGTGTTCTGAGTGAAGGTTGCTGATAATACTACAGCATATAAAAACATTTTAGACCAGCCATTCTCAGCCAGGGTTTGGTAGAACCCTAGGGTTCCTTCAGAGGTTGCTAGGGGTCCCTTGAGCTCCGATTGCCCTCCCTTTTGAGGATACCTGGATAGTTCTGGGTCCAATGTTCCTTGCCGGACAGCTTCAAAAACACCAATAATCTTTTTAGTTGTAAGGATGGCCCTAGAACCAATATAAAAGGGAGCATTCATTCCACTGGCCACCACTGTAAGGGATGTTTTTTTTGCACTGGCCCCCAATTAATTTGTTTGAGCAGGGGTTTTCAGAGACCTAAAAATTATTTTAAGGGTTCCTCTAAGGTAAAAAAGGATGAGAATGGTTGTTTCATACAATTTTGCTCTTTCAACCTTTTCGGAAAGTTTGGCAAAGGCCCTTCTCTGTTCCAGCATGACTGTGCCCCTGTGTACAAAGCCAGCTCCATAATGGACAATTTAGTGTGAAAAACTGAGTGGACTTCACAAAGCCCTGATCTCAACCCTACTGAACATCTTTGGGATGAATTTGGAAGCCGATTGTGACCCAAGTCTTCTCATTCAACACCAGTCATGTCTTTGCTGGCTCGTGACTTAAAGCGGAGTTCCACCCTGGATTTTTTATTTTTTTTTAATACCCCCGGGACAGTCAGGGCTAGTACATTCCACAATGGCTAGCCTCTGATCTGTCCCGGGTTGCAATTACCTGTTAGGACAAATACTTACCTTGCAAACGTCTTGTCCAGCGCTGCCATCTCAGATGTGGGCAGCTTGAAGCCAGCGCGTCCTCTTCGGCGTCTTCTTCCGCCTTCTTTGGTCCCACGATGCTCTGCGCCGGCCCCGACGTCACTTCCGGGTCGCGCGCGTCATCCCTCCACAGCTTCTGGGCATGCCCAGAAGCTGTTTAGAAGGGGATGACGCGTGCGACCCGGAACTGACGTCGGGGCCGGTGCAGGCGCAATGATTCCTGGGAGCTATGACGTCCAGCTCCCAGGAATCATTGCAGAGCCAGGAAGTGACGACGGGCCGCGGCCGAGGAAGGAGGAAGAAGGAAGTAAGGTAAGTATATTTTCTTCACTACGAGGTAAGTAAAAAAAAAAAAAAATATGCGATTATCCATTTCTTTTTCAGGTGACCCGGAGCGAGAAGATGGAGGTAAGTATAAAAATAGGGTGGAACTCCACTTTAAAAAACAAAAAAACAAACAAAAAAAAAACAAAACAAAAAACCCACTCTACTTTTAATAGTAACTCTGCATGTAAAACACACATCTAAAGGCGCTTTTCCACTGCATGGACCCGAACGGTTCGGCTCGCTTTTGTGCTTTTCCACTGCTGGTACCACATGGTACGGTTCGGTACGGTGGCGCTTTTCCACTGCATGGAACCGAACGGTACGGCTCTCTAAAACAGTACCACCTCGATTGTGGTTCCAAGAGGTACCATACCGGTACCATATCCCACAATCCTTTGCATGCAGTCACTACTAGCCACTGATTGGTCAGAGAATCGTTGTTATCCCACCCACTTAAATTTAGTACTACTTTAGTGGAAAAGCAACCCATACCAAACCGTCCCAACACCGTAGCATGCGGTACCAGCAGTGGAAAAGCAAACCGGGCCAAGCAGGGCCGAGTAGAGCCGAGCCGGTACTTGCAGTGGAAAAGTGCCATAAGAGTCCAGGAAAGACTCATCCCGCTCCAAACCGATACACTCTTAAGATTATGGAGTTCAGATATCTCCAGTGCAGGGTATTTTTAAAACTAGAACACCCAAAGACATTTTAGTAAATGTTGCTCTTTCAACCTCTTGGTAACAGTTTTGTGAATACCCTTTTCTGTTCCAAGACTCTGCCACTGTTTACAAGGTTCATAAAGACATGGTTTGAACAATTTGGTGTAGAGCAGCCTTTTTCAACCAGGGGGCCCAGGCACCCTGGTGTGCCCTGAGGTTCCTTCAGGAGTGCCTTGGCAAAATGCCTAAAAATTGCTCATAAATTGTATATGAGCCAGCATGTAGATGAAGTCTGCCCTTTTAGTTACACTAAGTCACAGGTTTGCATCATCAGTTGATAAGAAGGATATCAGTCGCCTGCATAAGATCCTTGTTCGACTCTCCCCCACCCCTCTCCATCAGCATTGGCGTCACATTAGCTGAGTGATGAAGAAAAACTGAGGGAGAACAGAAACATCGCATACTAGCCCGTACCAGTTTGCAGAAGTACATTTGCCGGATCCTTAAAAGCCAGGGACTCTTCAACCAGAATCATGGTTGCCTTGTTTAATCTGGAAACCGGAGGGTCCACCACCAGTGGCACAGTCCACTTCTTAAGAAGGGACTCCTCATCATAGGGGTAGCAGGGAGTGCACAGGGACGCTTTGGTCGTCCCCACTCTTTAGCGACAATGCCGCCAAAATAGGCAGGGAAAAGAAACACCTTTGACGCTTCAGATCGCTTGTGAGTGCCAAAGGGAACCTGCGCCTCCGTTGCAGCTTCAGCTGCATCCTTCATCTTCAGGGTCTCAGGCACAGATACAATCCTTTTCGTGCGCGGTCACAGACGTGGAGGAATCAACCTCACTATCAGAGGATTCCAGGTGCGTGGTTGCAGACCCAGCAGGCTGAATCAGATTCAGGATCTGATGAGACAGGGGAAGGCGGGGGGCGCTTTATGCTAGCCCGTCATCCACAAGCCACCTCCACCCGAGACACAAGGGACTCCAGGACCGCCATCAGTGCATGGATGGATGGTTGGGACTCTGAGGGCCCCGCAGGGAATCAGGTGGGGAAATGTGCTCCAAAGACTCCATGAGGCACCAGGGGGACCCAACAAAAAGGGGCAGGATGAGGGACTTAGCAAGGGGGGGGAGCCTGCAGGAAGGAGGGGCCCACGTCCATCCCCAAAACCCTCCAGGGGGAGAGGGAGGACAGCTACTCCCCATACCAGGAACCAGGCGGGCAGCGCTCCAGACAGAACCCCTCTAAATCTAAATGGGGGGCTGTCTGACAGGAGGAGGCTGTGACTCGGGCCGAGACCCAGTCGTATGCGACCTTGCAAGGCGTTTAACTCGCAGGCCAGCCCCCGTCCAGTGGGGCTAGGTCGCAGCCAACCTAGCATGGAGCTGAGGTCTGCGCACGCTCGCTGGCCAGACTGGGGTGACAACTGGATCTAGATTATCCAGCCCAACGCCCAGTATGGCAGCTGATTATAGATCTCACAGGAAAAAATCCAGGAGAAAAAAAAATTTCTATCTAAAATTTTTTTGCCAGGACCAAAGATCCCAGCAAGGAAATAGCTCCTTAAAGTGGAGTTCCACCCATTTTTGGAACTTTAGATCTATGTAATTCCCTTTAAAATGGCTTTTACCAATGGAAACTTTTTTTTTTTTTTGCTAGTAAATACCTTAATTTCAGCTTTATTCCTCCTCTCCTCACTTCCTGGTCCGATCGGCGATGACGTCATTCGGCGATCCGCAGTGTCTGCTCGGATGTATTCTATTCCAGAAATCTCACAGTAGCTGTATCTGTACTGAGCCGTGCCTGCCCCGCCTCCGCCCCGCCTCCGCCCCGCCTCCTCTCATTGAGTTGCATTGTATGAATGTATTAAGGCTGTTCTCTGCCCCGCCTCCGCCCCACCTCCTCTCATTGAGTTGCATTGTATGAATGTATTAAGGCTGTTCTCTGCCCCGCCTCCGCCCCGCCTCCTCTCATTGAGTTGTATTGCAATACAACTCAATGAGAGGAGGCGGGGCGGAGGCGGGGCAGAGAATGGCCTTAATACATTCATACAATGCAACTCAATGAGAGGAGGCGGGGCGGAGGCGGGGCAGGCACGGCTCAGTACAGATACAGCTACTGCGAGATTTCTGGAATTGAATACATCCCAGCAGACACTGCGGATCGCCGAATGACGTCATCGCCGATCGGACCAGGAAGTGAGGAGAGGAGGAATAAAGCGGAAATTAAGGTATTTACTAGCAAAAAAAAAAAAAGTTTCCATTGGTAAAAGCCGTTTTAAAGGGGATTACATAGATCTATGTATTCCAACCTATTAAAAATGGGTGGAACTCCGCTTTAACTCCAGACTAGGCAGAAAAGAAAAAAAAAACAAAGTGGCTATAGCAGAGAGAAAGTATACCCCCTGGGACTGCCCATGGGTGTAGCCAGAATTATTTTCTGCCTAGTGTCCTACTCCTGTACGGGGCAGTATAACCCAATGGTTAAGAATATCAGAAGCTGTGTCCGTCAATAAAGCAAAGAAAAAAAAAAAGATTCTCTATTAAGGTTGGAACGGATTTAAAGGTGCCAATTCATATTCTGACAATAAGGCAGAACATTCTAGGCAGGAAACATTGACTTTTCTGAGGTTCCTGGCTATGGGTCATGCTGAGAATTGAGTCAGATCACTGTATCAGCAATGCTTCAGCAGTTTTAAAAGAGATAAGTGGTTGACTATGCTCCAATACATTGAGTAGATGATCGCTAAACGGGTGAGAGAGACAAAATGGAATCTCCGTTCCCCGTGAGTCGTCAGCCGTCTCCAAGCTTTATTGTTCAAATAAAATCAGAACAAGGCTGACACTGAATTGAATTGCAAAGAAAATGAACGGCACCCTTTTTACACTGACGTGCTGTGTTCCATCGCTCAGAACATCGATTGTCAAAGTAATTCTCACCTTTGTGATTGTACGCCTAAGATTCCTATCATTACATGATGTATCCTTAATAGCTAATTAATTACCGCTATTTAATCATACGCTATCAAAGAATAGAGTTACACAAAACCACTAGCAGATTCCTGTGAGAAAATAAACTGCTACAATTGCGGGAAATGATAGGCTAAAGATTAGCTATTAAAATTTTTTTTTAAAAGAAACAGACTTTTGTGTGTGGAAAACGAGAAAAGAGGGAATTTTATTTCACTAGCTGCCTACATGCTTCAGGTCAAAAAAACTATACAGTGTAGCCAAAGGTTAAAATAAGGCAGCAACAAGGACATTGTCAACGTACCTGCTATCTGTGCGAGTTTTATGTCCTCGCATGCAGCCAAATTTATTGTGTTCTGGTCAGGGCTTTTTTCTTCAGAAAATAGGTGCAGGAACTCAACCATGACCCCCCCCCCCCAAAAAAAAAACCACCTACCCAAATTGGTCAAAATGTCACTAACAGATGGAGGGGTCTCAAAGGGTATTAAAATACCAGGATTGCATATTGTACAGAGTGCAGAGTTCAGGGGTGTGCTACATGTATAGTTCAAGAGTGTGTTGCGTACATAGTGCAGAGTTCAGGGGTGTGCTGCGTACATCGCGCAGAGTTCAGGGGTGTGCTGCGTACATCGCGCAGAGTTCAGGGGTGTGCTGTGTACATCGCGCAGAGTTCAGGGGTGTGCTGCGTACATAGTGCAGAGTTCAGGGGTGTGCTGCGTACATAGTGGAGAGTTCAGGGGTGTGCTGCGTACATAGTGGAGAGTTCAGGGAAGTAAATACAGAAAAAACAATATAGCGTTTTCAACTGTGACACAAATCATATTGTCATTGAAGGTTATTAGAAATAACCTTCACTTTTCAATCTGTAGCGGTTGTAATTTTCTGAAAATTTAATTCAATATGGCCACCTGGAGCTGTTCTGTACACAGAATGTATACTGACCACATCCATAGAAACATAATTTCCTGCTTGTGTGATTGGCTCACCAATTTTCCCAGAAGTCTGCACTAAGATACAAGTCAGATTTCTGGCATCCCCTGCAACACAAATGTCATTTTTGGTGAGATACTCCCAATAGGAAGTAAAGGGATGCAGGCCCAGCGACTTTCCTCATTAGAGCCCTGCAGCTGCCAAAGTTGATAGAGAATTATGAAACCACTCCCATAAGACCCACTCAGCACAGAGGAACAAACAGGGATTTCTTCAGAACAAAAAGGTAGAAATCTGCAACAAAGGTTGTTAAAATCCTTGTAATGTACAGAGATCACCCAGAGGGGAATGCTTTTTTTCCTCAACAAAAGTGGAGGTATACTTTAATCACCACTGGGTTTTTTATTTTTATGCTAAACAAATGAAAAAAATACTAAAATATACTTTTTCTTAACAAAAGTGGAGTGACGCTTTAAGTCGATTGAAATGTGTCTTTTTTAATCTATGTAAAGCTTTACTTACTACTAGCCTGACACTTGGCTCAGACAAAGGCGAGAAAGCACTTAAAGTCTTGACCTTGTGGTTATCAGCATGAAATTCAGGCAGTTATCAGGGCTGTGATTGCAACTCAGGGGTCAGAGGTCTAAGATTCAAGCCAAGCAAAAGGATACACAGATAAGTAGGGGTGGAGGGGTGGGGTGGTGCAAGCCTGAATACTACTACTTACATTCAGAGAATGCCATTACGGTTTTTGGACAATTGTATTTTTATTAAAATCTTATTTTAATGGCTTTATATGAAATAAGACAGTCAAATATTCAACAAGGTCATACATGGTATAGTCAAGTGGCAAAATCTTGCATATACAATATGTATGCAGTGCAAAAGGACAATAGTTTGTGGCATTACTCTGAAAAGACAGATCCTTTAGGAAGCAAATGTAGCCCTGAGTGATTAAAATAGTAATAGGAAAGAGGGTAATATTTCCAACATTGCTAACACTCTGTAGTATGACGACAATAAACTAGAAAAATATTCATAATAATTACAAGGTAAGGGGGTGAGTGGTAATTGCTCGCTGTCCCCATCCCGGCAGTGACCAGATAGCAACAGCTGCTTCAGTAAATTCAGTTAAATTCATTTAATTTAAATTCATAAAATAATATAATATAATAATAATAATATAATAATAAAATAAATTGAAATTCAGTTAGCCGGTAAATCTCTAAATTCTTGCAAGTGTCAAAAGGATCTTCTATGCGGCCCAAGTAAAAGTAGGTCCATCTAATTTAATATTTTCAACAATTGTATTTTTTTTCCTGTAGTTTAGGTACATTTAGTTATTAGAATTTAATACAAATCATTTAACAAGGACATTTTATTTGTTTTCAAAATGGTTACTCTCCTTTGGAGGGAAGTTTCGATTGACTTGGTCCCTTTGATCATTTATTATATAGGTTTGAGTGAAGTTCTTAAAATTTCTCACTTACCAATAAGAAAGCCCAGCACTAGGTTTGCACTTGCTGACTGTGTCTACATATAGATGGGCCTGGCCTCTGCTAGCAGAGAGGGAGGGGGCGTATCTCTTCTGTAATTTAGCCACGTGCCTACTGGGCACCTTCACCCCCTTCCTGCCCAGTTAAATTTTCAGCTTTCAACGCTGTCACACTTTGAATGACAATTGCGTAGTTAAGGGAACACTGTACCCAAACGAAAACTTTTTTTTTGGGGAAACAGAAAGCTCTTTCTTTTGGTGGCATTTGATCACCGCTAGGTTTTTTATTTTTTGCTAAGCAAAAAAGACTGAAAATGTTGGAAAAAAAAAAAAAAAAGTTTTTCTTAGTTTCGGTTATATAATTTAGTAAATAAGCTATTTTTCTCCTTCACTGATGTGCGCTGATGAGATTGCACTAATATGCTGCACTGAGGAGGTTTCTCTAATGAGGCTGTACTAATAGGTGGCAATGATAGGCATTACTAGTGGGCACTGTTGGGGCTGCACTGACAGGCACTGATGAGGTTTCACTAATAAGATGTCAATGATAGGCATCACTGATGGGCACTGACGAGGTTTCAATACTGAGGCTGTACTAATAGGTGGCAATGATAGGCATTACTGGTGGGCACTGTTGGGGCTGCACTGACGGGCACTGATGAGGTTTCACTAATAGATGGCAATGATAGGCATCACTGATGGGCACTGACAAGGTTTCAATAATGAGGCTGTACTAATAGGTGGCAATGATAGGCATTACTGGTGGGCACTGTTGGGGCTGCACTGACGGGCACTGATGAGGTTTCACTAATAGGTGGCAACGATAGGCATCACTGATGGGCACTGACGAGGTTTCACTAATGAGGCTGTACTAATAGGTGGCAATGATAGGCATCACTGGTGGGCACTGTTGGGGCTGCACTGATTATCAGGACACTGATGATCAGTGCCCTCATTGGCAGTGCAGATGTATGGATTTGCCGGTTCTCTACCCATGCGCTAACCGATAACTGGCAAATCCTGTTTACATTGTGATCAGCTGTGACTGGACACAGCGGATCATGTGGTAAATAGCCGCCATGAATGGCTCTTTACCCCGGTCACTGCTGATATGATGGTCTCCAGGGAAAGTGCGGCCATGCAGTAGCTATAGCGCAGTCGCAAATGGGTTAATCCGATATTCTGCTATTTAGATGTCGGGGAGCGAATACTGGTACAGCTAATGCTCATGCACATAATCGTGCACTTAATGCTCATGCACATAATCGTGCAGTTAATGCTCATGTGTATGTACCAGAACACAGATGGACTCTGGCTACTAACCAGCGTGCACTGCCACAACAGTGCATGTATGCACCAGCATGTGCACACTGGGCCACGTCCGTGCATGCCAAATCCTAGGAATGGCACCCAGCTGCCCATTTAAAGGATCCCTGATGTGTGCTAATTGCTGGATGTTCTTCAGCTCCTTGAACCCTGTGTTATGGAATTTCTTGCTGCTGACCCAGCCTGCTCCTGACCTTGCTTTGTGGATTCTGGACTCTGGCCCCTGCTTGCCTCGGACTACACTCTGCTGTCCTGGTGCCAACCTTGTCCTGCTTGACTATGCTTACTCTTGCTCATTCAGTATGACCCCGGCCTGGCTTCTGACTATGTCCTTGCTGCTTATCTGTGCTGACCCTGGCTTGCCATCTGACCACGTCCTTGATCTTGACGAGTACCTCTTGCTGCCTTTCATGGAGTGTCCTTGCAGTCTCTGTACCTAGCTTCCAAAGTCCATTTTCCAGGTGCCATCCCATGGACAGCTATCTTCGGTCCTCTTCTGGTTTGCCACCATTACTGCTGATTAAAGGGTATGGAAGGATTTGTTACCAATCCTTCCATACCCTTTATCTAGTTGACCTCTATCTTAGGGGTTGGTTGGTGGCAGCTTCATACCTGTACACAATTGTTTTTACACACTCCATAGCGCTGGTCAAATCCATTTTTTCCATTACTGCTGATTATAAGTCCGGAAACTACTGCTGCCCATTGATACCAGCAGTCTTGCTACTTTGTGCCCCATGCCACATGCCCAGCCTCCATTCTCGGGGGAAACGACATAAAGCAATCCAGCACTAAGAGGTCCTCCACAGTTGGATAGGACTATAGGATAGCAAATCCATACGCTTGGCGGATGCAACCCTCCTCCGACAGGGGAGTCCAAAGTGAAACAAAAAAAACAGTAAGGTGCAAGTACCTGGTGCATTACCAAAAAAATATTATTGAAGCAATAAAAACTGGTAAAAATGGATACTCACAACACTTCCTCATACTCACTTCCTCATACTCACTTCCTCAGAGCTTAGCTCTGAGGAAGGGGGTGCGCTCCCAGAATGCTTTAGCTTGGCACCACAGCGGGAGTACACCCATCCTGCACTTTATGGCATCTTGTGGTTTATTTTCTTTTACTAGTTGCATTCTTGCGAGTATCCATTTTTACCAGTTTTTATTCCTTAAATTGGTAATGCACTAGGTTGCACCTTCCAGTTTGTTTTTTTTAGTTCCATTCTCTGGGGGGGGGGGGGGGGGGTTCAGACCAGAGCCGCAAGGGGAAGCCCTCTGGTCATTTAGGTCTCCAGCCAAGTTATGCGACAGATTATAACATAGTAATAAAATGAAGACTTTACCTAATAAAAAAAAATGTATAATTTTATTTGTCCTCAACATAGTACTTCGAAAAATACTATAGAATTATTTTTGGAATACATATTTAAATTCAATATTCAAATTCAGGCATGAGCCCATTTCTACCATGGCTCTGTATGCTGTAATATTAATAGTACCCTTCACTCCAAACACCGGAACTCAATAATTTGGTGGCAAGTCACAAACTTCCAGCCATATGGTTTACTTGTATGTGGTGCTAAACTTAGAATGTCAGGGATCACAATTACAGTAACAGCCTCCCGTCAATGTTCTTAAAAGGAAAAAAGTGTTTATCAACATGACAGCCATTTAGCTGAATACAAGTATTCATTAAATTTGCATATTATTCAGCGGAGGATAAAAAGAAAATATTAAAAGCAATTAAAATTGTGTAAATTTATCTTAAGGCTGTAACGAATGTGTTTTCCCTTTGAACTCCTGCCTGGAGCTCTCCTTTAATGACCTCTTGAAGATAAAGAGTTAAAACAAACATATCCAACGCACCAAAAGTTCAAACAATTTCTCAAAGCAATTATACTCCCTGCGCTCCAGGAGACCCGCATTGTAAACTTAGAGCATAAAATTCAAATGCAAATTAGGACAGGAGCACATGATTATAGCGCATACCTAATTCACAATGAAACGGTCGTTAAGCCGACAAAAACACAGTGTGGTAATATTTTGTGTAACACCAATTATTATTGCATATTTAACAACCTTTAGTTAATCTAGCCAATAGCGGCTATACAGAAAAATATCCAAATGTGGAAAAAAAAATTAAAAATCATGACAGGCTGTTACTTTCATGGCTGCAAAAGCGTGAAATATGTCCATGGAAGGTGTGAATTTATTACATAATTAGGGATTCCATGGGTTCTTTCTAGGAAAAACTTCTGATTTCCCAAAGCACAGCTCCGTTTATTTTTTTTTATTTGAAGGAAGGGATCTTAAATACACTATATTGTCAAAAGTATTGGGACGCCTTTACACACACATGAAATTTAATGGCATCCCAGTCTTAGTCCGTAGGGTTCAATATTGGGTTGGCCCACCCTTTGCAGCTATAACAGCTTCAACTCTTCTGGGAAGGCTGTCCACAAGGTTTAGGAGTGTCTATGGGAATGTTTCACCATTCTTCCAGAAGCGCATTTGTGAGGTCAGGTACTGATGGACGTTGGACGAGCAGGGCTGGTTTGCAGTCTTCGCTCTAATTCATCAATTAATCATTCACAAAGGTGTTCTACCAGGTTGGTGTCAGAACTCTGTGCAGGCCAGTCAGGTTCCTCCACCCCAAACTCGCTCATCCACACTATATTGCAAAAAGTATTGGGCCACCGCTCTCAAACATTTGGTGGAGGGGGGATCAAAGTGTGGGGTTGTTTTTTCAGAGGTTGGGTTTGGCCCCTTAGTTCCAGTAAAGGGAACTCTTAAGGTGTCAGCATACCAAGACATTTTGGACAATTTCATGCTCCCAACTTTGTGGGAACAATTTGGGGGATGTTCCAACATGACTGCCCACCAGTGCGCAAAGCAAGGTCCTTAAAGACATGGATGAGTGAGTTTGGGGTGGAGGAACTTGACTGTCCTGGCCTCAACCTGATAGAACACCTTAGGGATGAATTAGAGCAGAGACAGAGCCAGGCCTTCTCTTCAAACATCAGTGCCTGACCTCACAAATGCTCTTCTGGAAGAATGGTCAAATATTCCCATAGACACTCCTAAACCTTGTGGACGGCCTTCCCAGAAGAGTTAAAGCTGTTATAGCTGCTAAGGGTGAGCCAACTCAATACTGGACCCCATGGACTAGGATTCCATTAAAATTCATGTGCATGTAAAGGCAGGTGTCCCAATACTTTTGACAATATAGTGTATGTGTGATTAGAGTTAATCAGGCCTGGGAATATCCCAACCAGATAATATGCCAAAAAAATGGCAGAGGGAAGACAAGTTGGTTCCATTATAGTCAAAAAGTCAATATTTAATATCTTACAAGGAAATTTGTTGCCCGGGCCTAAGCAGTACCCTAAAATTATTACCTCTTGTTTTGAATTTCCCTTAAAAAAATTGCCAAGGTGCTCCTGATATGGTATATCTATTGTGCGGGATCAGCTAAGGCACTGCTACCCCTGAATGCTAGTATTACTAGATTTAGGCCCCTTTCACATGGGGTGGATTCCGTTCCCATCAGCAGGGGATTAGCTCACAGATTCACTCTGGTGGGCACAGTGGCATTCCTGGACTCTAGTTTCTGAAGGCAATGTCCCTACTGTTTACACTTTATGTGCACATCTATCCTTTACTGCGTGGCGTTAATAAAGAATTTATTACAGTATGAGAGGCGTCTATGTCTCTCTTGATGAACTGTAAATGTTTCAAAGCACTCTTCCCAACGCACACGTTCCTGTAAAAGTGTCTGTATGTCTAAGTGGGTGCTGAAGCGACCATTGGATGGAAGCGTGAGCAATTAGAAGGCGGTATGTCACCAGCACACCATGGGTCTCCACAAAATGGGTCCAAAGCTTTATTCGGCAAACGCATTGTTACAGCAAACTGCAACTTTTCAGAGCCTTGCAGAACCCTTCATCGGGCATGTCACGAGCCTGATGAAGGGGTCCTGCGAGGTGCCGAAATATTGCTGTAACGATGTGATCGCTGAATGAAGCTTTGGACCCATTTTTTGGAGACTCATGGTGTGCTGGTGACATTCGCGTTCTGCTGTAAATGTTTGGTGCTCCGAGAGGGTTTAAAGCAGGGGTGGGGAACCTTTTTTCTGCCAAGGGCCATTTGGATTTTTGTAACATCCATAAAAAATGTATGCATAAATGTAATAGCCATTGCTTTGCGGCAAAAAACGCTGTAAAAATTTGCGTGACTTTGAGGTCACAAAAGTGTGAAAGGGGCCTTCAGTAATCAAGGTATAGTGTGCCCCCTTTCAATGCAGAGAGACCACAGCGTGCCCCCTTTCAATTTTCAATGCAGAGTGACCACAGCGTGCCCCCTTTCAATGCAGAGTGACCACAGCGTGCCCCCTTTCAATGCAGAGTGACCACAGCGTGCCACCTTTCAATGCAGAAAGCCAGTTCACTTACCTGCAGTGGCGGCTTCTCCTCGAGTCCTCCCGCCTCCTCCTCGTCGACCAATGGCATGTTTTCACCTTTCGGACAATCAGGAAGCGGGTCTCGGACCCGCTTCCTGATTGGCCAGGAGGAGGATCCGTGTGACAATAGCGAATCTTCATTCGCTATTGTCACACAAATGGGTGGGCTCGGGGCGCACTGCCTGCTCTGCGCCCCGGGTCCACCCTTTTCTGAAGCTTTTCTGTGACTCACACTGTCATGACGGAGCCGCCGGCTCCTTCTGACAGCTCAGCGGCACGGGGGGGGGGGGGGGGGGGGGCTTACGCAATGATTATTGTGCGGGTCGCAGGTTCCCCACCCCTGGTTTAAAGGAACAGCAGAATAATCCCAAATCTGATGGGAGGATCCAGTTTGATATAACACCTACATAACCTGGATGAAGTCCAAGTTTGGGGAATATCCAGTCCAGTAGAATGCTTTTTGACCTGTTTGTTGTATACAAGGGGTCAATTTGGTCAGGTGAGTGCGATGTGGTGTGGAGTGGTACACACATTTATTTCCTTTGGAGCACGTGTGGATTGGAATAAATACACAGAGCACATGTATAATTGCACTTTATTCCTTTATTGATGTACTGTTTGTGTTACACAATTAAGGGTGTATAAATTACTAGCGCTATCTTTGTCCCATCTTTGCACAGGGGCTCATATATTTTGGCCATCAACAAGTTTGTTTGCCGACAGCTGCTGTCCTATTTTTGTAGGATTATTTGATTTATAGGATAGCGTGGGTGTTATTTATTTAACCACTTGACCCCTGGAAGATTTACCTTCCTTCATGACCAGGCCATTTTTTGCGATACAGCACTGCGTTACTTTAACTGATAATTGCGCGGTCGTGTGGTGCTGTACACAAATAAAATGTCTCCCCCCCCCCCCCCCCAAAAATAGAGCTTTCTTTTAGTGGTATTTGATCACCTTTGCATCTTTTATTTTTTGCGCTATAAACAAAGGCCCACAATCTTACAAAAATAAAAAATAAAACTTTTTTTTACTCCCTGCTATAAAACATATCCCATAAAAAAAATCAAAAAAAATCTAATGTCTTAAAAAAATTAGGCCAATATGTATTCTGCTGAATTTTTAGTAAAACATAAAATCCCAATAGGTGTATATTGCTTTCTTTTGGTGGTATTTGATCACCTTTGCAATTTTATTTTTTGCGCTATAAACAAAGGCCCAAAATCTTAAAAAACAAAAAAATTAATATTTTTTACTTCCTGCTATAAAACATATCCCATAAAAAAGAAACTCCCAATAGGTGTATATTGATTGGTTTGCACAAATGTTATAGTTTCTACTAACTGGGATATATTTATTTCTCTTTCGTTCGTTTGACGGACACAGCTCCTGATCTTCTTAACTATTGGGTTATACTGTCTCCAACAGGAGGAGGACACTAAGCAGAAAAAAAAAAAAAAAGTCTGGCTATGCCCACCTGGTTCCTGGTATAGTAACTGTCCCCCCCTCTCCCCTTGGAGGGTTATGGGGTGGACGTGGGCCCCTTCATGAGACAAGCGGACCCCTGGGTCCCCCTCCTTCCTATTAGACACCCCCCTCATCGGTCTGGTGGTCCCTGTCGGCCATCTTGGCCCCCACATGCGCCCCCTCTCCTTCACTGACACTGGGGCTGTGGGGTGGGGTCGGGGGGTCCCCCACCTAGGGTGGGGGCAGGGTGCTTTGCTGGCGATGGGGGCGGGGGGTGCATTGCCGGCAATGGGCTGTTGGGGGGGCTGTACATGGAGGGGGCTCCTGCCAGGGCTCCCCCTTCCTGCGCCACTTTCTGAGGCCTAGGGATCCCTCCTGGGTATCTGGAAGACTTGTGGTGCTGCCATTTTCTTGTAACCTGTGTGCCTAATGCACAGTGGCCATGTTTGTGTAATCCGGTGGCCATTTTTCAGTGGTTTGCCATTGAAAATAGTGGCGGCCATGACAGTGGAGCCCTATGGGCAGCGATTTTGGCGGTGGGAGCCCCTTCTCATCCCCTGGTGCTGACTTCTGGATCTTTTCATTCCCTGATTGCCGTTCATGCATTGCAGATTTGCCCGGTGGCTGCGGTGCCTGGTTTCTGGAAGTGGCGTGTTTGGTGGGGTCCTCTCCCTCTCTACTGAGGATTGATTGGTGCCTCTGTGGCTAGCAACCGGATGAACGAAAGAGAAAATGGGATTTTTGACTTACCGTAAAATCCTTTTCTCTTAAGTTCATTGACGGACGCAGCACCCACCCCTCTGTGGAGTTGTGATTCTTCTGACACTGCCTGTAACAAAACTGAATACCTATAGAAGAGGGAAGGAATATGCCCCCTGGGACAGCACATAGGCGTAGCCAGACCTTTTTTCGGCCTAGTGTCCTACTCCTGTAGGGGGCAGTATAACCCAATGGTTAAGATGATCAGAAGCTGTGTCAGTCAATGACAGTAAATCAAAAACCCCATTTTTTTTTTTTAAATGTTTCACTAGTAATGGTGGTGATTAGCGAATTCTATAGGGACTATGATATTGTGGCGGACAGTTGGACATAAACTGACACTTTTTGCAGACCAATGACACTAAATCATTCACTGTCACTGTACTAATGACACTGGCTGGGAAGGGGTTAAACATCTAGGGGTGATCAAAGGGTTAAAAGGTGTTCCTAGCCAGTGGTATAGTGTACTTTGTGTGCTGCTTTTACTAGGGGAAAGCATGGATCCATATCCATTCTTTTCAGGAACACAGGATCCATACCTTCCCTCCTGACAGAACAAAGATATGCCTTGTTTACATAGGCAGACCTCCGTTCTGCTTCTGTACCGAAGGATCAGCAGGTGCCAGCAGTCACCAAGTCCATGGTAACCACCAATCAGTTCCATAGCGGGCTATACTGGGTGCCGGCGGACACTGAGTCTGTGATATCCACCGTTCAAGTTTCCACTGTGGGCCGGAGGCGGCACCCATGCACACCACCTACCCGGAAGTGTCGGCCAACATACAAGGTAGGTGATCCGGTGCAGCAGTGTCACCTTGCAGATGTATATGTAAGTTATGCAATCGGCAAGTGGTAAAGAGACAAACATGGAGTTAGACATTAAGCCCAATTTAGGAGCAACTTCTATATATACAGCCGTGGCCAAAAGTTTTGAGAATGCCTATTATTTTCACAAAGTCACTCAGTGTTTTCAGATCTTTGTCAGATGTTACTATGATATACTGAAGTACAATTACAAGCATTTCATAAGTGTCAAAGGATTTTATTGACAATGACATGAAGTTTATGCAGAGTCAATATTTGCATTGTTGACCCTTCTTTTTCAAGACCTCTGCAATTGGCCCTGGCATGCTGACACTCCACTTCTGAGCCACATCCTGACTGATGGCCGCCCATTCTTCCATAATCAATGCTTGGAGTTTGCCAGAATTTGTGGGGTTTTTTTTGTTCACCCGACTCTTGAGGACTGACCACAAGTTCTCAATGGGATTAAGATCTAGGGAGTTTCCTGGCCATGGACCCAAAATTTCCCTGTTTTGTTCCCCAAGCCACTTAGCTATCACTTTTGCCTTATGGCAAATTGCTCCATCATGCTGCAAAAGGCATTTTTCCTCACCAAACTGCTCTTGGATGGTTAGAAGAAGATGCCCTCGGAAGATGTTTTTATACTATTCATTTTTCATGGATGTGTTCTTAAAGCGGAGTTCCACCCAAAAGTGGAACTTCCGCTTTAGGTAGTTCTAACCCCCTGACATGCCACATTTGGCATGTCATTTTTTTTGGGGGGGGGTACCTAGTTTTGACGGGTACCCGCTCCCACTTCCGCTCGGAGCGCCGCGGCGCCCTGAGCGGGAGTTCTCCTCTCCCCCTCCCTGCAATCTTCTGGGACATGTCAGAGGTCCCAGAAGATTGCCGGCCAATCACAACGCATAGCGCAACTCGCGCATGCGCAGTGCGTACCCGGCTGTGAAGCTGCAAACTGTCACAGCCGGGTGCCCACACCAGTGATGCCGGCGCCGCAGAGCAGAGAGGGAAGAGGATCGAGGCTTCGGGCAGCCATATCGCTGGACCGTTGGACAGGTGAGTGTGTGAGGCTGGAACTCCGCTTTAAGCAAAATTTAGAGTGAGCCCACTACCTTGGATGAGAAGCAACCCCACACATGAATGGTCTCAGGATGCTTTACTGTTTGCATGACACAGGACTGATGGTAGTGCTCTCTTTTCTTCTCCGGACAAAGTTATTTTCCGGTTGCCCCAAACAATCAGAAAGGGGATATATCAGAGAAAATGACTTTCCCCCAGTCCTCAGCAATCCAATTCCTGTACCTTTTGCAGAATATTAGTCTGTCCCTGATGCTTTTCCTGGAGAGAAGTGGCTTCTTTGCTGCCCTTCTTGACACCAGGCCATCCTCCAAAAGTCTTCTCCTCACTGTGTGTGCCAATGTACTCACACCTGTTTGCTGCCATTCCTGAGCAAGCTCTGCACTGGTGGTGCCCCGATCCCGCAGTCGAAACAACTGTAGGAGACGGTCCTGGCGCTTGCTGGACTTTCTTGGGCGCCCTAAATCCTTCTTTACAAATGCAGTGAAAATGTATTTTTATGGGACTTTGCCGTCAATTGCAATTCCTCCGATCACTCTTTATAAACATTCTGGAGTATATGCAAATTTCCATCATAAAAAACTGAGGCAGCAGACTTTGTGAAAATTAATATTTGTGTCATTCTCAAAACTTTTGGCCACAGCTGTACTTCTCTGTGTGGAAAGCAGTTTTCCCTAACGTAATTTCAGGGTTTTACTTTAAGATTTCACCGGAGTATAGCTGTGGTTCTATGTAGCTGGCTGCATACAGATTCTGCAAGGGTTTTCATATGTGTTTCCAGACAGAGAAGCAGCCCCTTGCCATATGATGTTAGCAATGCTAGTTATCCTCCCCCCAACTCATTCATACTCTGAGACAGCAAGGTACTTTTAATTACAGCCTGAGCATACCTTCAGTTTGCCCTTGCCAGCCAATAACACTTGGGAGTTACAATGATTGATTTATAAGAAAATATATCTAAGCAAGAAAAGAAATAAAGACATGGTTAAAAAAAAAAAAAAAAAAAGAATCACAATGAAATTAACATTTTTATTTGCATACATAAATATAAAACTAATGTCATACAATAATTAAAAAAAAAAAAAACAGAAAAATTCAAACTATGTAAACTAAAACTAAAAATTTACATAAAAAAAAAAAAATGAATGAAAACATGGCTACATAATACATAAAATTTAAAACTAATGGCAAAACAAAAAGGAAAACAAAATGAAATGGTTACCAAGGCAATGCAGGTCAGGGTATCAAGGATGGAGGATTCACACAATATTAAAAAGAAATCCAAAAGGGTGGTCAGGAACATGAACTCTGCAAAACAGATGGAGGAGCTAGAGTGAGTTATCTGGGGACTCGGACAGCAAATATAAAATGATGGAAATGCACATGACAAATTAAAGCAAAAAAAAATAAAATAATAAAATAAAATAAAAATAAAACAAACAGTTAGTGCATGAACTAAACGCTACATGATGATTGTATCCAGAGATTAGGGAGCAACATGGGCTTGTAGGCAGGTGTGCAGTCAGTTCCACCCCTCCCCAACCTTTATAAAGCTTAATCCCAAACTCTTTACCTGGATCTATCAAAGCAATGCAAAAAAAAAAAAAAAAAAAAGGAAAGTTTAAAAGGAATTCCTGTCAAGACATTTAGGCTTTGCAAGCACTATGGAATAATTCATTCTCAAAGTTCTGAGATAAAAACACATACACACTTTACTTGTTTTCCCTCACTCAATCATTTTGTCCCCTTCAAGCAGAGAGCTGGCACCTTTAGGCCCCTTTCACACGAAGGGTCCGATCAGGTCCATCAGTTTTTCAGGCGGCCCTGATCTAACCCTCCATTCACCACTATGGACCGGTGGGTGTAAATGGACTACACCCGCCTACCTCCAATTCAATGTAGTCTGCTAAAAGAGAACAAAAATAAATAGAAGGAAATCTGCCCCCCTCTGTTTAGGCAGATGGGAGGGCAGTCAGGTTTAAACAGACAGTGGAGACCGTTTACACCCAGCAGCCCATTAGAGCAGGCGGCTGACAGGTCTGTGCCCGCTGATTAAATCAGAGTACCACATGAAAGGGACCCTAAAAGAGAAGTTGAGGATTTTTTTAATTCCAAGACACCTAGGTGGATGCTGTATCTGTCCCCCCGCTGGCTCTAAGACTGAGAACCAGGCGGTCAAAGACCGCTGATTGCTCGGGTTCTCAGAGCTCTGTGAGCAGAGAGCTGGTGACTGTCAGTCACTGGCTCTCTGCTCATCCCCCCCTCACATTCTCACTAGAGCGCTGGGCTATGCAGGGGGCGGGAGTGGCCGGCTCAGGGTTTCAGCAGCTCGCTGAGAGGCTGAGCCAGGTGCCGATCCAGGGTTGTGGGCGGATCCCGACAATATTGTTGGGATCTTGCCCCAGCCTGGACAGCCTCTGTGGCTTCAGTCCGCTGTCTGCTGAAAAAGGGTCATAGGAGTGCAGAAGGGACTTTTTAATCTGTAATGTAAAAAAAAGCCTTATAACCTGTAAACAAAGCCTTCTAATCTGTAACACAAATAGCGGCCTTGTAATCTGTAATATACAAAGGAGCAGAAGGATGAACTGCTCCACAATGTCTGCATCTACAGAAGTCAGTAAGGGCTGGTTCTAGAGCTTATTTACTGCTTATGTCTGGTCCCTAAATGTCCATAGTTTGACTTTAAGGGTTAACTACTTATTTCTGTCTAGGGGGATTTGGAATAGGAGATTTATTTCCCACAACCTCTTCTCCCCCATGCTCCTGCGGTCTAAGGTCCACTGATGGTCTAAGGTCCACTGATGCTCTAAGGTCCACTGATGCTCTAAGGTCCACTGATGCTCTAAGGTCCACTGATGCTCTAAGGTCCACTGATGCTCTAAGGTCCACTGATGCTCTAAGGTCCACTGATGCTCTAAGGTCCACTGATGCTCTAAGGTCCACTGATGCTCTAAGGTCCACTGATGCTCTAAGGTCCACTGATGCTCTAAGGTCCACTGATGCTCTAAGGTCCACTGATGCTCTAAGGTCCACTGATGCTCTAAGGTCCACTGATGCTCTAAGGTCCACTGATGCTCTAAGGTCCACTGATGCTCTAAGGTCCACTGATGCTCTAAGGTCCACTGATGCTCTAAGGTCCACTGATGCTCTAAGGTCCACTGATGCTCTAAGGTCCACTGATGCTCTAAGGTCCACTGATGCTCTAAGGCCAAGACTGATGTAGGACCTAAAGACATACACTGGACACTGAGGGACAGTCCACTGCTTGAGCATGGGGGAGTGACGTTTTCCAGGGGAGCAGACCAGGTAAATAAATTGCTTCTTGCTGCCCCTAGGCAGAAACAAGCATCTAACTCCCTGCAGTTAAACACCACCGATCACACGGATCGACTGTCAGTCATCGCTCTCGGCTCCCCTGCGCTCACTGGAGTGTTGGGCTGTGGAGGTGGCAGGAGTAGCTGGCTCAAGCTCTCAGCAGCTTGCCGAGAGGCTGAGCCAGGTGCCGGTCCAGGGCTGTGGGTGGACCCCGACCATATTGGCACGATCTTTCACCAGCCTGGATCGGCTCTGTGATATCAGCCGACAGCGAGTTTCAACGTGCAGTCTGCTGGAAAATGGGTCACAGGAGTGCAGAACAACTGCACTCCCGTGATACACAAGAGAAGTAAAGCCAAACAAGCTTACCCCGTACTTCTTAAAGGTTTTCTGGAGTTGGGCTTTAAGGGCATACAGCAATTAGAAGATCACAGCACCCATGGTGCAACCCGGAACCCCACACTGCTACGGCACTACTTATCCTTACATCAATATCGGGATAATACATTTGCTTTAGAATGTAAAGTAATATAATAAATTGTTTCAGCGGTTTGTTACTGAATAGACAGATCCAATATAGTTCATGTAGAAAAAGGAAGTAGGAGCTCACAATTAGCCATGAGATGAGAGTTTAATTCTATAGCAGACACAAGTATTAAAGTGATAGTTCACTTTTATGTAATAACTGCCTATGATGGTAAGGGGTGTCTGTAGATAAAAGCAAACTGTGAAGCTCTGACTAAAGTTGCTGTAGGTGTAGGCCATTTACCTCCCAAAGCCTGACTGGAATACTCCCGGTATGTTGCGAAGTGAGGCCTAGTCATTACTGCTCACCTTCACCATCACAGAGGTGAGCCTTTTCTCGGATTCCAACCCCCTCACATCCTCTCTCTGATGGTGGAGGTGAGAAGTAATGACTAGGCCTCGATTAGCAATATCGTAGCAACGTCATGGGAGTATTTCAGGCTTCAGGAGGTACATAAATGGCCTACCTACACCTATAAAAAGGGCATTTTTCATCTTTAGACAGACCTGCATAGTTTGTTTTTATCTACAGATGCCCCTTATCTACATGGTAAAGGTGAACTAACCCTTTAAGGCCACTGATTGGCAGTTCTTTGGTTTTATAAAGCCTCGCTGTGTCTGTGTATAAGCAGCAAACTAAGAGCGCATTATAAAATCATCTCTACCAATCTTCTAGAAAAGGCACCCAGTGGATTGTCATTACAATCCAAATCATAATTCTAAAATGATTTCAAAATGATATACAAAATAGTCTGACAAATGAATACAAATGAGAGACGAGCTTCAGAGTAACAAAAACGTAGTTTTTCAATAAAACAAAGAGTAGAGAGTTACAATAAAATTATCCCGTGTTTTGTGCCTGCAGAAAGAACCGACTGTTTCACTTTAATGCCAACCCCACCAGCTAGCTACACATACTCTCCTTCACCCTATATGGGAGTTGGAACCTATATAGGGCTAAGGGTTTTCTCCCATGTGACAGCCCTGGGTTGTTCAAACTACCAACCACCAGCACTGTCATGTGACAGGAACCGAAGAGTCACATGCCTCCTCATAACTGGAAGTACTGGGTATATTCTTTGCTCCCCAGCCCAGAAGCCAAACAGAGCAATGAGTGGGTTGTGCTGCTGGTATGGTCACCACTACAAGGGGACTGGTGATCCACAGATTTACAGCTGCCAGGAGGACAAAAGTGAAGGTCTAGCAATCCTCATCGCTTTATTTTTTTTTAGAGTTCAAGCACAGAGTCAACCAAACCATGCTCTACTCGCAGCAGTACAAAATAACACAACTGACAAACACCAACAACCTGGACAAAGAAACTTAACCAGCCAGGGTGGTCCACACCCTTTCCGGGGCATCCGGGCGACAACTACTAGAATGATCGCTGGGCGCGACGGGTCTTTGAATCTTTATAACTATGCAAATGATCTTCATGGTTAGCTCCAGTGTATGTGCAATGTTATACCTACTTCACGTTTTACAATCTCAACTGTTTTGTAATGCCTATGCTCTGTTTTATTGCATTTGTTATTGCACTGATTTGGAAGAAAAACCTAATAAAAATCATTGAGAAAACGAAAATGAACCAGCCATGCCTTACATCCCCATCGCTTTCTCCCCTCACCTTAACTACTATACTAAACATACCTTCTCACCAATTTCTTCTCGAACATTGACGTAGGTGGATACGGCATCGGCTCGATGCGGCATCTGTCCCCCACCGGCTCTAAGACTAAAGCCTCGTACACACGCAACGAATTTCCGCCGACCGGTCGTCTGTCTTTTGTCCAGAGTGGTGTCTGTTGGTTGGAATGTGCTCTAGACTGCACACGAATTTTGTCGTCCGACAATTATACTCCAGAAGTGATGTCATGTGTTGGATTGCTTTCTTTGTGTTCTTTCATCCCTGAGCATGCCTAGTCTTGCTCATAAGATTTTTCCCTGTCGAAATCTGTACTGACTGCACGAAAATCAGATGTGTTTTGACGGACAAAAATTTTATAGCATGCACACCAGAATTTTTTCGGCCCAAAAAGTCGGAGTCGGTTGTCGAGAGCACCATACTAAGAAGCCGAAAATCGGCAGATCGGTCGTCGGACGAAAATTCCCAGCCGAATTTAGACGCGTGTGTACGAGGCTTAAGAACTGAGTAATCAAACATTGCCAATCACTCAGTTGTCAGAGTTCCCTGATCAGAAAGCTGGCGATGGTCAGTTACCGCTGTCTGCTCAGCCCCCCCTCACTGAAACGCTGGGCTGTGAAGAGGGCAGCAGTAGCCAGCCCAGGCTCTCAGCGGCTCACTGAAAGGCTGAGCTAGGTGCCAGTCCAGGCATGTGGGCAAATCCCAACCATATGGTTGCAATCCTTTCCGAGCCTGGAACGACTACGTGACATCCACCAAATGCGGGTTTCAGCCCGCTGTCCGCTGAAAACGGGACGCAGGAATGCAGAACGAACTGCACTCCCGTGATCCACAGGAGACGTAAAGCCAAATGAGCTTTGCCTGTACTTCTCTAACGCCAGGTTGGTTTGAGCGGCGTCTTACCTTTAGTATGCTTACACTCCTGGATTAGTGAAGGTACGCCTGCTCCCATTCTCTGACGACCGTCGGGGAAACTGTTGATCCTCCAGCTTTGAGCGGTGCCACGTGCTTAAAGCAGAGTTCCGGCCTCAAATACCTTTAACTAAAAAAAACCCCCTATAATACTAATCCATCGCCCTTTACAGAACCGCTATTCTCATACTTACAAGGTGCACAGTATTGGATTTTAGTCAAAATCTTACTTTTAAAAACGCTGTCTGGGTGCAGCCATCTTGGATGTGGGCATCTGAAGCCACAGTGTAATCTGCTGTGTCCTTCTTCCTGATTCCAGCCTCCTGTGAGTGATGACAAACAGCTCCCAGGATGCAATGCAAAGGCGGAAGTGATGTCGGTGGCCGTCGCCACAGAGGGGGCAGAAGGAGGAAGTACAATCAATCAAAAATGCCTTGAAAATAAGGTAAGGGACCTCCGAAAAAAATTGAAAATGCACAATTGTTGATCAGCATATCGAGCACTCCAGGAATCACTAAAGTTGCAAAATAAGCCGGAACTCCACTTTAACGTGACACTCTTGTTACATGGCAGTCTCAAGCATGAGACCTCAATTGGAATAAACGGGGAGGGGTTGCCCAGAGATGGCCTTTACCCAGTTATCTAGTAAATGTCGCTTTAAGCCCTATAAACAATTCTACTCTATTGCCCCCTTTGTTAAAGTTCATCTAATTCTACACAACCAGTCAATGGGGTTCTGACACCAACTTTTTAGTCCATCAGCCAAAAGTGAAGGGAACAAGAAAAAAAAAAAAAAAGCGTTTAGCTGACAGCTCATAACAAATTCAGACAACATAGTGCATTCAATTCCACACCGATGCCGGCTCTAGTCAGTGAGAATAACCCATATGCACTTCGATTCTTATAGTCTTATCTACTCACATTAGCATCCTAATCTCTCAATGCAGAATAGGTAAAATTATCCTTGCTGCGTGCCCTTCACAGTGGAGACCACAATATTACACAGAATATTACACACAAAGGGGTCCTTGAGATCCTCTGTACCCTTGTGTGGAAATGGCGCTCACAAAAAGGAAAGCAATAACTTTTACATGTTAATAGATTGTCCCTGCTTATCTACGGCAATGACACAACGCGTTCCAATTATCAATGCACATATTTATCTGCTGAGGGATTTTTTTTTCTTTTTTTCTCTTTTGGTTCAATGGACACAGATTAAAATATGCTCAGTGGCATTATCTTGTGTTTGGGCGGACTGGAGCTCGATACTGCAATTTCTTTTTAATCACGGGACTGTTCAATATATAGACAAATAGGAAGCGGCCTACGTTTCAAACAAATTTAGACGATTGGAAGGGGACCGGGGGTGAGATTACCAGGCTGGAAACTTTCAAAAGACATTAGAAGACTGAAGTCTGTTTAAAAGGAAATGACTATGAATGTTCAGCAACTACACTTGGTACGTTTGTTTTTTTTTTACTGTGATTTTATACACAGCTGGAAAAACCTGTATGTATTTATATATATATATATATTATACAGGGTTTATATAGTACCAACAGTTTGTATAGCGCTTTACAAAATAAGAGACCGAGCAGTTACAATACAATAAAATACAAGAGGGTTAACAGAGCCCTGCTCATTGGGGCTTACAAGCAAATAGGATGGGGCAAGTGGTACAAAGGGTATATATACTGTATATAAGTGATCGACCGATATAGGTTTTTTATTGCAGATACCGATATTTTGGTCATCGCATATCGGTATCGGCCAATATTTTCGGACAATTAAAAAAAAAAAATGTATTTATTATTTATTTTTATTTACACAGGTACTCTTGAGGAGGGATCTGGGGGTCCAAAAGACCCCAAATCCCTCCTCTGCACATAAAAGCATTTAAAACGGCAAGATTGGCTGTTTTGAAGGCGGTCATTTTAAATTTGGCGCTGAGTACCCAGAAGTGATGTCATGCTGCTTTGATCGGGTCTTCGGCAGCCGTGCAGGTAGGATGCCCAGGCCTCCTGGTGGGACGGAAGATCCGGGCGAGCCACGGAAGGACACACGTCCCCTCCCGCTCCTTGTAATGACAGCCGAGCGGCTTCTCAGCCGCATCGGTCGTCATTACAAGACAGCCGACCGTTGGCTATGGATGCCGGTACCGGGGTGATGCCTCTAGCTGCAGCCATCACTCCGGTACAAGCACTTCCCCTGAAATTTCGGCAATATCGGTAACCTCAGGGGCCGATTTCGACATATTGGGGAAAGTGCAGATCAGCCCTCGATATTTTGGCTTTGCCGATAATCGGTTGATCCCTACTGTGTGTATACATCCATCTATCTATCTATCTATATATATCCATCTATCTATATATATATCTATCTATATCTATATATATCTATATATATATCTATATCTATATATATATATATATATTTTATATATATATATATATATATAATATATAGTGTGTGTGTGTGATATATAGAAAAACAAAATTAATCCAATCTGCAGTACCTTGTATATTTAGTAAGAGTAAAATATTCACAAAGGAGACCTCAAAATAACAAAAAATATCAATGTTTCAGATCACTTAAGATCCTTCATCAGGTATAGCAAGCATGAAAATCCGATTCACCTGAAGAATCAAGCTATATACTGGGTGTATGCAGTCCTGACCTGTTTGTGCATGTATGTATGTGTGTGTGTGTGTGTGTGTGTGTGTGTATATATATAGGGATGGATGGATATATATGGATATATTGGCAAAAGTATTGGGACGCCTTTACACACGCATGAACTTTAATGGCATCCCGGTCTTCGTCCATAGGGTTCAATATTGAGTTGGCCCAACCTTTGCAGCTATAACAGCTTCAACTCTTCTAGGAAGACTGTCCACAAGGTTTAGGAGTGTGTCTATGGGAATGTTTCACCATTCTTCCAGAAGTGAGGTCATTCACTGATGTTGGACAAGAAGGCCTGGCTCGCAGTCTACGCTCTAATTCATCCCAAAGGTGTTCTATCGGGTTGAGGTCAGGCCAGTCAAGTTCCTCCCCCCTAAACTCGCTCATCCATGTCTTTATGGACCTTGCTTTGTGCACTGGTGCGCAGTCATGTTGGAACAGGAAGGGGCCATCCCCAAACTCCTCCCACAAAGTTAGGAGCAGGAAATTGTCCAAAATATCTTGCTATGCTGACGCCTTAAGAGTTCCCTTCACTGGAACTAAGGGGGCCAAGCCCAACCTCTGAAAAACAACCCCACACCATAATCCCCCCTCCACTAAGTGATTTTGACCACTGTGCACAAAGCAAGGTCTATAAAGACATGGATGGGCGAGTTTGGGGTGGAGGAACTTGACTGACCTCAACCCAATAGAGCGGAGACTGCGAGCCAGGCCATCTCTCTATAATCAGTGTCTGACCTCACAAATGCACTTCTGGAAGAATGGTCAAACATTCCCATAGACACTCCTAAACCTTGTGGACAGCCTTCCCAGAAGAGTTGAAGCTGTTATAGCATAGAATAACAAGCTGTAGAAAAAACATCAGACGCTGCAAAAAGCGGCTGTAAAAACGCCTCTGTGTGCATGAGGCCGAAGACTTCCAGGGATGCTACAAAGAATGGAAAAATCGCTGAGAGGCGTTTGTGCACTAAAGGTGCATTCTTTAATGTTCAATTGTAAAATCTTTAAATAAAAGAATTAAAATCTCATTCTCATTTTATGGACACATATCGTGCATGTGTGTGTATATATATATATATATATATATATATATATATATATATATATATATACACACACACACACACACACACACACACACACATATATATATATATATATATATATATATATATATATATACACACACATTATATATAATATATACACTTTTTTTCTTTCTTGATTATATAGAAACCTGAATTTGCTGCCTTCTAGTGGACATTGGTATGTCAGTGCTATCAGCATCCTCATTGAATGCTTGCTATGAGACTCAGTTAAATGTGTGATTGGCTGGTCCTACTAGGAAGGACAGGAGAAGTGCAGCTTTCAGCATGAATACCGGATCACACAAGTGCGATGCCAGACATCGCATGCGATTCGCACTGCATTGCTGCGCAGATCACGTGCAAAGTCTGTGGGATGCAGTTTCAGCCATACAAATAATGGTAGAAATCGAATCGCATGCAGATTTTTTTTTTTTGGTCCGCACTGGAATAGTTCTCAATGAACTACTGAGGAGATGAAGAGTGCCGTGGTAGTTCATGGATTCTTCCTGCCTGCCCATTTGGGATAAAGATATACTGACAGTTCTTCAGGAGACCGCCATTGGTATCAGCGATCTGCTTATTGCTGGTGCAATGCTTTACAGGCTCCAAAAAAAAAAATAATAATAATAAATAAATGCACATTTTGTTACCTGCAAAAAAAATGTTTATTTTTTTTTCTAAAAAGTGAACTTTAAGCGTTTGTTACCCAAAAAAAAATGGAATGTTTCCTTAACCACTTTAGCCCCGCAGGATTTGGCTGCTCAAAGACCAGGCCCTATTTTGCGATTCGCCACTGCGTGACTTTAACGGACAATTGCGCGGTCGTGCGACGCTGTACCTAAACGAATTTGGCGTCCTTTTTTACCCACAAATAGAGCTTTCTTTTGGTGGTATTTGATCACCTGTGCGATTTTTACTTTTTGCGCTATAAACAAAAAAAGAGCATTTATTTTGAAAAAATAATATTTTTCACATTTTTTTATATGAAATTCCCCCCCAAAAAATGTAAAAATCAAATTTTATTTAAATTTTTGGCCAATTTGTTTTCTGCTACATAGGTTTGGTAAAAAAAAAAATCACAAGCGTATTTTGATTGGTTTGCGCAAAAGTTATTGCGTTTACTAACAAAGGGAAAGATTTTTGTCATTTTTGTTGTTTTTTTAACGCGTAATGGCGGCGATCTGCGATTTTTTTTGCGGGACTGCGACATTTGGGCGGACAGATCGGACCCTTGACTGACATTTTTGACACTTTTGGGGTTACCAGTGACATTTCTACAGTAAATCAGTGCTATACATATGCACTGTTACTGTAAAAATGACACTGGCAGTGAAGGGGTTAACTGTATTGGAGAGGGAGGGGTTAAATGTGTCCCTAGGGGCATGATTCTAACTGTGATTGGCTGTGGCTTGATGTGTAAGAACATTGATCAACGGTCCTACATAGTAGAACCGTATGATCACTATTCCTACAGGGGAGAATGACAGGCGGCTTTGTTTACACTAGCCGCCTGCCTTTCTCCCACTGTCACGGACGATCGGGTCCGCCGGGCACACGCGCAGGGGGGGTCCGTGACCGAGCGGGAGCGTGCTTCCGGCGGCACGCACTCGCTCCCCACACCCTTACAGGCTAGTGACGTATCCCTACGTCGCTCTGCCTGTGAGGGGCTGACTGCCGACGTAAATAGTCGTGCGGCAGTCGGCAAGTGATTAACGGACAATTGCGCGGTCGTGCCACGCTGTACCCAAATTAAATTAAATTTCCTTTTTTTACCCACAGAGCTTTCTTTCGGTGGTATTTGATCACCTGTGCAATTTTTTATTTTTTGCGCTATAAACAAAAATAGAGACAGTTTTGAAAAAATAATATTTTTCACATTTTTTTATATGAAATTCTCAAAAAAAATGTAAATTTAAAAATCAAAATTTTTTAACATTTTTTTTTTGGTGTGGCCAACTACCGCTTTAAAAAAAAAAAAAAAATAATAATGAAAATAAATCTATACATATATAAAAAGTAGAACATACACAGCAGAACATAATGCAATAGACTCATCGCAGAGAATATGACAAAGAAATTATAGAATTAGAGTCAGAATTATAGAAGGGAAATCATTCAATTACTGCTCGCTTTAACTTCATTTGTGCTTGTGTTTCATATGCGCATTCATCTTTATTTCGTAAAACATTTAATTTGCTGATAAACCTTGTTAAGGAGAATTGAACAATTAAATAATTGCTTCAATTCAAAAGTTTTATCAAATTCAGCCGGCTTATTCAATTATGCCACGCTGGCCTGCCCGAACGTTTCGCAGCCTCCTTCAGCCAGCACAGTGCCGCCAGTACAGAACACACAGACAATGCAAGACGGTGCAAGCTGAAGCCTCCGCCAAAACTGAGAGACTGGAAATGTAGGAAAGCTCTGTTTATTACAAAGAACCGGGCTTAAAGCAGTAGTAACCCTCCATTGGTCATTTTTACCTACAGGTAAGCCTTTAATAAGCCTATAATACATGTGCACGGTTTAGGAGATATTCACCCTGCATGCAGCCAGTGAAATCATTGGCACATGCGCTCTGAAGGTCCGGCATACCTCACCGGAACTTCAGAGCTTCGTCCCGCAACTGAAGGCTCCCATGCGCATGCTGGAGAGGGCGAACCCGGAAGAAAGACCAGGGGAAGAGGTCAGCTCTCTTAGCGGTAACAGTACAGTGCTGGAGGGCTTCATTCCAAGGTAAGTGTTTCATAATGTGCTAGTATGCACACCATGCTGGACGGACCAATGTAGATTGAAAAGGCTACCTCTGATAAAGTCCCTATTGGACGCAACATGTCAGGTGGGCGGGGCAGTGGTGTCACCATGCTGGGCGGACCAATGCAGATTAAACAGGGTACATTTGAGAAAGTTCCTATTGAACACAACGTGTCAGGTGGGCGGGGCAGTGGCATCACCATGCTGGGCGGACCAATGCAGATTAAAAAGGCTACCTTTGAGAAAGTTCCTATTGAACACAACGTGTCAGGTGGGCAGGGCAGTGGCATCACCATAGTGAGCAGGCCAATGCAAACTGAATAGGCTACCTTTGAGAAAGTCCCTATTGGACACGTGTCAGGTGGGCGAAGCAGTGGCGTCACCATACTGGGCGGACCAATGCAGATTAAAAAGGCTACCTTTGAGAAAGTCCATACTGGATACGTGTCAGGTGGGTGAGGCAGTGGGGTCACCATGCCGGGCAGATCAATGCTGATTTAATAGGCTACCTCTGATAAAGTCCCTATTGGACGCAACGTGTCAGGTGGACGGGGCAGTGGCATCACCATAGTGGGCGGACCAATGCAAACTGAATAGGCTACCTTTGAGAAAGTCCCTATTGGACGCGACGTGTCAGGTGGGTGGGGCAGTGGTGTCCCCATGCTGAGTGGACCAATGCAGGTTAAAAAGTGTATTTTTGAGAAAGTCCCTATTGGAAACAACGTATCAGGTGGGCGGGGCAGTGGCGCCACAATGATGGGCGGACCAATGCAGATTAAAAATGCTACCTTTGAGAAAGTCCTTATTGGACACGTGTCAGGTGGGAGGGGCAGTGGGGTCACCATGCTGAGTGGCCCAATGCAGATTACAAAGGCTACCATTGAGAAAGTACCTATTGGACACATGTCAGGTGGGCGGGACAGTGGGGTCACCATGCTGAGTGGCCCAATGCAGATTACAAAGGCCTATTGGACACGTGTCAGGTGGGCGGGACAGTGGGGTCACCATGCTGAGTGGCCCAATGCAGATTGCAAAGGCTACCATTGAGAAAGTCCCTATTGGACGCAACATGTGAGGTGGGCGGGGCAGTGGCGTCACCATGCTGGGCGGACCAATGCAGATTAAAAAAAGGGTACAGTGGTGGGCTTGAGCACGATATGGCCATATGGTGGGACCAATTCACTATTTTTATTAATGGATTGTCTCCATATTTGATAGTCATTTCTTTTGCATGTGTGCGCTATTCTTTTTTTAATATACATGTTGCTTGGTTCATAGCTGCACCGGCTTTAGAAATACATGTTCAGGGTTTGCTCCCCCAATTTTTTGCTTATTATGTATTCGGTCTGACCAGACTTCTGAGGTTGAGCAGCCCACCCCCCACACACACCTGTACTCTATCAGTGTCCACCATCAAGTAGATATAGGAGGAGTCCCTTGTAGTGCATTAACATATCTCTCCCAGCAAGGAGTGTTGTCTCCAACGGTTAGAGAGACTGGATTCATCCTTTTTTATGGATAGTGTAGGACCCACTGATAATGGGGTACTTTGACGTAGTGGTGGTACTGAGCACGATATGGCCATATGGTGGGACTAAATCCCCATTTTTATTTATGGATTGTCTCCATATTTGATAGTCATTTCTTTTGCATGTGTGCGCTATTCTTTTTTAATATACATGTTGCTTGGTTCATAGCTGCACCGGCTTTAGATATACATGTTCATGGTGTGCTCCAATTTTTTGCTTGTACATTTGAGAAAGTCCCTACTGGACGCAACGTGTCAGGTGGGTGGGGCAGTGGAATCACCATGCTGGGCGGACCAATGCAGATTAAAAAGGCTACCTTTGAGAAAGTTCCTATTGAACACGTGTCAGGTGGGCGGGGCAGTGGCATCACCATAGTGGGCGGGCCAATGCAAACTGAATAGGCTACCTTTGAGAAAGTCCATATTGGACACGTGTCAGGTGGGCGAAGCAGTGGCGTCACCATACTGGGCGGACCAATGCAGATTAAAAAGGCTACCTTTGAGAAAGTCCATACTGGATACGTGTCAGGTGGGTGAGGCAGTGGGGTCACCATGCCGGGCAGATCAATGCTGATTGAATAGGCTACCTCTGATAAAGTCCCTATTGGACGCAACGTGTCAGGTGGACGGGGCAGTGGCATCACCATAGTGGGCGGACCAATGCAAACTGAATAGGCTACCTTTGAGAAAGTCCCTAGTGGACACGTGTCAGGTGGGTGGGGCAGTGGTGTCCCCATGCTGAGTGGACCAATGCAGGTTGAAAAGTGTATTTTTGAGAAAGTCCCTATTGGATACAACATATCAGGTGGCAGTGGCAGTGGCACCACAATGATGGGCGGACCAATGCAGATTAAAAAGGCTACCTTTGAGAAAGTCCTTACTAGACACGTGTCAGGTGGGAGGGGCAGTGGGGTCACCATGCTGAGTGGCCCAATGCAGATTGCAAAGGCTACCATTGAGAAAGTCGCTATTGGACGCAACATGTCAGGTGGGCGGGGCAGTGGCGTCACCATGCTGAGTGGCCCAATGCAGATGGCAAAGGCTACCATTGAGAAAGTCCCTATTGGACGCAACATGTCAGGTGGGCGGGGCAGTGGCGTCACCATGCTGGGCGGACCAATGCAGATTAAAAAGGGTACATTTGAGAAAGTCCCTATTGGACGCAACGTGTCAAGTGGGTGGGGCAGTGGCATCACCATGCTGGGCGGACCAATGCAGATTAAAAAGGCTACCTTTGAGAAAGTTCCTATTGAACACAACGTGTCAGGTGGAGCGGGGCAGTGGCATCCACATAGTGAGCAGGCCAATGCAAACTGAATAGGCTACCTTTGAGAAAGTCCATATTGGACACGTGTCAGGTGGGCGAGGCAGTGGCGTCACCATACTGGGCGGACCAATGCAGATTAAAAAGGCTACCTTTGAGAAAGTCCATATTGGATACGTGTCATGTGGGCGAGGCAGTGGGGTCACCATACTGGGCAGATCAATGCTGATTGAATAGGCTACCTCTGATAAAGTCCCTATTGGACGCAACGTGTCAGGTGGACAGGGCAGTGGCATCATAGTGGGCGGGCCAATGCAAACTGAATAGGCTACCTTTGAGAAAGTCCCTATTGAACACGTGTCAGGTGGGCGGGGCAGTGGCGTCACCCTACTGGGCGGCCCAATGCAGATTAAAAAGGCTACCTTTGAGAAAGTCCATACTGGATACGTGTCAGGTGGGGTCACCATGCTGGGCAGATCAATGCTGATTGAACAGGCTACCTTTGAGAAAGTCCCTTTTGGACGCAACGTGCCAGCTGGGTGGGGCAGTGGCATTACCGTGCTGGGTGGACTACAGACTGAAAAGGAAGAGTAATTTTTAATAACATTCAATTTCAATAGGACTTATGTAGAAATTGTATATTCCATATATATTTTATTTTCTGTTTTTTTCTCCCCCACGCAAGTGGCGTTACCCTTTTATTTAGTATTAACGATGCAACAGTCTTTGCTATTTTTAACTCATCGGTTTGAACCCAGCAGAATAAATACACACACAACTTAGTAAAATTGCAGTTCACGCCACCGAGCATCCCCTCAGTTTTTGTTCTTCATACAATTTCCTATACGCACTTCAGTGGCATTTAAAAACTGTGCTTCTTTCCACCTTTGGCGTGTGTTTGTCTGCGCTGGGGAAACGCACCTTTTGTGAAAAAGGAATAAATAAGTAAAAAAATAATGATAGCGTTTGGCATACAGTAAAAAAAAAAAAAAACATAACTGCTGAACTCATGCTCTTACTGTTCTGCGAGTCTAACTGGGAGGAATTCAAAGATGTGAGACGGGGAAAAAGCAGCAGATTGCAGCCTTTGATGCACGGGAAGATCATAAGCTCTCCTTTGCACAGATCTAAGGATTGTGTTAGCGTCTTATTTAAAGCTAGACCCATTTCATTAAATATGAAACTGGTACACGGGGTGCCTCCGAATCACCACTGCAGACACAGGGATTTATAGAAAGGAGATTACCAGCAACGCTTTTTTTTTTTTTTTTTCTGATCTGAAAACAAACCTCGGCTGGGAGAATGTAAATTTTAAGAATTAGAAAGGAAAAGCTATTAATGTATCACCTGAACAATAAAAAAAAAAGAGCACACGCTGTATAAAGGAGACTCTGGTCTGAACAGCGGGAGGGATATTAGGAAGTGAAGCTGATAAAAATCCTAAAAAATACAAGGAAAGCGTTTGCACCGTTCCAAAGCGGCTAATCTACCGCTCGGGTCTATGACACTCGGAATTGATGTCCCAGCTCCCGCCCCCTTCCCATACATCACGATAAGACAGCGCAACGCATATGCTTCGCCGTGTAAGCGGATCTTTCATCCCGCTTCAGGCCTGTCATTCCTGGCATGCAGAGGAGGGGGGCCACACACAGAGGCAAAAACTCAAACCTCAACATGTGACCCACCGGGTACATCATAAAATATTTATTTTACCCAAAAGGGTTTATTTTTCTATTCTTTTCATGTATGTATTATTTAACAAATTTTGTATGCATGTATAGATTATTTTTATCTATTTTATTAAAACGGGTTTATAATTTTATGTATTAATTTAATGTATGTAGGTTTTTTTATTTATTTATTTTTTTTTAAAGGTTTATGATTTTACTTATTTAAAGTGGTTGTAAAGTCAGAAGAGGTTTTTTTTTTGTTTTTGTTTTCTAAAAGGTTTATGATTTTACTTATATATGTATTTAATGTATGTAGGTTTTTTTTTTTTTTTTTAAAGGGTTTATGATTTTATTTATTTAAAGTGGTTGTAAAGTCAGAAGAGGTTTTTTTTTTTTTTAAAAAAGGTCATGATTTTATTTATATATGTATTAATTTAATGTAGGCTTTTTTTTTTTTTTTTGAAAGGTTTATGATTTTACTTATTTAAAGTGGTTGTAAAGTCAGAAGAGGTTTTTTTTTTTTTTTTTTTTTTTTTTAAACCGTTTATGATTTTATATATGTATTAATTTAATGTATGTAGGTTTTTTTTTTTTTTTAAAGGGTTTATAATTTTATTTATATATGTATTAATTTAATGTAGGTTTTTTTTTTTTTTTTTTTTTAAAGGGTTTATGATTTGATTTATTTAAAGTGGTTGTAACGTCAGAAGAGGTTTTTTTGTTTTTTTAAAAAAGGTTTAGGATTTTATTCATATATGTATTAATTTAATGTATGTAGTTTTTTTTTTTTTTTAAAGGGTTTATAATTTTATTTATATCTGTATTAATTTAATGTATGTATGTATGTATGTATGTATGTTTTTTTTTTTTTTTTAAAGGTTTATGATTTGACTTAAAGTGGTTGTAAAGTAAGAATGTTTTTTTTTTGTTATTTTAAAAATGATTTATGATTTTATTTATATATGTATTAATTTAATGTATGTAGGTTTTTTTTTTTAAGGGTTTAGAATTTTATTTAAATATGTATTATTTAATGTAGGTTTTTTTTTTTTTTTTTTTTTTTTTTTTTTTAAGGTTTATGATTTTATTTCGTTAAAGTGGCTGTAAAGTCAGAAGGGGTTTATTTTTTATCTTTTTAAAAGGTTTATGATTTTATTTATATATGTATTAATTTAATGTATGTAGGTTTGTTTTTTTAAAGGGTTTATGATTTTATTTATTTAAAGTGGTTGTAAAGTCAGAAGAGGTTTTTTTTTTTTAAAAAAAGGTTTATAATTTTAATTTATATATGTATTAATTTAATGTATGTAGGTTTTTTAAAAAAAGGTTTATGATTTAATTTATTTAAAATGGTTGTAAAGTGAGGAGGTTTTTTTTTTTTTGTTTTTTTAAAAACGGTTTATGATTTTATTTATATATATATTCATTTAATTTAATGTGTGTAGGTTTTTTTTTTTTAAAGGGTTTATAATTTTATTTATACATGTATTAATTGAATAGTTTTTTTTTTTTTTAAAAGGGTTTATGATTTTATTTATTTAAAGTGGTTGTAAAGTCAGTCGTTTTTTTTTGTAATCTCAATGTATTCTATGCATTAGGATAAAAAAAACTGTGTGCAGCAGCTCCCCTCTCATAGTTACCTGAGCCCCATCTAGATCCAGCGATGTTGCAGGACAGTTTGGGCTGCCCAGGTCTCTCCTTCCTCATTGGCTGAGACAGCAGCGCGGTGCCATTGGCTCCTACTGCTGTCAATCAGTCAGTGAGCCCATGAGGAAAGAGGGGGCAGGGCGGGGCCAAACCACAGCTTCATATCTAAATGGACACACAAAGCAGCTGCTTGCTATGGGGGCACTCGGCAGGAGGGAGGGGCCAAGAACACCAGGGAGGGACCTGAGAAGAAGAGGATCTGGGCTGCTCTGTGCAAAACCATTACACAGAGCCGCTACATAGAAATAATGGAGGAAGAGAAAAGTTCAACCCCAAAAATGTGGCCAGAGAACAATAGCAAGCTTTACCCATAAGCCTCGGGGTGTAATTAACTAGAAGGGAAAAATAAAAAAATAGAAATAGAAGAAAAAAGGTGGAAGAAATAGAAAGAAGAAGAGAACAGAAAAGGGGTAGGAATAGAAGACCAAGTGGTGAAAAAGAAAAGAAGCCCCACCCCGGGAAGTCCAAGGCCACCACCAGTGGGCTGCAGATACCATTACTTTTCCCAGAGATTGCAGTACTCCCTCAAACAATGCCACCTCCCTCAAACAGTCACCTAAGCTCCGTGGGTGGAGTGAAACGCGTTGGGGACGTGGCTTGGTTGGAACCTGGGCTGAGGCCATACACCGCCTCATAGGGTTTTACAGATATGTGTGACTTCAAGGACTATCTGAAAATAGTCCCTACAGCAAGAGAACTCTTCTGGTAAGCAAATGAAAGCATTTTGTTGCTCAGGTCAACAGAAGAAAATCCCTCCCAGCCAAACTAACGAAGGCCCCCACTGGCACCAAGCGATGGGAAGAGTTGGCTGTACACCGGCGATTTCTGCTATTTTCAGTCAGGAAAGGTTACGCTTTATGTGATTTATTTAGAAAACAATTTCTAGCAGCCAAAGTCTTTGCAAAATAACCAGAAAGCTGGAGTTGGCTTTCCTGAAATGGAAAGAAAAGAAGAGTAATTTTATGTGATTTTCTGCAGTAATGAAACCACGTGTATAAAAATCGGTGTTGCCGAGCCGGGCTCTTAAGTCAATAAAAGCGCTATAAATGGAGCCATTCTGCAGACTAAGTGCGTTTTATATTTTTTTAGCAGATTTTACAGTCTAAAAAGAGACTAAAAAAGTGAATATTACCAACACTTAAATGGCGCTTGCTAGACAAACACGGGATTGGCGTTTTCAAGGTGTTATTTTCACCAATGCGCGTCCGTCTGGGTGGGTGAAGCTCGGTGTTCAGTTTCTGAAAATCATAAGCTTACTAAAAAACACATTTTTCTTTTTAACCATTTACTATCCGGATAATTGGGTTATTCAAATATTTTAGCACAGTCCGAATTATGTTTTTTTTGCTGCCCGGAAATGTTTTGCCTTTCCCTGTGCCATTAATCTCGTATGCTGGAGTGAATGGTTGGTGTTGTTCTTCCGGTTTGGATGGTTCGTGTCCGCCGGAAGTCGCGAACTCCAGCTGATCGAGCCGCTCCTATTTAAGGAGCGTGATGCCGTACACTAGCAACGCCCCTGATTACGTCATCGCTGACGAAACGTGTTGGGTGGGACTGGGACATGTGACGTCATCACGCTTCGGGACGCAGCGGCCATCTTTGTGGTTGGCAAACCGGACACGTGCAAGTGCTTGGGATACCCTGCTTCCATGTGAGTGTATATCATCTCTTTTTACCATTAAAATTCATATGCTTTGAACATACTACCCTATGAGCTTCTCCTTTGTTTCTGGGGCCTTTTTGGTGCATATCCCTGGATGTTATAGTATATGGAGACTTTACTATTGCAACAAGGATTGGAGTATCGTTCTACGTAAAGGAGACTGGCTGAGTCCACTGTGGGATGGTTTATGCTCTATTACAGTGGTCCTCAACTCCGGTCCTTGGGGCCCACTAACAGGCCAGATTTTAAGTATTACCTTGGGGAGATGCAGACTAGAATACTGCAATCACTGAGCAGCAAATGAGATCACCTGTGATGTAACTTAGTTATCTTGCAAACCTGGCCTGTTAGTGGGCCCCGAGGACCGGAGTTGAGGACCACTGCTCTATTACAATCAGCTGGAGGGTAAGAGGTAGTGTGGTCGGTGTCTGGTGGTGGTTTTCATATACCGTATATACTCGAGTATATACGGTACTCGTCTGCCTGATTAACTTATCTACCCACACCTTGCAAACAGCTGCTATGTCTATGGACTGTTCGGATTAGCTTTAGCGCTACACCTTCTCTTATTTTATCCAGAAGATTTACCCCCCTTCATGACAGGGCCATAGTTTACTCCTCCCCCCGACCCCATTTTCACCGGATAAATCTGTGGCCAGTGACACGCCTCCTGTATTAGAGTACACTTTTAAGGAATAAACACAGGAGGAAACAGCATACAGCAGACATGTCAGTCTTAGAGTAGTAATAAATGTATTAGCAGATTTAGATACACTAACAATCTCAAGCCAAACTCCAGCTCATACTTTATAATAATTACAGCAAAATGTTTTCATCCTTTCATCCATTTCAACTTAAAAATTATTATTTTGGCTGGAGCTACACATAAAAAAAAAAAATGTACCTGTTCTGACCTACAAACAAATTTGACTTAAGAACAAACCTACAGTCCAGAGGCATAAATAGAACCTTCAGGGCCCTGATGCAAGAAACCATGAAGGGACCCCCAGACCCCAGGCCGGGACCCTTACCTTCAAGCCTGGGGCTCTTCCCACTTATCCTGGGGTCCTTTATTACGTTCCCGCAGCAGGACCCTTTCACAAGTTCTGCAGTGGGCCCCCTTCCTGCCATCTTGGGGCCTCCCCACAGTGATGGAATGCCAGGGCTCGGTCGCAAGTGTGACCTTTGCGATCCTGGAGGTTCACCCACTGGTGTCAGTAGTTTTTATTTTTTGGCATTTTAATTGAAATTATTTTTTTTATCATTTCATTTTTTTTTTTTTTTACAATGTCACTGACTATGACTCTGTCCATTCAGAAAAGGAAGGAGCTGGTAAATTACATATTTTCCGACCCCTTCCTGGTTCTCTATTGTGACACATCCCCTGCAGCAGCCGGCAGGAGAGGGGGGGTAGCACAGTGAAGGGGGGAGGGCAGCACAGTAAGGGGGGGGGCGGGGCACCATAAGGGGGCGGGGCACCGTAAGGGGGCGGGGCACCGTAAGGGGAGCACACAGGGGCCCAGAGACAGCAGAACACAAGTGAACTGGATAGGAGTGGCGGGGGCAGCATACAGAGGAAACAAACGCCTCCATTTTCCTCCTGCAGCTACAGGAGAGAAAAAAAGGAGGACAGTGATTTCTCTTCATGCTGCCCCCGCCGCCCCTCCTATCCAGGTGTACAGGGGAGCCCCACAGGCCCCCCTAGAGCATGGGGCCCGGTTACAATTGCAACCCCCCCAATACATGTAGTAAACCAGGGACAGCCTGAACAGGCCAAATGGCTATAAGTAAACAGGTACAACACCCCTGCTACATTCCCTATCTTGTTTGTAACCCGGGGACAGCCTGAAAAGGCCAAATGGCTAAAAGTAAACAGGTACAACACCCCTGCTACATTCCCCATCTTGTTTGTAACCCGGGGACAGCCTGAACAGGCCAAATGGCTACAAGTAAACAGGTACAACACCCCTGCTACAGTCCCCATCTTGTTTGTAACCCAGGGACCGCCTGAACAGGCCAAATAGCTACAAGTAAACAGGTACAACTTATGTAGGAGGATTGGTTTCACCTCTGTGTATCACCTGATGCCAGTCACTTCATCGGGTATATGTAAGGGTTTACAACCACTAAGACAGAAACAAAAAAAAAAAAAAAAAGAAAAATCGCCACCCATAGCTTTTACTGCTCTATTCATAGAGTACAGCTAGAAACAATAAGTGACCGGCGCAATTCGTCGAACAGCCGCTATCTGAGCAGTCGGATGATTCAGACGGCAACTCGCTGCCAACACGTTTCCACACAGAGACAGCACTGGAAGATTTAATTAGATGGTCTGGCATCAGAGTTGGCAAACGAAGGAGGGAAAAAAAGACAAACTGGCCTGTCTACCGCCTAGTATGTGACCAAGATAGGAACAAAATGAACAGATAAACAAGGCCTCCTTTGGATGAGCCGAATGAGGACAAAAGATGCGGCTCGGCACGATCAGCTTCATTAAAAAAGGTCAGCAAGAGTAAAATATTGTCCGGGGTTTTTCAAATATCTCCAGCTGTCTGGATTTACTACAAGTGAACTGCATGGCAGTGACAGTGACTTATGAGCCCGTTGGTAAGCCTGTCTGCACCACCCGGGTCAACTGAAAAATAATTGAAAGGAGCCAAGTGGAAGGCTAAAAAGGGACTGCGTTCTGTCATTGTTTGGGTATTCAGCAGCCACGGGCTCTAGAACCGTACAATGGACAGGACAACGGAGTACAATGGACTGATGTATGCGTCATCACGCTGGACCAATAGAAGTGACAGTTGGTTCCGATAGATCTACCGTAAAGGTGTTTTTCTTTCAAAGAAGCAGATGGGTGGTTGTAATACAGTATTTATGGACCCTGTTCTGGTCCTAGGCTGCTACCTCTCTGATAGTGACAAAGGAAGACGGGAAATTCTTGGATGTATACCAAGCACCTTGTATAACAGTTTAACCTAATCACTTCAGCCCCGGAAGGTTTTACCCCCTTAAAGTGGAGTTCCGGCCTATTTTGCAACTTTAGGGATTCCTGGAGTGCTCGCTATGCTGATCAACAATTGGGCATTTTCAATTTTTTTCGGGGGGTCCCGTACCTTATTTTCAGGGCATTTTTGATTGTACTTCCTCCTTTTCCCCCCTCTGTGGCCACGGCCACCGACATCACTTCCGCCTTTGCATTGCATTCTGGGAGCGGTTTGTCATCACTCACAGGAGGCCGGAATCAGGAAGAGCTCCCAGAACATCCCTTGAATCAGGAAGAAGGACAAAGCAGATTACACTGCGGCTTCAGATGCCCACATCCAAGATGGCCGCACCCAATACTGTACACCTTGTAAGTATGAGAATAGCGGTTCTGTAAAGGGCGATGGATTAGTATTATAGGGGTATTTTTAGTTAAAAAAGGGATTTGAGGCCGGAACTCAACTTTAATGACCAGGCCATTTTTTTGCGATTCGGCACTGCGTTACTTTAACCACTTCAGCCCCGGAAGGTTTTTAACCCCTTAACGACCAGGCCATTTTTTTGCGATTCGGCACTGCGTTACTTTAACGGAAAATTGCGCGGTCGTGCGACGCTGCACCCAAATAATATTGATGTCCTCCCCCCCCCCCCCCCCCACCACAAATAGAGCTTTCTTTTGGTGGCATTTGATCACCTCTGCGGTTTTTAGATTTTTGTGCTATAAACAAAAAAAAAAAAAAAGCGACAATTTTGAAAAAAAACACCATTTTTTTTTTTTACTTCCTGCTATAAAACATTCCCAATAAAAACATTTTTAAAAATTACATTTTTTTTTATCAGTTTAGGCCAATTTGTTTTCTGCTACATATTGTTGGTAAAAAAAATACCAAAAAGCGTATTTTAATTGGTTTGCGCAAAAGTTATTGCGTTTACAACTACGTGATAGATTTTTGGACTGTATTTTTTTATTAGTAATGGCGGCGATCTGTGATTTTTAGCGGGACTGCGACATTACGGCGGACAGATCGGACACCTAACTGATATTTTTGACACTTTTGGGGGGACCAGTGACATTACTACAGTAATCAGTGCTATACATATGCACTGTCACTGTACTAATGCCATTGGCAGGTTATGAGTAAGCGATTATCTATATCATGAAACTCGTCAACCTGGCATGTCTCTCTGTATGGATTCGTTTATGAGGAATAAAAGACACCTTTGATTTCATATTTGTCCGAGTGTGGTCCAATTTTCTTTGTTTGCGCTAGATCGGACCCCTGACTGATATTTTTGACACTTTTGGGGGGACCAGTGACATTACTACAGTAATCAGTGCTAAAAATATAAACTGTCACTGTAATAATGACACTGGCAGGGAAGGGGTTAACAAAGTGATCAAGGGGTTAAATGTGCACCTAGGGGCGTGTTTCTAACTGTATGGGGACGAGGCTTGTGAAATGATCAGAGAGACCTGTGTTTCTAAATAGAAGGATCACAGGAGTTCTGTGATCATTCCAGGGAGAAGAATGGTCAGCTGTGTTCACAACAGCCGACCGCCCTCTCTCAGCGGGGAGCGATCGCGGGAGGCAGCAATCGGAGCCGCCTGCCCCATGCATTGGTGTCCCCGCTGACAAGTGGGGGCGGGAGCGCACTGCTTGCTCGCCCCCTAGCTGCAGGCGTAGGTATAACGTCGGTTCGCGCAGGAGGGCTGCCCTGGGCGGTCCGGAAGCAGTTAAGGACTGGGTAAGATCATCCTTTTCACGCATGCTGGGACTTGTGGGGAGTCTGTTCGGTTTATAATTGCGTTTTATATATTTTTGCACAAATTTTTATGGACACTTCACAGAATTTATATATGAATTTTGCACTTTATGGTTAATTATTTTTTTTATGGACATTTATGAATTTTTTTACATGAACTTTGCACTTTATGATTATGTTTATTAATTTATATCTTATTTGTTAGCGTTGCACTTAATTTGTATATTTATGTATTCATGAATGCAAGCAGCATAAGGATTAAAAATAGTTCATGTTGATTGAGGGAGTGCGCTTTTCCACTGCATGGAACCGAACGGTTCGGCTCGCTTTGGCGCTTTTTCACTGCATGGTACGGTTCGGTACGGTACGGCTGCGCTTTTCCACTACATGGAACCGAACGGTACAGATCGCTTAAACAGTACCACCTCGGATGTGGTTCCAATGGTGCTTTTCCACTGCATGGAACCAAATGGTTCGGCTCACTTTTGCGCTTTCCACTGCATAGTACGGTGTTGGAAAGGTTGGGTACGGTACGGTGGCGCTTTTCCACTACATGGAACCAAACGGTTACGGCTCGCTTTGGCGCTTTTCCACTGCATGGTACCGCATGGTATGGTGTTGGAACGGTTCGGTACGGTGGCGCTTTTCCACTACATGGTACGGCGTCGGTACAGCTCGCTTAAACAGTACCACCTCGGTTGTGGTTCCAAGAGGGCAGTACCGGTACCATATCCCACAATCCTTTGCATGCAGCCTTGACTGTTTGTCACTACTAGCCACTGATTGGTCAGCGAATTGTTATCCCACCCACTTACTACTAGTGGAAAAGCAAACCGCACCAGAGCGTTCCAACACCGTACCATGCGGTACCATGCAGTGGAAAACCAAACCGAGCCAAGCAGGTCCGAGTGGAGCCAAGCCGGTACTTGCAGTGGAAAAGTGCCACTAAAGGGCCGTACCGGTACCATATCCCACAATCCTTTGCATGCAGCCTTGACTGTTTGTCACTTTAGCCACTGATTGATCAGCAAATCATTATCCCACCCACTTACTACTAGTGGAAAAGCAAACCATACCAAACCATTCCAACACCGTACCATGCGGTACCATGCAGTGGAAAACCAAGCCGAGCCAAGCAGGGCCAAGCAGGTCCGAGTGGAGCCAAGCCGGTACTTGCAGTGGGAAAGTGCCACTAAAGGGCCGTACCGGTACCATATCCCACAATCCTTTGCATGCAGCCTTGACTGTTTGTCACTACTAGCCACTGATTGGTCAGCGAATCGTTATCCCACCCACTTACTACTAGTGGAAAAGCAAACCATACCAAACCGTTCCAACACCGTACCATGCGGTACCATGCAGTGGAAAACCAAACCGAGCCAAGCAGGCCGAGTGGAGCCGAGCCTGTACTTGCAGTGGAAAAGTGCCAGTAGTTCAGCTTTTAGCAGAAATAGGACCCCAGGAAGCAGTCCTCAGCGGAGCGGTACTGTATTGGAATATGGACTGCTCAATACCTGCTTCAGCAATCGCACACCTGAGCCGCCGTCAGAACATTTCATGCATGTAGTTTTATTTCATCCTTTTCTTTTTTTTTGTAGGTAGCTTGTTTGAATGTTGCGCGATAGATCCACTTTCCATTTTCAGAGGGGATTCTTTGTGCGCAGGTAATTACTTAAAAAGAAAGAACAGAGAAGGTGCGAGTTTTTAGAAGGATGATATTTCATTCTATTGGCACTCCGCTCACACAGCAGAGAAGTGCCGGTGTGTCAGTTCTTGATTCAGCACATCAATAGCGTCTATTCAATCTGTTAACTGTGTGTGTACAAGATCACACCGAACCCGCTGAGCCGCTAACAATCTCATCGGTGACAGCCTCCGCTGAAAGGATCTTCAGCGGCACCTAGTAAAATATTACAGCGGCTCGCCACTTGGCAGGTGATGTGGTGTATAATATTTGCCAGAAGAGGGAGAGATAATATTGCTCGGGATTCAGCCGCACAGCAGGGGGGGAAAGCAGACAGAAAAGTATTTCTGTGAATAAAAAAGAGCCGTCTAAAACAAGTGGCATTCAAAAGGCCGCAACACAACGGGAATGTGCGGTAAACTTCAAGTGGACCTGTCATCGGATACAGAACATGTCAATTCTTTTCATGTACCTTTTCTTCGTTCCATCACAACCTTTGGTGCAACCGGGGATTCAATGTAAATAAGAACGCATCTCTGTGAATTGTACCAACGGCAGCAGATTTCTGAATGAGCAACAAAGTCTGTGATGAAAATAAAGTGGGCCGGGGGGGGGGGGGGGGGCGTTAACTAGCCGCAATGCACAGACACCTTAATGTGGAACTTTAAAGAGGAGCTCCGTGCTCCCCCCAAATCCTGTAGCTGCTGACTTTTTATATAAGGACACTTACCTGTCCAGGGATCTAGTGATGTTCTCACTCGAGCGGATTCTTTAATCTGCTTCAGGCGCCGACATCTCAAGTAACGGAAACAGGAAGTGAAAAGCCTTGCAGCTTCACAATCAGTTTCCTACTGCGCATGCGTGAGCCACGCTGCACCTTGTGAATGCTCCCATAGTCTTCTGAGACCTGTGATGTGCCCCAGAAGACTACGGGGAAGAAAGGGGGGGGAGAAAGGAAGAAGGGGGGGAGAAAGGAAGAAAGGGGAGGGGGGAGAAAGGAAGAAAGGGGAGGGGGGGGAGAAAAAGAAAGGGGAGGGGGGGGAGAAAAAGAAAGGGGAGAAAGAAAGAAAGAAAGGGGAGGGGGGAGAAAGAAAGAAAGGGGAGGGGGGAGAAAGAAAGAAAGGGGGGAGGGGGAGAAAGAAAGAAAGGGGGGAGGGGGGAGAAAGAAAGAAAGGGGGGAGGGGGGAGAAAGAAAGAAAGGGGGGAGGGGGAGAAAGAAAGAAAGGGGGGAGGGGGAGAAAGAAAGAAAGGGGGGAGGGAGAAAGGAAGAAAGGGGGAGGGAGAAAGGAAGAAAGGGGGAGGGAGAAAGGAAGAAAGGGGGAGGGAGAAAGGAAGAAAGGGGGGAGGGAGAAAGGAAGAAAGGGGGGAGGGAGAAAGGAAGAAAGGGGGGAGGGAGAAAGGAAGAAAGGGGGGAAGAAGAAAGGAAGAAAGGGGGGAAGGAGAAAGGAAGAAAGGGGGGAAGGAGAAAGGAAGAAAGGGGGGAGGGAGAAAGGAAGAAAGGGGGGAGGGAGAAAGGAAGAAAGGGGGGAGGGAGAAAGGAAGAAGGGAGAAAGGAAGAAGGGAGAAAGGAAGAAAGGGAGAAAGGAAGAAAGGGGGGAGGGAGAAAAGGGGGGAGGGAGAAAGGAAGAAAGGGGGGGGAGAGGAGAAAGGGGGGGAGAAAGGGGGGGAAGAGAGGAGAAAGGGGGGGAAGGGGGGGAGGAGAAGAGAAAGGGGGGGGGAGGAGAGGAGAAGACCAGGCCCCCCTTCCCCCTAAAAAAAAAAGTGCCAAACGTAGCAGTTTAGAGCAAAGAAGAACTTCCCCTTTTGGGTGAATTTCCGCTTTAAGACACTGCACACTTTCAAATGTTTATATACACTCACCGGCCACTTTATTAGGTACACTCGTTCTATTGCTTGGTAACACAAATTGCTAATCATCCAATCACATGGCAGCAACTCAATGCATTTAGGCAACTAAACGTGGTGGAGATGACTTGCTGAAGTTTAAACCGAATATCAGAAAGGGGATTTAAATGACTTTGAACATGGCATGGTTGTTGGTGGCAGACGGGCCGGTCTGAGTATTTCTGGGATTTTCACACACAACCATCTCTCGGGTTTACAGA